>NC_061107.1:54875989-54893489 GCF_015104395.2 Macrobrachium nipponense | reverse complement strand
CAAAAGTTACAGAGGAAGAAGGTAGTGGAAAATCAAAAGGAACGCGCAAATAGAAAGGATGGAACAACAGGTAGTGCAAAATAAGGAGAGAATGAGTAAAGGAAATGGAAAAAAAGTAGACAAATACGGAGAGAGAAAGAGAAAGGTAAGCCAAATAAGGGGAACAAGAAATATAAACCTAGGTGGAAAAATTAATTAGAGAGGAAAGCAAAACAATGGAACAAGAAGAAGTATATACCGTGGATAACAGAAATAAAAAAAAGAACCATAAACAATAAAAGTAAGAAAAGGAGAAACGGGAAAACAAGATGGCCAAGGAAAAGAAGAGACGGAAAAGAAACATAGGTAAGGGAAGACGTGAAACTAAAAATGGGGAAATAAAAAAACAAAGAAAGAGAAAGGAAACCCAAGAAAAAGAGAGAGAAAAAAACAACGTGAGAAACAAGAACAGGAAGAAACAAGAAAATGCACAAAGGAAAAAAAACAAGCAGAACGAGTAAAAGAAGGTAAAGAAGAAAGCGAAAGTAAATCAGGAAAAATAAGATACGTTATAGAAGGTGAAACAGGGCAATTGAGAAAAATAATGGATAACAAGAAACATATGAAAAAGGGAAGAACAGGGGAAATATGAAGAATAATTAAATCAAGGAAAATGTGGGAACGGTGAAAGAACAGGCATGTTATGGAAATGATGGAAGTATAGGGATAAATGAACAAAGGAAAAACAGTAACAATATAGAAGAGATGGAATAACAGTTGAAATATGAACATTAAGAAGAGCACGGTAAATGTAGGAAAGATGGAATAACAGGGAAAATATGAAAATTAAAAAGCGCCAGGAAAATATAGAAAATAAAAAAATACAGGGAAAATATAGGATCGAGGCTAACAAGAAAAATAGGGGAAACTAAGGGAAAACAATGAAATTCAGTAAGAGAAGGAAAAACAAAGAAAATAAGCGAAAAGAAAGAATAGGAAAAGCAAGAGAAACAAAAAACCGGAGGAAGGGAAAAGAGAACGGGGATAAACACAGAGCATGATTAAAAGAGGCGAAGAGGAGAAAATAAGTTTGAATAAAGAAAGGTAGATTATGAAGAGAATCAACACACAAAGGAACAAGAACGAGGGAAGAGAGAAAAACAACTCGGGGGAAAACGAGGAGACCAGGAAACGGTTGGGATGGTCAAATAAAGGAGACAAAAAAACAGTGGAAAGGAGAAGCCGGAGAAACGCACACAAAAAAAGATGACGAGGAAAGGTCAGGGAGCGAAGAATAAAAGAAGACAAAGGGAACAAACGAAACAAGAATAAAGAAATGAAAACCGATGGAAGCAAGGAAAAGAAGCCGACGGAATAACAAGTGATATATACGAGAAAAGGCTTAGAAGCAAAAGTAAAGTAAAGTAAAGTAAAAAAAAAAAATGAGTAAAAAAGCAATTAAAACATTCAAAAATAAACAGAAAGACAGAAGAAAAAAGAAAGTGAAATAAGTAGAGGCGAGGAGGATAAACAAAATAATCGAGAAAACGAAGGGAAAGGGAGAAGAATGATTAATGACTGGAAAAAAGGTGAGAAAGAGGCCCATCCCTTGAGAAACTAAAGATTCCGAAAGGTGGTGAAAGCAGAAGAAAAAAGTAATTTCCAAAGTTTGGCAGCATAATGAAGGAGAAAGTCACCAACTAGTGTTATCTCAGGATCGCTACCAAGTCAGTGAGACGAGGTGTCCTTACTAAAGGTTCTTTTATTCGCGATACTTGTCCAAGTATGGTTTCGAAAATGTTACCAAAGCTGTACTCGGAAACTGCTCGCGTTTACAGAAACGCTGAACCAGCTACACCTCCTGACCAGTTACGAGTGAATTTGATATTTGTGTGCTCGCCTACCAATACCTCGACTCTGATCCGAAGCGTTAGCCAACCATACTTGCCCACGGGCTCTTATACATGATCGGCAAAGACAACCCAGCGAAGCAGCTGCAGAAGGAGAGCCCATAGACACGGACCGGTGAGCTCTGCATTTCGGCAGAGGGAAAGAACATCTCGCTAAGAGGTAAAGGGAAGGTTATTGATTCAGATGAATTGGTTTTTATTCAAGCCACAAGAAAAGGCCATCCGCCTGAACTCTCTTGCAAATAGGTAGAAAGTATTTAAATTAACGAATGAAGGCTACGCAAATTGCCACAAAAAATAGTAGGAAAACATAATGGTCTGCTCTTACAATCCTTGCTTTCAATTTCAACTGTATTGGGTCAGTCGGATTCAGTCCGCTCCTTCAATTTCTCCACATTTATATTTTCATGTTTTCTCCTGCATTAGTAACCCTGTTATGCTCTTGAGCATCATCTCATGGCATCAAGAATACCCGAAATAATACGAACGGAAGTGGTGCAATCCTATTGTACAGTAACATAACGGATTATCATCATTTCTGGCTAATAAAAGCAAGCCATTAAAGATGCAGGGTACACTTTCAGATTTAATGAGTTTTGTATTAACACCCATTAGTAACATGAAATTGATAATAATGTAATAGGTCCTAAAAATTTGATTCAACACTATTCCTTAATTTATGCATTGTAATTTGATTTAATGATAATTAAGTTCAAAATGCTCAGCTAACGAAGAACTCAAGTCTTTTATCCAACCCAAAAATCGCTGAGACATTTTACGGTATCATGAGTTACTCGGTCCTCTGCCTTCCAGTCACACCTGCATTTTGTGTCAGAGCATTTGGTTGATATTTCTTTTTTAATCAATGTTACAAATTTTTCTGCAACCATCACGGGTTTTTTTTTTTACGATCAGCGATGGAGATCTTTTTTCTTCCTGATTTAGTATAGCATAATATCCGACAGACTATATAGATACACATATACACGCGCACCATTAGCGTAAATACGCTACATATCAACTCAAGCGCAAAAGCATAAAAACTCATTAAGAGACACACATAAAATCATACACGCTTCTAATCGCTAATACCCAATCAACAGGCGTTCGCAAATTTGCACGTTGACACACACACACACAAACACACACAGTAAAGCTGATAGGATGTTTTCGACTTTTCTCCGCTTTGCTGTTTTCCGTCGCAAGTCTTGTGATGTCAGAGGAAAAAAAAAACTTACTTACTTCCTTGACTTTGAAATTTTCCTTTTAAAATTCATTCTTGGAAGTTTGTCTCATTCCCGCTTTCCGAAAGATTATGGCTTTTCCCAATGTTTTTCTTTTAACCGGCATCAGGATGTCGCTTCCTCCTTTGCTTTTTCTGGTGTTTTGTTTTGTGTCGAGATTCCTTGGATTGTTTCCCTTTGTAAGTAGATTTTTGTTATTCATACTTAGTTTGTATTTTATGCATCGCAATGTGTTACCCCCGGCCCCCCCCCTTTTTTTAGCTAGTTTAGCTAATTTCAAAGTAAATCTTTTATTTTTTATTTTTCTTTCATTTATGTTTTACTCGTGGCTATCTTTATTATTTCAGGTGAAATTTTTTGTTGACTAATCATACTCATAGACAAATTAAGCTCTTTGACTAATACACTGAAAATTATAAAAAAAAATTTTTGGTCTGTATAATTTCAAAAGAATAAATACTCTTACCTATAAATTCCACTTTTCACTAATTTGCTCTTCTGGTATTCATTTAAATTCCGTTGTTCTTTTTTTTTTTTATTTCGGAAGATTGAGATTTCATAGCAATATATATCTATATATATATATATATATATATATATATATATATATATATATATATATGTAGTATATATATATAATAGTATATATATATATATATATATATATATATATATATATATATATATATATGTGTGTGCGTGTGTGTGTGTGTAAAAATATTTGTACATATTGTTATAAACGGCTCATTCCCTCAGTATAAAGTGTGGGGATGTGACTTTCTGGCACTTCTAAAAGGCCTTGTATGGAGGGACGAGGGTTATAACAAACAAAATCTACAGCTGAAGACCGATATAACTGAAGGGAGGAATTTACATAAAATTCTGGACTTTAGTTTGAATAAACTATATTTACATTTAAATTCCGCATAGGCCCAGAAATTATTGGAAGGTGGTTGATTGCCGGTCCACCAGAAACACGTGGCTGGGAAATGACCCATACACAGAGATATGATTTGCGCAGAACAGGTTATTTCAAAGCAAGCATCGTAACCAAGGGTTCCCCAATTTTCTTTCACAACCAGGCACGATATTTGCCTGGAAAGAGACTGCATTCTAGCATCAGTACTAAGGCGATGGACACGTGGGAAAACATTACGCAATACAAGCTCTTTGTATTTCATATCAAAGCTCACTCACAGGGGGGGACATAAAATGACTGGGAACTTATACAGAAAAGAATGCTATGTTGCTTGATTAACTAAGGGTTGTTTCATATCGTTATTAGCATCACAAGGGGAATTAGTCACAGTATTGAACCAAAATTGGGGTGTGAGAAGCGGAGCCACGAAAGGGGAAAGTCACCTTGGAAGAAGGAAATGAAATACAGACAAAAGGCAAAAAGATTCACTGACTGCACTAGAAATTACTTTCACAGTACCTGGAAATGCGTGGTCTTGTTGTCTTTTCATTTGCTGATCGATCTGTGCACTTTGGAGGTAAAAGAACACATGTGGGATCCCCAGAGGAGCAGGGGAAAAAGGGGGGAAGTGGTGTTCTACAGGTGAGAGGTGTCTGAGCTATAGGATGCATCTGGGACTTTTGAGAGCGAGCTGCTGTTTCCTCGTCCTTTTAACATCTCGGCCTAGAGATACTCCACCCCATTCAGGACACCTGTGGAGATTAATTCCAAGGCAGCCAATAGAAATAGAGATGGTTTAGAGAGAACGAAGGCTTTCAGTTCAGAGAAGCAACTCGAGAATATGAACTTCCTTTAGAAAAGGATATTATTTTGCTTGGTTCTGGCTTAAAATCCTGAACAATATTCATATATCTAAGAAAATCTGGCTTAGGCAACGGCTGAATGCATATGACGTAATCAAAGGGAAGGACTTATGAGGTCTAGTTTATGAAAAGAAATTTACAGCTTAGGGCCGAGATTAGATTTTAAGGGAAAATGTAAGGAAAACTCTAAGGATCAAATTTACAGGGGATGTATTTAAAAGTTAACCCTTCTGTTCTGTTAGAGGTCTTTTATGACCCGAAGCGATTTTTCCTTCATATCTCTTATTTCTTAAGATCGAAGCTTTATACTCCTTGGCTTTTCCTGACTTTAGGAGGGTATTATATTCCCTAAGTTTGGTAAATTTATGCCCAATAGATAATGTGTAACAAAAAAAAGTAGCATCTAATATGTTCTGGTAAAAAATTACCCATACCTACTTTTTGCTATATTTGGCCGTAGTTATTCAGTGGCTATAATAATGATGTAATAATGATGTTATTTTTATTGAAGTAACCCATTCAAAATTTATATTCATGCTTTCATTAATTGTTATATTAGTAGAAAATCGCTTTCTTATGTTATTAAGTTGTATGTAGTGAGAAGTGAAAGGTGCAGAAATCTTCCCTAGCGAAGTTCATCAACCATGGATAAGTCAGTCTTTCCCTTATTGTAGCATTGTTTTCTTTGAACTATAATTATTCAGGGAAAAGATGTGTAAGAGTAATGCATGGCATCATATTGAACTATCTGAGTATGACCAGGTAAAATTCAATGTCACATTTTTTGGAAACATTTTCTTAGCGTTCCAGGAATTCCACAGCGTTTCTTTCTTGTGGTCACGTTTGATGGTCGGGATAATGTTGATGAAGAAAGTGATTGTATATTATTCAGGAAGTGATTATGGGGAAAGTGACCGTCTTTCAGAGAATGATGACTTCTCAGTCAGTGACAGTCTATGAAGATGAAGAACAGCCATCTTCTAGTCCAAATTCCACATCTGAAAAGAGAAATATTGTTACTGACTATGGAGGTGAAGAACAACCGTCTTCCAGTATAAGCTTCATATATAAATATGGAAATGTAAAACTACAATCAAATATGAAGATTTTAAATTTATTGGCCAAACAAAGGAACTCAACGAACTGTTGATTTTGGAAACTCTAAACATCAGACTACGAATTCTGACTCTAAACAATCATTTCTCTGCTGTCCCCTTATTTTTAGCCTAAATTTTCTGTCATTCTTTGCGCCTCTTGACGTTGTTTACTTTTTGTGTCTTTTTATCTTTGATGCTTAAAGGTTGGTTAAGTGTGGAGCTGTTTTCAGCTGTACTTTTATGAACATAGAACTTTTAATTTTGATTGGATGTGGTTATTTTCAGGTCTATGTATAATTTTACTGAGAAATTTTACTGTTCTTTTCGTTATTTATAATTGTTTTGTACTTCCAGTCTCAGTTTTAGTCAAGTGTGGATGTAAATTAAGTCTGTGAGTTGTAATTTTACCCTTAAAATGTTATAAGTTTTTCAGCTATTGGATTTTGTAATCAGTTCTTATTTTATGTTAACATATTGTATTTTTATCTGTACAAAATCCCTGAAAATGTGGCGATGTCGTCATGAAACGTGGGATTAAAGCAAAAAGTGAATCTCATCGTGTTCCTGCCCTTAATTTTCTTCATAGTATGAATAAGTGCCTTGCGCGTATATATAATATATATATATATATATATATATATATAGATATATATATATATATATAATATATATATGTATGTATGTATATAGCGAGTTACAAAAGTCCTTTATCATCTAATTCGCTCTACCTCGGAATGTACTATGTATATGAATCACGGTAATGTGATATGACATATATACAGGGTGTTTTGAAATTCGTGAGGCGACTTTTGAGCGCAAACAAATGAGCGCCGACAAATGATCGCCGAAAAATGAGCGCCGACAATTGAGCGCAAGACAATTGAGCGCAGTAACATTTGGGCGCCGACATTTGAGCGCCAAAAATTTTTATTTATCACACGTAAATACTTTAAATTATCTCAAAACAGTTTATAAAAGGGAGCAAAATTGCTGTTTTAATCTTTATTTTTATGACATAAAAATTATATCTAAACAAAATCATGTAAAAAACAGAAATATGATGGCTTAAATTTTTATTTATTACACGTAAAATAGTTTAAAATATATCAAAAGATTTATGAAATGCTTTCTCGTAGTCACACAAAATGGAAGATGGAGCAATCTCATCATCCTTGCAAAGTAGTCGTATCAGAGCACGGCTATATGCTTCCTCTGACTTTCTCTGAAGGAGAATGTATACCATTGGAAGGACGCATCCTTTATATAGGATATGAATTACATATAGCTGATAAAATAACTGAGGAGGAGCTATTTTGAAAGTCCCATCTCCCATCCAGTGCTTATTTTCTTTCATCAATATCAAATTATCAGGAGTGGCAAATATAAAATAACGATCCGGGTCATCACTACCGGAATCATATGCAAGAAAATTTTCACCAGCATACGTGTAAGCAAGTTCTTGTGGTATATCTATTTCCCCTATGTTACTTGGAGCCGGGATAGGCAATCCCTTGCACTTCCGTTGTCGTTGTACTGTCCGCTGAAGGGAATGAAACTTAGGAAGAACAGCGACTACTTCAGGATGCAAATTAATTTAGGTCTCCTAAATGATTCGCCTCGGTGCATCATTTGATGCTGCTGCCCTTTCGCAAAGCCGCATCATTGATAAGCTAGCCGCCGACTTTGCAGGATCTGGTACATGATCGTGATCACTGGCAAATGCGCGATCATCTCCAAAAACATGTATCCTTCCTTTGCACTTTTCATTTACACAACGCCATGACTCTTTGCCACTCTTAAGCACTCTGTCGAGTCTGTAACAATACCCTTCGTATAATATATTTTGTTTTCCTTTGGACGATGTTATTTTCTCCATCTCGTGGGTTCTCTGAACCGAAATAAATCAAAACTAATTTTCCTTTTAGAAGGCTTTGTTGAATGTAACGACTGGTTTTAACGATAATAACCAAACAATTATAATAGTCAAACAACAAATAAACAGCGTTTTTAACTATTCCTAAACCCACAGAATTTGAAAAATACAACGAGCTGATTTTAACGATAATAACCAAACAATTATAATAGTCAAACAATAAATAAACAGCGTTGTTTGCTTTTCCTAAACGGATATATATATATATATATATATATATATATATATTATATATATATATATATATATATATATGTTTCTAAACATTTTGTCTCTGAAGTTCTTAGTTTTCTTTCATACCTATTTTGAAAGTACGGCGCTCAAATGTTACTGCGCTCAACTGTTTTGCGCTCAATTGTCGGCGCTCATTTGTCTTGTGCTCAAAAGTCGGTGAACCTTCGAAATTAGAGGCCCCACTCCCCTTTACAACATAAACCAAAATTGATATGAACAAAAACAAAAGTAATTCAGAACAGGTATTTATTTAAGCTTCTCTTTGAGTATTTGATATTTTGTGTGGTCTCCATCTGCCTGTATCACAGCCTACATTCTTGAGGGGTATGATTTCAGCAAAAAAGCTGAGACTTTGGTCACCTCTCTTCGCAGGTCGTCGAGGCTTGGTATACCATCATAGTTTCACTGTGTGCGCTTCAACACGGTCCTTTAAGATACTACCAATGTTTTCACACACATTGAGATCAGGGAAGCTACCTGGAAAGTCACTTGACGAGAAGAAATCAATACTACTGTTTCGAAGCAGCTCCTGTGTCTTAAGAGTCTTGAAACATGGTGCCTCATCATGCAAAAATGTGACTTCTTCAACAGATAACACATTTTCCGGATCTTTGAGGAAAGGAAATACTCCACCAGTAAGCACAGTTTTGCTGAAGTATTCACCATTCCATGACTGTCCTTTTCTTTGATGATCCACATTAACCGTTTGGCTGTGAAACAGGGAAAAATTCCCAAATATTCAGGAAATTTCACAACTTGGTGATAGCACACATCATCGCTGATATCATATTATCCAACTTTGCAAAGTTGGACGATATCAGCGATGAGTGTGGTATCGCCAAGTATAGATATTAATTATATATATAGATATATATAATATATATCATATATATTATATATATTCTATAGATATATATATATATATAATATTATATATATAGTTTATATTATATTTAAATATATATATATATGATATATATATATAATATATATATATAATATATGTATATATATGTATATATATGTAATATATATATATATATATATATATATATATATATACTATATATTACTATATATTATTATTATATAATATTATATTATATTAATAATCTGCGGTAAGTATACAATGTGGGGATGTGACCTTCTGGCACTCCTAAAATGGCCTTGTGAGGTGGGACAAGGTTTATAACAAACAAAAATCTATGGCTGAAGGCCGATATTACTGAAAATGAGGAATTTACATAAACTCTAGACTTAAGCTTAACCAACCAATAATGTAAGGTGGTTGATTGTATGTCCACCGGAAACACGTAGCTGGGAAATGACTCAGACCTAGCGAAACGGGTAATTTGAATGCTAGCATCATAACCAAGGGTTCCCAATATTTCTCTCACAATCAGGCCCGATCTTTGTCTGCAAAGAGATTACATTCTAGCATCAGTACTAAGCTGATGGACACGTGGGAAAATGAAACCTATTACTTGCTCTTAGCATTGCATATCAAAGCTCTCTCAAGGGGGCATAAAATGACTAGGAACTTATACAGAAAGGAAAACTACGTTGCTTGAGTAGCTGGAGGGATGTTTAATATCATTATTAGCATATCAAGGGGAATTAATCACAGCATTGAACCAAAATCTGGGAGTGAAAAGAAGCTGAACCAAGAAGGGGAGGTGGGGGGTGGGGGGGGGGGGGGGATGTCGCCTTGGAAGAATGAAACGAAATACAGACAAGAGGGTAAAATGATTCACTGACTGCACTAGAAATACTCTCACAGTACCTGGAAATCCTTGGTCTTGTTGTCTTTTCATCTGCTGATATTCTGTGCACTATGAAGGTATAAGAACACGTTTTGGGATCCCCAGAGGAGCAGGAGGGCAGAAAGGGGGAAGTGGTGTTTCCTCAGGCGAGAGCCGTCTGGCTTTCTGAGACCTCTCTGAATTTTTTCTGAGAGCAAGCATGCTGTGGCCTTCGTCCGTTTTCCGTTTTAAAAATCTCAAAATTAAATAAATTAAAAATAAAATTAAATATTTTAATAATAATATAATAGAAATATAAATTATTTATTAAATATATATTATAATATATATAATATATAATATAATATATATACTATATAAATATATATATATATATATAGTAATATTATATATATAGTATATTATTATATATATATATATATATCTATTATTAATTATATTTATAGTAATTATATTTATATATAATATATATTATTTATATATATTAATAATGTATATATATATATAATATATATATATATTATATATATATATTTATATATATATTTATAATCTGCTGTCCCTAAGTAATACAATGTGGGGCGGTGTGAACCTTCTGGCACTCCTAAAATGGCCTTGTGAGGTGGGACAAGGTTTATAACAAACAAAAATCTATGGCTGAAGGCCGATATTACTGAAAATGAGGAATTTACATAAACTCTAGACTTTAGTTTAACCAATTAATGTAAGGTGGTTGATTGTATGTCCACCGGAAACACGTAGCTGGGAAATGACTCAGACCTAGCGAAACGGGTAATTTGAATGCTAGCATCATAACCAAGGGTTCCCAATATTTCTCTCACAATCAGGCCCGATCTTTGTCTGCAAAGAGATTACATTCTAGCATCAGTACTAAGCTGATGGACACGTGGGAAAATGAAACCTATTACTTGCTCTTAGCATTGCATATCAAAGCTCTCTCAAGGGGGCATAAAATGACTGGGAACTTATACAGAAAGGAAAACTACGTTGCTTGAGTAGCTGGAGGGATGTTTAATATCATTATTAGCATATCAAGGGGAATTAATCACAGCATTGAACCAAAATCTGGGAGTGAGAAGCTGAACCAAGAAAGGGGAGGGGTGGGGGGGGGGGGGGGGGGAGGGGGGGGGGGGGAGGGGGGGTTGGGGGGGGGGTGGGGGGGGGGGGGGGGGGGGGGGGGGCGCCGGGGGGATTGGTGCCTTTGGAAGAATGAACGAAAAATACAGGACAAGAGGGTAAAATGATTCACTGACTGCACTAGAAATACTCCTCACGGTACCTGGAAATCCTTGTGGCGTGTTGTCTTTTCATCTGCTGATATTCTGTGCACTATGAAGGTATAAGAACACGTTTGGGATCCCCAGAGGAGCAGGAGGGCAGAAAGGGGGAAGTGGTGTTCCTCAGGCGAGAGACGTCTGGCTTCTGAGACCTCTCTGGAATTTCTGAGAGCAAGCTGCTGTGGCCTCGTCCGTTTCAAATCTCAAATATATATATATATATATATATATATATATATATATATATATATATGATATATATATATATATATATATATATATATATATATATATATATATATATATATATATATATATATATATATATATTATATATATTATAATCTGCTGGTCCCTAAGTATACAAATGTGGGGAATGTGACCATCTGGCACTCCTAAAATGGCCTTGTGAGGTGGGACAAGGTTATAACAAACAAAAAATCTTATTGGCTGAAGGCCGAATATTACTGAAAATGAGGAAATTTACATAACTCTAGACTTTAGTTTAACCAATTAATGTAAGGTGGTTGATTGTATGTCCACCGGAAACACGTAGCTGGGAAATGACTCAGACCTAGCGAAACGGGTAATTTGAATGCTAGCATCGTAACCAAGGGTTCCCAATATTTCTCTCACAATCAGGCCCGATCTTTGTCTGCAAAGAGATTACATTCTAGCATCAGTACTAAGCTGATGGACACGTGGGAAAATGAAACCTATTACTTGCTCTTAGCATTGCATATCAAAGCTCTTTCAAGGGGGCATAAAATGACTGGGAACTTATACAGAAAGAGGAAAGCTACGTGCTTGAGTAGCTGGAGGGAGTTTTTTATATCATTATTAGCATATCAAGGGGAATTAATCACAGCATTGAACCAAAATCTGGGAGTGAGAAGCTGAACCAAGAAGGGGAGGTGGGGGGGGGGGGGGTATGATGCGCCTTGGAAGAATGAAACGAAATACAGACAAGAGGGTAAAATGATTCACTGACTGCACTAGAAATACTCTCACAGTACCTGGAAATCCTTGGTCTTGTTGTCTTTTCATCTGCTGATATTTCTGTGCACTATGAAGGTATAAGAACACGTTTGGGATCCCCAGAGGAGCAGGAGGGCAGAAAGGGGGAAGTGGTGTTCCTCAGGCGAGAGACGTCTGGCTTCTGAGACCTCTCTGGAATTTCTGAGAGCAAGCTGCTGTGGCCTCGTCCTGTTTCAAATCTCAGCATCAATGTGCTCCTCCCCCATTCAGGACACCTGGGGAGATCAGTTCTAGGCAGTCAATGGGAGTAGAGATGATTTAGGGAGAACGGAGGCTTACAGTTCAGAGCGGCAACTTGAGAATATGTGAAATTGTTTACAAAGGGGTATTACTTTTCCTTGATTCTGGCTTAAAATCCTCCCCATTCTAAAGGCCATCTCAACCCTAGACAGGTTGGAATGGATAAGACAAGCCAGAAACAAGTACAATATAAATCACTGAGCCTTCCATATTCCCTTGAGTGAACTTCTAATATAAAACAAATCAAAACTCTGCAGATGACGATATTGACAGGCAGAGAGTTTAAAAGGATATAATTCTTGAAAAGTAATGAATCAATGATATAAAAGAATAAAGTGTGGCGTGACTAAAGAGACTAATAACTAACAATTTGCTATAGCACAATAAAGAAAAATAAAATTTTATTTCTCTTAAAATATATCGTCACACTGGGAATGATCGTGAAAATGAATAGCAAACGATGATTAGATATATCAATTTAACCTACAGGGTTAATAGTATATGTAACTCTATTACGTATAATACTGTCAGCTTATTGTTTAAGGTAACACATGCTATTAATTTGACCTGATGGGGTGATATGAAGCATTTGTAAGGGTGTTAATAGCCCTACAATTTTGTTAAGTAACTTTGTCTCGTGCCATGAAGACGACACATGACAGCATTAATTTCACCATAGGGAACATTAGTGTAAATCAATAGGGATAGAATTAACAAAGTAATTCTCCATAGAGAGGAAATAAAATTACACCAAATGTAAGTCTCACCAGAGACACAGTCAATTACACAAAAAAAGGATATAGAGACTTGGGAGGAATATTAAATCAAAGATAATATAAAACAATGTATGAATAAGCCAGGCTTTTAAAATATATCTAAAGTTATAACAATTTTTGCTGGCTAAAATTTTCCCTAGTTGCATGGAATGCTGAGTGCCTAGAATGGGGCGCTGTGCTAATTGTGGTACTTTCATGATAGTAGTTACAAGCGAAGTACTGATTTATAACGCCAGAATAGCTGACAGATAAGGAATAAATGCCTAAAGGCGATGATGAAGAGCAAAGGAAACCATGGAAGAGAAGATATAGACAGTACAAAAGTAGAAAGATGCAAAAGGATAAGAAGGAAGTACAAGTAGCAGAATGTGACACTCTCCTCTGGATGGAGAGGGTAAGAATTCTGTCTCCAAGGTCGGTTTGACGATGCTGTGGGGCCCCTTGAAAGACTCAAGCCCCCTGAAGATACTGGAGGGGCATCGGCTCTGGCTGCTGCAACAACCAGGACACTGGCACTCGCCCCCATGCCTAATGCTGCATGGCTCGGTTCCCTGAGTTCTTCCGCCAAATAGGATTCGGCAGAGTCATATCTCCGGGACTGGTTAGCTGCTGACGGAGGGGGGAGTGGAGGAGGTAACGGCATACAGAATGGGGTGACAAGTTGGGGTGACCAATTCCAGGGTGATTTGCAAGGCCACACCATTGGTGGAGTATCCACTATGGTCATAGGTGTCCTGGAGGATTGCTATTGGAATTGGCTCTTCCTCGACTGCTGGCATGGGTAGTGGAGCCAAGCCAGCAGAGGGAAAGTGACCGGGACTTAGAGCTCCGGGAGGGAGACTCAAGTGTTGCCTTGGTCCTGGCACTGTGGCCATTCTTGGCATAGTGAGAAGATTCGAACGCGGCTCAACATCCTTGAGGGATGAACCCTGGCAGTACCTTGTATCTTCAAGTGTCACTGGCCGTGCAGGTAGTTCTTGGAGACCCGTGGAATGGGTCTGGAGCTATGTAAGGGCGGGGGCCCTGAGACAGTACAAAGGTAGGAGGAGACTTAAAATCTTGTCCTTGCAGGACGTCATAACCTCCTGGAATATAGGTTGCTACTGCTATGGTATATATCTTAGAGCAGTGAGGTGGTGTGACTCTCAACCGGACAGTAAGTGAGAACATCTTGACATGGTTGAGGTTCCCTTTCGTAATGAATTGGTGCCTATCAACCCAAGCTCCATATGGAATTTTATACTCTCGAATGATGGATACCTTGGGACCAGTGTCGTTGAAAGCTCAGATTTGGTGGACAGGATAGCGACCTCTGGGAGGTGAGACAAATATAGGGCACTAAGCATTAGGGCCTACAGCTGAACGATTCGTCACTGTCATTGCAATGGCAAAAACGGGATCTTTCTTGGGGCATCCCACCCAGGCAGCAGTGTGCCCATGCATTTTGCATGAGTCACAGAAACTCTTGCTGAAATCAGGCATGGCCTGTTGTTTTGGTTACAATGACCGCTATTCTTACTATTATGAGGAGTAGCGGCAGCTGCTGAGGAGGATCCACCTCTGTGGGGCACTGCTCCGTGGTGTGCCCTTGTTTATTGCAACGCCCACACACAGGTTTCCGTGGAGGATTACCTGGGGTGCTGGGTAGACTGAGAGGTGGCAGCAGGTGGGAAAGGGAGAGCAGGGCGAGTTTTCTTCCTCAAAGAACTCTGCAGCAGATGGTGGGTGTTGTAGGCGTCCACCCATCTACAGCACTCTAAATTAGTTTTTAGAGCCTTGTCCACCAAATGGGTGGTAAGATCATGGGGGCCATAGGACAGGAAGTCCTCTAGTTGAAAAAGTTTTAAGACCTCCTCAACAGATGTTGTGTTGCAAGCCTTCATCCACCTTTGGAGTGCCGGTGTCTTCTTGGCTACCCACTCTGTCCATGTTTGGTTGGCCTCCTTGGGCATGCTCCTCCACTTCTTCCTCCACCGGTCTAGGGTTAGCTCATAAGCCCCAAGGATTGCCTCTAGGACGAGGGTGAGATCTTGTTGCTCATTCAGGAAGGGGGCCTCAAATGCAGTCTGCCCTTTGCCAGTGAGATGCTTGCCAAGGGGGAGGGCCACTTCCTGAGGGGTTGGATTGAAGTTCTCGAATACCTACTTGACATGATCGAGCCAGATGTTGGGCTCGTTGTCGTCCCAATTCCTAATGAGGGTTCCTTCCCATGCTGAGGAAGTGAAAGTCTGAAGATAATGTGGAAATGCAAAATGCTGTCATAAATCAAGTTAGATCCTGGTAAATAACAGCACAGCTAAGCTGTAACGGTCATGTAGAATGATACTATGTATGGTTGGTAAACTCAACACCAATACTTAGCAAGATGGCTGTAAAATCCCTGTAAATACAGATAATTGGCACATAGTGCAGCGGAAAACTCACGCTGATGAAAATCGCTGTAAAAATCTCTGGCATGTAGTGCAGTAAAACTTGATGCCAGTAGTGGATTTAGCAATGAATTTCGTAAACGTGGAAACCTTAATGCAAATACTGGGTTGTAATGGGATCTGTAAATGCCACTTCAACTGGTTTGTAAATAAAGTCTATTACGGACAAACAGCATCGCCTTAGAGCAGTAAGGCATTGAGGTGATGTTCGTTTTATCTCTCTCTCTCTCTCTCTCTCTCTCTCTCTCTCTCTCTCTCTCTCACACACACACACACACACACACACACATAATTACCTAAGGTAACCAAATCAGACTCGTAAACTACAAAAATACATTTATTTAAGAACAAAGTATTAACTAAATAAGTCAGGTTCTTAACAAAATGTTAACTGCAAGGTTAAGTTCAAAAATGCAAATAACTCAAATAACCCTGGGGATCGAACTAAACCTGTCCACTCCTTTCCCTACAATAACTAACATTAGTTTAGTCATAAAACAAGCAACTAGAAAAGCCATAGCACAGTCTTATAAGTAACACCATAACCACGGAACTATTATTCAAGTTCCCATCATTAAATGGGCTTAAAAGTAAGTATGCTTACCCATTTCAGCACTAATCACACACTAATTAAAATTACACATAAAGGAAGCCATCTTAGCCCCTTGCCAACTTCGCATAGTTCTCCATCTTAGTTATCTCACTCTCCCATTATGTAGGGGAATAGTTCGCACATACGCAAGCACGAATTCACTCGCAAGGCACTCCCAAACCAATGGCGTCACCAATTCGTCACAAGTTCACACCCATAAATCTACCCAAAACCAGATTCAAAAAGCATATCTGCTTCCACCTTTACACGGGCATAGGATGTGGTCTGTTCTGCTTAGGACATTGCGCCACCCAAGGAGGTTGCGTCAACATTTTCGAAGCTGATGCTGAGCCTTGTCCTTTAGACCTCTGTTTCCACTGAGAGTCAAAATGATGACATCTACGTTTTAAAGAATGTCATTGTTCATCACATCCGCTTATCATCAGTCAATAAATATATATAATAGGAGCTCGGACCACCTACTACGGCTAGCTACTGCCTAGCCGTAGCTCATACTAAGCAGCTTATATGTATAAAAAACACATTGGCCGGCTCAATAAATACCATGATAATATAAAAAGAAAACAACTGCATGTCTTGGGCAGCTATAATAACAGTTGACTGTAGAGACATTATATTCTCATCTTAAACTTTCGACGCTCCTGTGCGTGTGCGTGTGTGTGTGGCCTGCAGCTGCACAGAACCAAGGCACATGCTGTAGAAAAACGTCTCCCAGTGGAAGACAACTGACGCCAATGTTTATAACGGAGTCCCCCATTAGCGGAGGGCGTTCATAACATACTAAGAAGCGACTTCAACTATAGAAGATAAAACAGAAATAGGAATTGGAGTGTTAGCTTTTGTAGCTTTATCAGGACAGCACCTTCGTAAAAACACATTTTTGGCTGATTTAACATATTACTTTTGATTTTAGCAATCTTCCATTTATACGCCAATAAGTGTACAAGCTATGCTATTGATTGCCTGTGTCATCCACTCACTTGTTTTGTCATCTCAATATTTGACTCGAACATTTTACTGACTATATCACCAGTAACTTCGTGTCTCCTGTACTTTTTTTTCCCCAGCATCGAAAAGCATGTCACTCATATTTCCATATTTTCTTTAGTTTCTACGTAGTTTTCTCTAGTTTTTTTTTTTTTTTTTTTTTTTTTGTGAAACTGC
>NC_061107.1:54868489-54870989 GCF_015104395.2 Macrobrachium nipponense | reverse complement strand
CTTCCGTCTGTGGTTTTGAAGGTCTTCCTCTGATAGTTTTTCAGTATTCTCGTTATCATCATCCTCCATAAACTCCCCTATGCCAAGCTGCACCGTGGCCAGTATACTGCCTGCTTCAATGCTGACATTATCTTTAGACCAATTAGCAACACAAAACATATCCAACGCCACATTCACATATAGAAAAAACTGGGGGGGGGTGGGCAAGACTGAACACCCGGAGGCAACATATTTTTACTCTCATCTGCTACTTTCTCTAAAACTACATACTCCTTTGGCACTTCCTTTAGGCTATCAATGTATACCTTAATTAAGTTTCCTGCTACCTGACGGGACATTTCTATTCTGTTCTTAAGCAACTAGCATATCTAAATCCCTCCTCTTGCCAAACCTGCATAGTTTGACAACTAGTTCTCATACAACAATCCAAAACTTCACCATATTCAGCTTTTAATCCCTCTTTCTCTGATGCCATCACATTAACATTTTTGGTGACTCCCCATTTTTCAAATAGCAAAGACAAAACATTCATGCCCACAAGGCACTCTTGTTCAGTGTTCTTGCCAAGACCATTCCTTCCTTTCTCAGCTCTCTTGACATAGAACACACAGCTATTCTGTTCCATTCCACTTACTTCCACATCAACAACGACATGACCTATTATATAATTTCATTACCACTCAGGTCACATATGTAGTCACTACTATTATACAATGTCACCCCTTTTGGTTTTAAATTCCCCAAATACCAATTTTCTGACAACAAACTACAGTTTGCCCCAGAATCCATAAGTCCCACAGCTTTCTTCCCCACTCTATGGTGAGTGTCAGTTTCATAGTGTCTCCTCTCTTATTAAAACATTCACTTGGCCGGACGTTCAAGTTAACGCCCGGCCTCACAAGTTTTCCTGGGTATTATCACCGGCCTGCAATGACATCTCCCTCACAACCTTGTCTCCTCTTGCATTATTGAACCCTCTGTTCTTACTAGAGTATAGATTACACTTATAAAATGGATGACCATCGTCCCACAAGACCAACAAGTGCCCTTAAACTGATTTTCAAAAGCATGTTTATTTTGCATTCTGTTTTTACTTAGTTCCTTCTTATAATGGTGTCCTTCCCCCTGATTCTGCCCTATGCTTGTCTCTAGAAAACCCTGCATTTTTGCACTGGTATGATACATGACCCTGATCCCCACAGGTCCAACACTTAATTACTTTATAATCTCTCCTGCTATGCAAAGTGGCTGTCAGAAACATTACCAAATTCTCTTTATAACCTTCATTCTATCTGCACAAATCTACCAGCATCTAATTGATCTATGGCTCCGTTTTCAATCTTATCCTTAGATCACAGGCAAATTTTCCTGTCCTCAAACCTTTTTCAAAAATCATACATTTAATGATTTCCCTCCTCTTTAGAGCAGACTGCTTTGCCCTCGGCTTCCTCTTCCAAGTCAATTATTTTGTCTAAATACTCCCAAACACCTTCTTGTATTCCCCTGTTGTGCACACCACAGTTCTTTCCTTCTCTCTAGATTATCATTATTATCTGCATACGCTTCTAGTAGCTTAGTCTCCATTTCCTCCAACGTTTTCGGCTTAGCATGGCGTATTCTTGTGCTAGCAGGCTCTATCAGACTAACTTTAACATAATCTACGGCATCAGTGCCTGCTAGGTTAAGCTGATTGGTACATAATTTTGCTGTTCAAACCATCTCTTGATTTCCTTCCTACCACTGTTTCTCCCACTCATTTTCTCGAGCTGTGGAGGTTTTTTTGTACTATTGAAAGAGCATTATTAACATGATAATTACAGGCCCCTCTCCTATACACCTATCCAACTCATCTTCTACTAACAAGGCGAATCTGTTTTGCCACCAACGATTCAATCTATCCAACCTATCTTCCCATTCTTTGTTATTATTTGCTAATAGACGACCCAGCTCCTTAACAACATCCCCTTTAAAAAGTGGCTTCTGGTTTTCCACAGTGAAATCTTCTACACTATCTCCAGCCTTTTTAACCCTTAAATTGGTTTTCTTAATTTCATTCACCAAAATTTTCTGGTTCTCTTTTAATGCATTTATTAAACTCCCCTACTCTGCTAAAAGAATTCACGTTTTCGCAGTGGTTAAAATCCACCACTTTCTGAATATTTGTACGGACTTCCGAACACAATTTTACAATGTCCTTTTCCGAAGGCTTTTCATCATTATCACCACTTTTATCAACATAAGTACCTGCTCCAAAATCTAAATTCTTGCAAAACCCTCCATTATTGTCATTCTTCACTACGATACTCACTTCATCATTAATAAGATCCTTCTCCCTAACCACACCACGTATTTCTGCTAACAAATCTTGATCACTACCACGTTCCATCATTTCATCATCACCTGCGCCTGTCTCTGTTCCCATAATATAATCAAGAACGTCACTTTCATCATTTACACTGCCTGGCCCCACTTTATTCCCACTAGCACTGTACATAACTCC
>NC_061107.1:54850989-54865989 GCF_015104395.2 Macrobrachium nipponense | reverse complement strand
CAAGAAAAGCCAGAGCTCTTTCCAATACCCTTGTTGCTTTGACACGGGCGGGCTTCGCGAAATCTTCCAGTTTTCCTCCTGGGGGAAGGGTGTTGTCGGGGTGAGGAACTTAGGTGGAGGGTTAAACAGAAAGCCGGTACATAAAAGCTTTGATTGGGACGCCGGGTCTTGCTAAAGGGGTGTTCGCCGGCGCTCGACACCCGGCGAAATCGGCCATATTTCATTTAGGCTGAAAACTTGCTGCTGATTGGGATTTGTGCGGACGCTGTCGCAAAGTGTCTTCGCGTTGATATTATGATGTTTTAAGATGGAATTTTCTTCCGTGCAGTTGTTGCAACAATATGTGTTTGCGAAGATATTCTTTTCTGAAGTAGATGTAGATTTTATATATAATTGTTAATTCACTGGCTGAATCTAGGTTGCATGAACGATGAGATGAGATGCGGACGAATAAGAATTATGTCACTTATTTACGCAAATTTTTTTTTTTATTGAAAAATGTTTTGTTTGTTCTGGCCTATTTAGTCCTTTAAAACAGCTGCCACATTGCTGCAAAGCCTTTCTTGAGAAAAATTCGATTTGCAGATATAATTACTCAATTTAAGGCTATTGGGAATCTTACTAAAAATCATTATTACAATTTAGATCTCTCTCTCTCTCTCTCTCTCTCTCTCTCTCTCTCTCTCTCTCTCTTCGCGGGATAACGAGGTTCCATAAAGATATTTAAGTAATGTAATCTTACGGTCTTTACCAAAAATACTCTCGTCTCGTCTGGTTGGAATCTTCAACTTTGACTTTAGCGAGGATCAAGAGGAAGCAAAACCATAAAAAGCTTAGGTCATAAAAGAGGCTCACACAATCGCAAGAATTACAAAGGTTGGAACATAGGCTAACCAAGGAGATCCAAACTAAGTGATATTAACAGAAGTATCCATGGACCACTAATCATATTGAGATTTGCATTATTTCACGAATCGTATATCAGAGAGAACATTTTGATTTTAAAATAAACTCATGAATCATCAACTCGAAATAACTTCTCTGTGGATCGCGAAGCCTGGAGAACTTGTGGACCAGAAATCAGGGGATCATGAGAACGTAGGTTATTTCGTCTTAAAGTAATCCACAACCTTTTTATAATTGCAGATTTGAGCTATGGTGTTTTATGTAAGATTTTTATTCTGGAAATTGCTTTTGCGGAAAGAAAACGATTCTTCAATAAAAATATGAATGTAGTAGTGCTTATTCGTATTTTACTCATATACATACAGACGAATATATGAAAGCATGTATTATTAAATAATTAAACCACCACTCATATCTTACTCAAAGAGATTGCGTTATACAAAAATGTACAGATTAGAATTCAGTTGTTGCATTCCTTTTCTGTTCTATGAAAAATTCTGTCGTGTATGTTGAAAAAGTCTCTGCATAGATTAACTTTCAAAAAGAACTACAGAATTCATTATAAGCATTTACGTATTCTTGCGGAAGGACAAAATTCAAAGCTGTGCCATCAAGCTTTTCCTTTATTTTGGTAGGGTGTATGAGAATATAACAAGTATCGCTTCGACTTTGCATTATATTCACTAGTTATATTCACTAGAACAAGGTCTACTCTAGAGAATACAAGGTCTTCTCACGCGCAGGATCATAGGGGTTTAGGAGTTTGGATTTAAGAAACGTGACGTCATGCGGTCTGCTTGGTCTCTCCTCTGTACAACCTCTACAAAAATAGGAAAACTTTTCTCCTGTTTCTTCGTTTCCCTTTATGATATTAGAAATTATAATTCATTTATTTACGAAAGTAAAACAAGTTGGCCATATTCATTTCTATACGAATATTCATTCAAATAATTAAAACTAGAATTTTAAAAACGGAATGCTTAAAATTTTTCGCTAACATACAAACTCACACTCAGATACACACATACGAGTACATGTATAAATGAATCACGAAAGTCTGGAACGTGATAAATGCAAAAATAAAGGTACAAGCCACGAAGGAAAGATAAACAACGAGTAGCTGCAAGATCTTTAGACTCATCGTCGTCTGCTAAGTAGGGGACGTTGAGTCTAAAGATCTTGCAGCTACTCTGTTGCTTATCTTTCCTTCGTGGCTTATACCTTTATTTATACGAGTACATATATACACAAGATTACCAATTATGTTGTCATCTTTTTCATTTTATTTGCCACTCTTTTTGAGAAGCTGCGAATACTTAAACATGTACGACAGCAGAAAAAAAAATTAATTACAGATGAATGTAATGGCATTCAATTGCCTATTACATCGCTCAACTCGTACTTATTCCTGATTCTCTAGGCCTTACACTAGAATATGCTATATACACGAGCATGCCGTGTTTGTTCCGATACCATTTCCAATTGTATGGTCAAGGTTATACACATGCAGACATTGACACGCACGTGTGCATAAACACACACAAATTATTGAATTTGTATTATTCTCAAACATCATATATATATATATATATATATATATATATATATATATATATATATATATATATATATGAATAATTATCACATAGAACCGTGATTCATTTATATATCATTCGAGCTACAAATGTCCTTTAATATCTAAATTCACTCTACCTCGGAATTGATATATTTTCATATATGTACCGAAGGGGAATTTTTTTAGTTGATAATAATTTCGTTCCCTTCGGTACATATATGAAAATATATCAATTCCGAGGTAGAGTGAATTTAGATATTAAAGGACATTTGTAGCTCGAATGATATATATATATATATATATATATATATATATATATATATATATATATACTATATATATATATATATATATATATATATATATATATATATATATATGTATATATATAACTATCGATCTATTTATCCCCTTTCTATAACTTTCTTATGCTACTTCCATATTCTTTATCATGCCGTTTCTCTCTTGAGAAGGAAGTCGTCTGTTATCAACATTTTTTGGCGGGTGTCTGTACTGCATATCCTTGTGGACCTTTATTCTTATCCTTCCTCCTGTTTCGTATCTCGCTCCCGCTCATTCCCCATCCTTCACTTCTCCACTTTGCCTGGAAGTCTCGAACAAGCAATTCAATCAACGGCTCCCTATAAAAGTGGCGAAAGAAGTTGGAGCAACGGACGGTTACATCATCACCAGGATGAGCGAGCACCTTCTTTCATATGTCGTTGTTGCTTTGACGCGGTCGGACTTCTCGAAGTCCTCCAGTTTTCCTCGGATATTGGGGAGGGGTGGGGGCGGTGGTGAAAGGGCTTATCCGAGGGTTACACAGAAAGCCGTTGCGTAAAAGATTTGATTGGGACGCCGAGTCAAAGTCTAATCTTTTAGTTAGACTTTGCGTCGAGTCATAATAAAAGGGCGTTCGCTGGCTTTCGACACCCGGCGAGATTGGCCATATTTCATTTGGGCTGAAAACTTGTTGCTGATTGGGATTTGTGCAGACGCTGTCACAAATTGTCTTCGCGTTATTATGATGTTTCAAACTAGAATACTTCGATGAAATGTACATTAATTTTATAATTGTGAATAAATGTTCTGGATCTAGGTTGCAAGAACGATGGGGTGAGATGGCGACGGAAAACTTTGTGTCACCTTTCTGCGAGCACGTTTATTCCATTCGAAACTTTTTGTGTCCTATTTTTTCTTCGGAAACTAGAAGCCGTATTGCACAAAGCCTTCCTTGAGAAAAATTCGATTTGCAGAACTAATAATAACCCATATCCTGTCGGTAAACTTTCCTTGGGTTATGAAAGAGACGACAAGTTATGTTGATCGAAGCATAAACTCTGAAATGTTATCTATCTTATATAAGAAATTAAGTTAATCATTTACATTCATTTTCCCATTCAGTTGATCTATCCATCTGTGCGCCAGCCAATATGTAAGTCAGTAAGTTTTTTTTATTGTATAAACAAGGCGACAATTCCCTGATATATAAAGAAGTAAAAGAAGAACCGCAGCATTATCGGTTGTTTGAGACAGTATCTCAAAATGACTTTGTAGGACATCGGATTTTGCTCGCATAAATGGAAGTTATTTCTTTTGGCCGAAAATTCTTGAGAATTCCCTGAGGGACCCGATGTGCGGTGACAGTAAACCTCGACAAGATGATACATAACATCCGTCATTGAATTTTTAAACTATGGAATAAATGATCACTTTTTGGAGTGTTCCTTTGAGTCTGAAAGATCTACAATTGGCTTGAGGACTTTTAAAACCCTGATTTAAGCTGATTTGCCAAGTTTTAGCATATTAAAAAATAAAGTATACTATAATTTCTATGAAGTTTTCGGTTGGGGTGAAAATTACTGTAGTCAAACTTACAAACAATTCTTTCAAAGTTGAGGGATAGAAATTGTTCATGTAATTTAAAGAAATTTGAACATCAAGTATTTAAAGAAAATGGTCTAGTTTGAATTTATCCTCCATTACGAAATAGCAACATACACTGAAAACTTCGGGGCCTAAACGTGTGTACGTCTGATTTCAGGACATATCTGCAAAAAACTTCCCATGTCAACAAATGGTAAACGATTAACTGTTTCTGCTTCATAGAAAATACATATCAGGTTAAAAGTATTTACAGTATCTAAACGCACGCTAACGTAGACTTTTTTGTTGAGATGAAAAGTTGCCACCAGTGCATGTTTCACAAAAGCATTAATTCACCAAATGTTTATTTCTTCACACATACACAGTCATTCTGGAGCCACCACTCTTATTCCCTTTACTAAACCAACACACTCAAGTAATCACTAATGGTTTGGTGTTTTTAATTATTTTGTTTGTAACTTATATATCGACAAGAATCACTTTTAATATTAAAATGCTATAGAACTATAAGGCGCCTTAATCATTTTTCCTCTTCCTCGTAACATTATTTATTCCACCTTCCCCTTTCTCCTTCTTTTTGCGTTATTATCCTCTTTTATGGGAAACAGTCTGCAATTATCCCTTAATTTAAAGCTACTGGGAATCCAATTAAAATCCATTATTACAAAGTGGATCTATTTTAGAATTTTCCTCCTTCGTCTCGTGTGTGTGTGTGTGTGTGTGTGTGTGTGTGTGTGTGTGTGTGTGTGCACGAATACTACGAAACTATTTGTATGTTATGTTAATCGGGGTATTTATTAATAGACTCACGTTGTAAACTGCGCATATAAACATATCTATATTTTAGTGATTGAAAATTTGTCTTTTTTTTTCTGTTTTTTTTTACATAAATCTTTTCCCTTGACGTTCAGAGATGTAAGAACCACCCTCTCAGGATAATTGTGTTTTATCGTCTTTATCTTCACGAAAGAGGCGAAAATGTCATTTCGAAGCTTCATTTTGGTCCGCTCATGCTTAAAAGGGACGGAGCTTAACGCTCCATGATAATTTTCTAATCTAATTAGCGGATTACTCTCTCTCTCTCTCTCTCTCTCTCTCTCTCTCTCTCTCTCTCTCTCTCTCTTCGTAGGATATTGACGTTCCAAAAAGGCATTTGAGTAATTTAATCATGCGGTCTTTACCAGGAATATTTCCCGTTGCACCCGGAATCTTCAACCTTGAATTTAGCAAAGACGGAAGGGAGGAAAAACATTGATGAAAAGCTGGAATCACAAAATAAGTTACTCCATGTTCTAGAATGATAAAATTAAGTAAATGAACTCGCTCAGGACTCCAGGGTGGCTGATAGAAACTCAAGTATTCATGGAACTCTAAATTAATTAACTATTTCTATTTATGAACTATAGATCAGAGAGAACATCGTGAATCGTAAAATTTGAAAGAGAATCATCATGAACCATAAATTCGAAATGACCTCTCCATGGGTCGTGAAATCTAGAGAACTTAACAGGTCCCGAAATCAGGGGTTCAATGACCACGTTACTTTTTGTCCTAAATTACTCCAGGAGCTTTTTGTAATTGCAGGTTTAAGTTTACGGTATTTTACGTCTATTTTTTTTTTATAAACTTGAATCTGCTGAGAGCAAATATGATTTTTCAGTATGCATAATATGCTCGTGTGCATACACACTGCCACGCATTTTCCTGTATATGAAAACGTAAACAAACAAACCATGAAACACAACTCATAACTTTTAGAAAAAAATTATATTGTTAAAGATTATACAGTTTATAATTAATTTATTTTATTCCTTTACTAATTTATGAAAATTTCGTTTTGTATATTTAAAAAGTCTGAATAAATTAACTTGCAAAAAGAACTGCAGAATTCATTATAAGTATTTATGCATGCTTGCGGATGGACATCATTCGGAGTTGTGGCATTAAGATTTCCTTGCTTTTGAACGGGTGTAAAATATAAATAGAAATTCTTTTCGCAGTTGGATTATATTAACTGAATGAAGCTATGTACAGGAGAATACCATTCTTTGTATGCACACCATTCACACGTTTAATCAAAGGTAGGCACATACACTAGATTACTTTTTTGTTCAATTTCCTTTTTTTTTAAGGCTGTAGGACAGTTACTTGGTGGATTATCATTATCATTAAAGTGACCCACTTTGTCGACGAGTTGTTCCGGCACTTTGTTCAATGACATATGGTCACATTTATTGATACTTTCAATAGAATTTTTGTAAATAATGCAAAAACTGTTGTTATTGATGGTATCCCTGTTTATTGCTCTGTTAATTTTTACAATTTTACCGTTGCTTAAAGCCATTTATTAATTTTGCTACTGATTTTATGTTGTTAATATTAATCATTTTGGAGGGAGACATCGAGTTGAACCCTGGGTTTGTTACTCTTTACAGTAAGAGAAATTGCAAAATACATTTCTCAAATATTCGGGCCTTAAGGTCCAGTTTTCTTGATCTCCAGAATTGTGTCCATAACTACGATTTGATGTTCTTTTATCCGAGTCACTTATAAGTACTAACAAATCAAAGGTTGAGTTTTAAATCCTGCGGTTTGATGGCCCCGACTTTATTTGCCGTTCGTAACCTCCCACACTCGTAAAGTGTGGCTGTATAAATTAAGTCAGGAAAACCTGTTTGTCATCAGAAAAAAATTTGGTGTGTAGTTGACATGCAGTTCTTAGTTTTTTAAAATTTTCAGAATGTCCTACAGTGTTTACGTATTTCTTCCTTACCACAATCCAAATATTGATGATTCTATATATAACTGACTCTTGGAAAGGATTAGCATGGCTCAGTCACAGGATTCATTTGGTATTTGGGGAGACTGTAATGAAAAGCACAGCCAATTTCTATTGCCCCCGTGCTCTTCAAAGTTGTTGAAAAACTTCTTTTTAAGCCTATATACAAGTAGGGAATCTAAAGGATTGTCAGCTGATAGTGAATATGCATATAGGAAGCAGTTAGGTTTCAGCGATGCTCTTTAGACTTGACATACCATTTGCATGAGGACCTTGATAGGGGCTTTGAGTGCAAAGTAATTCAAATAGATTTTAGTGCTTCTTTCGATTCAGTAACCCTTTCCTATGCCCTTGTTGCTTTGACGCGGGCGGGTTTCACGAAATCTTCCAGTTTTCCTCCAGTGCGAAGGGTGAGTGAGGACTTAGGTGGAGGGTTAAATTGGAAGCCGTACGTAAAAGCTTTTATTGGGACGCCGGGTCTTGCTAAAGGGGCGTTCGCCGGCGTTTGACACCCGGCGAAATTGGCCATATTTCATTTGGGCTGAAAACTTGCTGCTGATTGGGATTTGGGCGGACGCTGTCGCAAAGTGTCTTCGCGTTGATATTATGATGTTTTAAGATGGAATTTTCTTCCGTGCAGTTGTTGCAACAATATGTATTTGCGAAGATATTCTTTTCTGAAGTAGATGTAGATTTTATAAATGTGGATAAATGGGCTAAATAAAGGTTGCAAGAACGATGAGGTGATTTGTGGATAAAAGAGATTTATGGCATTTGTTTACGTGCACGTTATTTTATCCTTGGAAGTTCTTTGTTTTTCTGTCCTTTTTAATCTTCTAAAAATAGCTTCCATATAGCCCCAAAACTTTGAGGAAAAAATAATTTTGCAGAAATAATAGTAACCCAAATCTTGTCAGGAGCAACATTCGTTCCGAAAAAACTTTCTTTTGGTAATGAAACACAACACAAGGTAATACATACGTCTGAAAGTTCTTCCTTGTGATGTTTTTACAACCCTCAGAGACTCAATGCAAACTATAAGTGAACAGCCACATAATTTTCAAAACTATATTTATGAACTACAAAAGAACAGATGAATCCCAGGACAGTGTCTTAGAATCTGAAAGCTCTACCGATAAGTAACAGGCCTTTGAAAACATAATTGAAACTGATTAGCTCATGTTTTGAAGCGGCGATTTTATATATCAAGGGCTGAAAATGTCGTTTGCAAAGTTACTAACAATTCTGTAAAAGCTGGGATATAGAGATTGTTCATGAAATATGCGTTAATGGTGATAATTCGACATGTAATTACAAACAATTTGATCATCACGTATTTTGTTTAAAAAGAAGTGTATAGGGTGCATTTTTCATCGTCTCATCAATGGCAATATATACTGAACAATTTAAGGCCAAGTAATTTATACGTCTTTTTTTTCTGAACGTATCTGTGAAGAAACTCCCATGTATATAAGGGCCAACTTAAGCTGAACAATTGTCATCGTGTATGTTTCATAATAACATTAAATTACCAAATATTTCATTATATATACATACACAGACCTTCTAGAGCCACACGTCTTATTGTTTATATGTCCTGAGAAAATAACAATAATTTTGATCATTACTGCTTGATCCTAGGGGAGTTACACAGTATTATTCACGATTCTCCCGCTGATCATATTTGTATAATCGGGGACCTTAATTTTCACCCCACAAAACAATTTTATAATGAAATTACTCGCTTCTGTCAAAATCATGCTCTCCAAATTAGCGATGTAATGCTCCTCCCTCTCTCCTCCTATTCATATGCATCACATCTCTATTATGACCTGCAATATTCGCTACGATCCTGTAACGGGCTACGATCACATCATATTACAGGCAAGGTATATAGAATAAGGGAGACCATTCTATATACCTTGATTACAGGTGTCATTTAGTACCCCATTCCTCCCTACCGTGAACCCCCTAACTGACCGCACACCAGCGGTAAACTGGGATTTTAAAAACCAACAGAAAACAAGATACTTTAGGGCAACCACGAAAAGAAGGTTATGGTCAATAGTTCAACCGGCAGACGCCTTACTTTGTACCAACACAAATTGTATAAATGACCACCACAGGAGGGATCTGAATGAATTCTATTCGAATATAATATCCGCTATACTTGCTCCGAGCAGGGCTGCCTATAGATTTCGTCAAGGTAATTACTAATGAGACAGGCCAGAGCGAGTCCAAACTTGCTCTGAAACACTGCAGATTAAATGAAAAATAACTAAGAGCCGATGCAATGTATAGAAACTTAGAATCTGGTGATTATCCTCGTCTTTGGAAAGATATCCACTCCTTAAATCCCGAAACTAAAAAGCTATCACAGTGAGTAGGGGAAGCAGTCGGAGACGAGGCTATCGTAAATATGTGGGGCAATCACTTCAACAATATCCTGAATTGCATAAATGATCAAGATAACCTCCTTACTGACAACATTCAATTTCATTTTGCAGACCGTATTGCGCCAGGTAACATCAGCGATGCCATAAACAGCCTACTTAATAATAAATTGCCCGGCTGAGATGGTCTTCCCGCAGAGGCTTTCAAATTCTACCATCCGATAATTTGCATTATGCTAACTGCCCTATTCAATGCGTGCATAATTCACCAGTTTCTTCCAGACTCCCTACTCTTAGTTCACTTGATACAATTAATCACTTGATACAATTAATCAAAAACAAGCTAAAGGATGCAGCTGACCCTGGCAACTACCGGCCGATTGCAATCATAACGATCGCATCGAAGATACTTGAGTCGGTTCTTCTAGTGAGACTTCTCCCCTTTCTATACACCACTGACAACCAGTTCGGATTTAAAGCAAACCACTCAACCGACACCTGCATCTACATACTGAAAGAATTGCTGTACTACTATCTATCATCAGCCTCTTCTGTTTTCCTTTGTTTTGTGGATGTGAGAAAAGCATTTGACGGAGTAAACTACCTGAAGCTCTTCCTGAAGCTGCATAAAAGAGGCACACCTCTATATCTAATTGGCATTTTACATTGCTGGTTCTCCACGCAGCAATTATGTGTCAAATGGGGTAATTATCGTACACATTCGGCTCCATAAACGGGCTTCGGCAAGGGGGCATTCTCTCTCTATACTTGTTTAATAGGTACACAGAAGCCTTGAATGTCAAACTGAACTCACTCCCAATCGGATGCACTGTCAATGAAACAACTAAAAACAACCTCTGTTACGCCGACGATATGGTTCAGATTTCCCCATCAGTGCAAGGTCTCCAAAGATTCATCGACACTTGCCGCCAAAATGAAGAGGAATTTGATATAATCTACAACAAAGCCAACACCCAGTGCATGTCGCTGCTCCCGAGACCGCTTAAGCATATTGCAGAACCACAAATTTTCCTCGGAAACCATGGGCTGGTATTTATGCATGAATTTCCGTATTTGGGTCACATTATCACCGACGACGTAAAAGATAAGGGAAGACATTGAACATAGGCGTCGTAAACTATGTGCAACTGGCAACATGATTGCAAGAAGGTTTGCCCTCTGTCACCGAGACGTGAAATTCCCTTTGGACGAACTATACCCGAGAGACCATGAGACGTATCACTGTTGTGCACAACGACATTTTGAGACGCCTCACAAACACTCCTCGCTACCACTCCGCCACACCGATGTTCATAGAAAACCACCTGGACAATTAAAAAATCATTGTAAGGCGAACAATGTCCAGCCTGGTAACCCGAGTGAGAAACAGCAGCAACTCGCTCATACAAACCATCCTAAGGAGTGAAGCAAGAAGATCTAAATTGTGGTTAAGATGGGAAAATGAGGCCTTTGTCCCCAAAAGGACTTAATCTCTGTATTGGCAAGATGTCATTTGTAGATTCTGTCATTATTATTATATTTATTGTTGATATTTTACTTTTTCATTATTACGGTAAATGCTATCTAATTCAAGTTTTTCTACGTTAAATTTTCATATTTAGCCCTCTGGACCTGGCTACTGTAACCACCTAAGGTCTCTAGTTGAAATTTAATTTATATACTCGGTGCACTAACTGTTGCAACTCTCAATGCATTTTTTTCTCACCAATATGATTACTATCTTATATGCTACCTCAGCTATTGTATGGATAAGTGCCGATTATTAATTTTTTTTTTTTTTCATGTCTCATGTATCTAGATTGTGTATGTTACTGGCTGTATTTTGTATATTCCATGTATATGGCCCTGAGCTGAAATAAAGAATATTATTATTATTATTATTATTATTATTATTATTATTATTATTATGATTATTATTATTATTATTATTATTATTATTATTATTATTAATTATTATTATTATTATTGCCTTTAGTAAACCACACACTTGGGTACTCATTTAATGTTAAGTACTTTCTTCTAGAAACCATGCAATCTTTTACTCTGACTTTATTAATACGAGAGTAACTTTTCACCGATTGAAGTTTGTGTGTAAATATGAGACACTTTAAAACCTTTTTTCGCTTCCTTTAACATGATTTCTTCCACCTTTCCCTTTCTCCTTCCTTCTGCTTTATTATCCTCTAGTAAGGGAAACAGTCTGCAATTATGCCTTCATTTAAGGCTACTGGGGATCCTATTAAAATTCATTATTACAAATTGGATCTATTTTAGGAGTCTCTCTCTCTCTCTCTCTCTCTCTCTCTCTCTCTCTCTCTCTCTCTCTCTCTCAGATAAAAATTTCAGTTTATGATACTAAATTTGAAGGATTTGGAATAAGACTAATTTTAAAAACTGAGCATTTAACATATCACCATTTTAATAAGTAAAACTTTTATTTTATTTATTTATTTATTTATTCAATTTCCGAAACTTCAGGCTCGAAGTTGTAGAAACCATCTTAGAATGATTGTGATTCGCCAGCTTTCTCTTTTTTCTTACCTGAACCAATACGAACGAGGCGAAAATGTCATCCCGAACATTCCCTTTTAATTGGCTCATGCTTGAAAGAGAGGAAGCCTTACGCTCCATGATAATCCTCTAATTAGAGGATTACTCTCTCTCTCTCTCTCTCTCTCTCTCTCTCTCTTCGTGGGATATTGACGTTCCAAAAAGGCATTTGAGTAATTTAATCATGCGGTCTTTACCAGGAATATTTCCCGTTGCATCTGGAATCTTCAACCTTGAATTTAGCAAAGACGAAAGGGAGGAAAAACATTGATGAAAAGCTGGAATCACAAAATAGGTTACTCCATGTTCTAGAATGATAAAATTAAGTAAATGAACTCCAGGGTGGCTGATAGAAACTAAAGTATTCATGGACCACTAAATAAAATAACAATTTCTCTTTATGAACTGTAAGATCAGAGAGAACATCTTCGTGATTCATAAAATTTTAATTAGAACTTTCATGAATCATATAACTTCTTCATGTATCGTGAAATCTAGAAAACTTAACAGATCTTGAAATCAGGGGTTCAATGACCTAGTTATTTTTTCCCCTAAATTAATCCTAGGAGCTTTTCGTAATTGCAGGTTTAAGTTTGCGATATTTTATGTCTGATGTTTTATTTCTAAAACTAGAATCTGCTGAAAGAAATTATGATTATTCAGTAGAAATACACATGTCTTTTATATTTTCATCATACAAAAACTCATGCATATGCACACGTTTACATAAACACTGCCACGTATTTTCTTACATATGAAAACATAGGTTAGTAAATGATGAAAACTAATAGTAAATAATGAAAACTAATCGTAACTTTCGCAAAGAAACGAAATTCTTCAAAAATAAGCTGAATAATAGTCACTTAAATTGTTCACTGTCAGTTTTATGAAATATTTTGTTGTTGATGTTGAAAAAGTCTTCGTGAATAAATTAAGTTGCAAAAGGGATTAAAGATTTCATTACAAGTAAATACGTAAGTTTTTTTCACTTAGCTTGGTGGGTTCCATAAGAATGAAACATCCATTTCGACATTAGATTATCTTAATTAACTAGAATGAGCTATGTTCACAAGAATACAGTTTTGTTTATCTACACCATATAGTCAAGGATATACAAACATGCACACACTGACACAAACATATAGTATAGAATACACTCACACACTACAGCGCGCCGTCACACCATACACACACACACACACAGAACACAATATATATATATATATATATATATATATAATATATATATATATATATAAATATAATGTGTGGATGTGTATATATTGGATTGATAGATGAACAGATACCATTCTTCCTATTTACCATTCTATCTGTTTATATAACTTTCTTGCTTCCCCTTCCTATCTTGAGTTACTTCTGAATTATCCCCTACCGATTCTCCTTGGAACGACAGTCCGTGTTATAAATTTTTTTTTTTTTTTTTCCGTTATGCCTTGTCCTCCCTTATTTTGATCCGTCCTGCTGTTTCGTATCTCGTTCCCGCTCATTCCCAATGTCCTCTCGTCCATCCTTCACTTCTCCACCTTGCCTGGAAGTCTCGAACAAGCAATTCAATCAACAGCTCCCTATAAAAATGGCGAAAGAAGTTGGAGCAACGGCCGAGTATATAATCACCAGGACTAGCGAGAGCCTCTTTCCTGTATGTCGTTGTTGCTTTGAAGCGGGCAGGCATCGCGAGTCTTCTAGTTTTTCTCTGGGGTGAGGGAGGGGAGGGGCTGGGAGGGGGGCGGAAAATGAAGACTTAGGTGGAGGGTTAAATAGAAAGCCGTTACGTAAAAGCTTTGATTGGGATGCTGGTTCTTGCTAAAAGGGCGTTCGCCGGCGTTCGACACTCGGCGAGATGGCCATATTTCATTTGGGCTGAAAACTTGCTGCTGATTGGGATTTGTGCAGATGCTGTCAAGAATTGTCTTCTCGTTAATATTACGATGTTTTAGGACGGATTTTTTTCTTTTTCGTGCAGTTGTTGCTACAATATGTATTTAAAAAATATATTTTTCTGAAGTATGCATTGATTTCATAATTATGGGTAAATGGGCTAAAATCAAGGTGGATGGGGATAAATGAGAATTATGGCATTTGTTTACGTGCACGTTATTTTATCCTGGGAACTTGCTTGTTATTTCTGTCCTTTTTAATCTTCTGAAAACAGCTTCTATATTGCCCCCAAAGACTTTATTGGATAAGAGTTCGATTTGCAGAACTAATAACAACCCATCTTGTTAACTGTAGCAAGAAGAAACATTCTTCTCAACAGAACTTTCCTTTGTTGAAGAAACACCCGGTGAGGCATGTTGATCGAAACTAGAAAACACTTAGATATTGTAAATTTTATGAAAAGAAAGTAAGGTAATCGTTTATATTCATTTCTCATTCACTTCATGTCTATCTATTCGACTGGCCAATATGTAAGTGCGAAAGTTTTTATTGTTTAAACAAGACGACGATTGCTTAATACAAGGAATGAAACAAGAAGCGAAACGTTTTCTGTTGTTTGAGACAATATCTCGAGGTGACTTTGCCGGACATCGATTTTGCATCCATGGATGAAAGTCATTTCTTTTGGGTGAAAATTCTTTTCAAATCCCTGAGGGACCGTCGCCAAGTATCAGTCATCGTCGACAACATAATCCATAATTTCCTAAAATAAGTCTTTGAACTGAGGAAGAACAAACCAATTACAGGAGAGTTTCTTTGAACCTGAAAGGTCAACCAATGGTTAGTGGACTTTTAATAACATACTTAAAACTGATTAGCAATGTATTTGCATATTAAGGGATGAAATATGCACTCATTTCTTTGGAGACTTGGGACTTTTACGGCAGGCCTGAAGAGTATTGCAGAAAATCTTACTTACAGCTCTGTCA
>NC_061107.1:54835989-54845989 GCF_015104395.2 Macrobrachium nipponense | reverse complement strand
ATCAGTCCTTCTTCCCATGCACTCTTGAGCCACTCGTCTTCACTGGTTTTCAGATATTGCCCCAGTGCTCTGTTCTCGATGTTGACAAAGTCCTCTTTGCTTAGTAGTCCCCTCCCTCCTTCCTTTCGTGTTATGTATAGTCTGTCCGTATTTGCTCTTGGGTGTAGTGCTTTGTGAATTGTCATATGTTTCCTCGTTTTCTGGTCTATGTTGCGGAGTTCTGCCTTCGTCCATTCCACTATTCCTGCGCTGTATCTGATTACTGGCACTGCCCATTGTGTTTATGGCTTTTATCATATTTCCGGCGTTGAGTTTTGACTTGAGTATCGCCTTGAGTCTCTGCATATATTCTTTCCTGATCGTGTCCTTCATCTCTTGGTGTTTTATATCCCCTCCTTCCATTATTCCCAGGTATTTGTATCCCGTCTCATCTATGTGTATTATTATTATTATTATTATTATTATTATTATTATTATTATTATTATTATTATTATTATTAAATAGCATAACGAGAGTTAAGAAACAAGTCGGTGGATGCGTATAACTACATATGCAATGTTTCTTTGCTCACCTTGCGTGTTAATTCTTATATTTACGAATTATCACTATGTAATCAACATATATTTACTTTTAAGAGGCGTATTTGTGTACGTGAAGAAATTTATTTTTCGTTATCCCTTTAAAGAAAAGCCAAAACAATGCCCGTATGATTATTTTAACTCTGTGATTATTTCGTATAAAGATAAGAAAATATTGAGCAACAGGTGGAACGAAGCAATTATTTTGAATTCTCTTGAGTGGCTGTGACACCAAATTAGAGATTCTGGGCGATGATGAGGCAGAGTTCAGGTCAAGTTTATGTGGGAACGATTAAAGGGATAGAGTTTCGACACCTTACATAATTACAGAGTTTTGTTCTAAATGCTTATTTATGGGCTTGTAGAAGATAATCATTGTTTTTTTTTTTTAACTCAGTGCCATAAATAAATTAATAAATACATAAACAAATTCCACTGGAATTAGTTTCTTACCATCGATTTCCAAAAGAGAGTTCTACGTTCAAGAACGACCTAAAAACCATGATGAAAGATGAATGGCGCACAAGGCAGTATAGGCAGATCTTTTCTACTCATCCGTTTTATTACAGCAGGTTGAAGCTCTTCAGTGGCGTGGTTGGTATGGTGTTGGCGTCCCACCTCGGTGGTCGCGGGTTCGATTCTCGGCCATTCCATTGAGGAGAGAGAGATGTGTATTTCTGGTGATAGAAGTTCACTCTCGACTTGGTTCGGAAGTCACGTAAAGCCGTTGGTTCCGTTACTGAATAACCACTGGTTCCATGCAACGTAAAAACACCATCCAAACAAACAAACAAACAACAGGTTGAATTTTATTGTATACACATAAGAGAGCCAAAGCGAATATGTCTGCTTCCTTTGGCACTACGCGGGGTTTACCGCTCACTGATTTCAACTGAAGCAATCCACCTCCCTTTCAGAGATTGCCCTGGTGTTCGGGAGATTTTCAGGTCATTTCTCCAAGCTCTTCTTACCCTGTGGAACTGGATGTTTTCGTCTTTTGATTTTATATCTTACTCTGGGTATAAATGCTTGTGTGCAGTCATGCATTTGTACGTGTAATTTACGGAGTTGTTATTTGTAGATAAACTGATTATTGTATGGTGGTGTAAATGTAGGCGTAATAGACATGATATTAGCTTTCCAGTATCTTATTCAGTGTTCTTCTACCATGAAAGCCTTTGGACTCCTCTAAACTTCACATTGTTTTTGAATTTTCATTTTTTTTTCCTGGAAGCAGTCAGTTGTAAAATGACGATATGAAATCGGTGTCTCTTTTTAGATATATTTATTAGAAAGCTACAGTACGACTTTCTTTAAACTGCCCTCAATACTTTATCAAAATCAAGAAAGGAAATGATGTCGGCAGTACTTTCAAGATGGATGCGTTCCCTTTTGAAATGCTCTTGTTTCATCTCTGATTTTTCTCTCTTTTGCTTCGTCTTCTCGGGCTTTAGACTCGTCAGCTGGGAAAATTAAAGGCTTTCCAGAATAAGCTTCGACTGCATTAGAACAAATGGACCTTTTACTCCGAGAGTCTACCCTTTGCTACTCTCTCTCTCTCTCTCTCTCTCTCTCTCTCTCTCTCTCTCTCTCTCTCTCTCAAGAATTGAACTGTTAAAACATAACAGTTCAAGAGAGAGAGAGAGAGAGAGAGAGAGAGAGAGATGAACTAATAAGGACTAAAATGTTGAAACAGAAACTCCAAATACAAAGAAAAAAAGAAAAAAAAAATTAAAGGGACTTGGGGAGAGAGAGAGAGAGAGAGAGAGAGAAGAGAGAATGACTAAATAAGAACTAAAATGTTGAATGCAAAGGGACTTGCAGAGAGAGAGAGAGAGAGAGAGAGAGAGAGAGAGAGAGAGAGAGAGATATTAAATGAGAACTCTGAAATGCTGAAACAGAAACTCTAAGTACAAAGAAAAAAAGAAATAAAAATGTGAAAGGACTTGGAGAGAGAAAGAGAGAGAGCGAGAGAGAGAGAGAGACAGAGAGAGAGAAGGCCGAGATGAGAATTAGAGATGCTTTGGCCCTTAATGCGGTCCTCATTGGGTTTAAGTGGGTGAGAGTGGAGCCCTGATTCCCCACTTGACACGAGATCAACCTCCGTTTCAGTGTCACCCGAATTCGCGGTCCTTTTGGCCCCACCGCAGAAGTATAATTAGTGGGACGTGTCTCATTAGCGCTCCAGGTGCGCTGAGGAAGAAGTCGAATTTCCTTCTGAGTTTGTTTTAGTTTCAAGTTTTGTTTTTCTTTTCCGTTCTATCTTTTAGACTGTCAAGGTTTCTTATTTTGCGGAAGAAAAACTTTTTTTACAGTACATTTTACAGTGCTTTTCTGTATATCTTTGATGGTTTTCCTATTCATTTTAAATATATTACGTCATCTTTCTCTGTAGTAGCTCTTGACGCTCTTTTGATAATTGGATATGTACATAATTAGACTCTGTTCCTTAGATTCATCATCAAGGTATTAATTGGTACTAAAAAATCTTTTAGTCTGTTGAAACACTTGAAACGGCATAATGGGTAAACGGGCAAAATTATTTCAGCAAGACGGGAAAGTCCACTGTTTTATATTTATTTTATATATTTTTTATTCTATTTTATTTTATTTTACTTTGAAGAAACAAGATTTCTTTGCGATTTTTGTTGCCACAATCTATTGTTTCCTTGAGCTATAGAAAACAAACAAAGGTTAGGGTATTTGCATTTTGTTACATCGATGAAAATACGCAAACTTTCATCATTTTAACGAATATCTGCATCGTACCTTTTGTGTAATATTTGTTGGAATGGAAAGTTAAAAGCTGCTATTTGCTTTTAAGAGGAAAAAGTAAGTGCTTTTGCCTTCAGCGAAATATTCTGCTGAGGATGACGTGAACATGAATGCGGGTCTTGAGAAAACTAGCAGCTCCTTTCGTGAGGTTCCAGCCTCGAAGAAGATTAGAAATTTGTCTTCCTCAATTGACTAGAGCCTACTTTATATTGTTTCTTTTTCATTGTTGAGGTCAAAACTTGTACGCACTGGATGGTACACTTTCTAATGAATACACCTAGTCATGACTGACATGCTGACCTTTCTCCTTTTAAGGAAAAGTCATTTAACAATCATTAAATCCATTTCTGATTATCTCATATATTTACAAAGAAGCTGTAAGTTACTGTATGAATCGCTAAAACGTATTATTACTTTATACACTACTTAAATGAGCTTTGAAGAATAGAAATTGAATATGATATAAATAAGACGTAGATCTTGAATATTTAGGATAGTTAACTTTTATCATTCCATCTCTCCTTAAATTGCTTTTTAACAGAGATGGTTCCTTGAAGTTAGGTAAATAGGGAAGAACGTTAAAATAAAATGGGTTTTACGTGTCTTTTGTTCCTTTGCGATTGTTTTGCTCACTTTATGAACTCGATGGGAAATTTCTGTCGTAAGGTGTCAGCCCTCTGCTCCCCTTTACGAAAGTCGTTGAGCCCATAGGATCGTTTGCGTTCCTCGAACAAATTTACGCGTGTTTTCCGGGGTCCGGGAGGTGGGGCGGGGGTGGAGATACGGGAATGATGAGTCATCATGAATCGTCGTGACATTCTGAGTATTCGTCAGTGCGCTAACGATGTGGAACTTGATTTTCATGTCGTTATCCAATGACTTCAGAATAAAAAAAAGATAGGGTAAAAAGGCAAAATGATTACGGAATTGATATATGCGCTCTTTGGAAAATAGGAGGGAGAGAATAATATAGGACACTGTATTTATAATAAAAACAAAGTCAGTGAGAATGGAAACCTCTGATGAATGACATATCTAAGTATAATTCCCTTCCTTTGTGCCAAGCTTGTTTGAAATCCGTTATAATGCAACTAATATAATATTGTATTAATTCAGTTTCATCGGTGATCAATCTTGCAAATGTATATTTAAATCTGCCCCAATTTACTTCATTTCTCAATGTCTAATTATTTGTTTTTATATACCTATTTGTTTATGGTGTGTATATATATATATATAATATATATATATATATATATATATATATATATTATAATATTATATTAATTATATATATATATATATATATAATATAATATATATACATATATTGAAATTTATGCATAAGAATTTATGTTTTAATGCGCTTTGTAATTGCTATATATAAAGCTATCACTGGCAATCAGGTCCTTTGTACAAGAATCAGTATTTATATATATATATATATATATATATATATATATATATATATATGTGTGTGTGTGTGTGTGTGTGTGTGTGTGTGTGTGTGTGTTTGTGTGTGTGTATGTATGTAGGTATGTATGTAGATTTTTATTTCTATTGTCTCAACGTGAACTCTTCATTTCCGGGAGATGAATTGTTGCTTCCTCTCTTCTCATTTCTTTATCCGAACCTCCGCTCCGAAAGCGGCCTAGAATCTTCGAAAATGTCTTCGTCTTACGTTTCCTGTATTACACCAAAATGTATTTATGAAGATTTTATGTCATTTTTCCAGAATAGACTTTATATTCGATACCTCTGATCTGAGATCGTCTTCTAACTTGACTTACCCTTCTATCTTTCAGGTTGGATAAGGTCACGTACCTGGAAGGTCTTGGCACGGCTGATCTTTGCCTCCGGAGGAGCTCTACTGCGGCATGCTGTTGATCATCTTCCTTTTATGTGAGTTCTCAGATCGAGACTTTCCTAAGGGAAGCATTCGGGGAAAATATATTAGATGCATGAGAAAGTTGCGATCCTTGGATTGCATAGTCAGTTGACTGCTTCTTTTTACCCTACTCGAAAGGTTGGACTTTTCTTCCCCCTATATTTTCATGTTTCATATAATCGTCTAATTAAAGAAGGACGCAGAGGGTTTCATTATGAATCAGTATATATATATATATATATATATATATATATATATATATATATATATATATATATATATATATATATATATATATATATATATATTATACAATCAATTTGGCAAATGAAAAATAAGAGGTAAGGTGTAGGTTCCTGACTGGTTCGACTTTACTTCCAAGCTTATTGACGTTTATCGGTATTGTCCCTTGAGAGCATATTGTGAATTTTAACCAAATGAATTTTGAAAGCCACTCCTACCTTGACACCCGCCTGTGAGTGGATCTGCAGTCTCAAACGATGCGTGTATGTTCGTCAGTACTGTCTCTGTAGTATATATATTTGTGACTTCTAATACTATGTATCAGTCCTTCGTCAGTGGCTTGGAAATAAAGTCAAAACCGGTCAAGACCTACACCTCATCTCTTATTTTTTGCCAGTGGATATATATATATATATATATATATATATATATATATATATATATATATATATATATATATATATATATATATATAAGGTATACAGGAGCGCAGACATAAGAGGTTCAGGAGGTCCTTAGATACTTTATATGTAGGCCAAGATTTATTATCATAAAACGTTTCGCAGAACAGTTTATGCATCTTCAGTCTTTTAAAAGAGAAATACATATATTAAGAAATAAATACAGGGATTCACAATAGTATTTAGGTTAAAATGCAATGAAAATATAAGTAGTTGAAAAAAAAACCACTGAGGTACCAACCATCTAGAATGGAAGGAAAGCAAGGAATGACTTTTGAGAGAGCCAGGTCCAAGACGTTGACTATGCCAGATGTAGAGGTAAAGCCGAGGTGTTGTTATTCAATGGGGAACCAGTTTTTTAATAAATAGTGATTCCAAGGTAGTCAGGTGGTACGGGTCTTTAGAGTAACCTATTATCGTGAAGTGTTGTTTCGATACATTTATTTTACATTTGGCGGTATGATTCTTGATATTAGAAAATTCAGGATTGCTAAGTCTCTGACCTGTTGTAACTGAAACCCATATGGCTACAAATCTCATCTGCAGTAATATTCGAGTAGATCCCACGTAAGTTGCAGGGCATCCTGCGCATGTGAATTTATAAACAACGCTGGATCTCATAAAGTCCTGCAGACGATCTTTGAAATTAAAGAGTGAGCCAATTTTGCATGGATTGTTTGAGCTTAGATTAATTTTGGAAGAAGGAATTTCTTGTTCTATTATTTGTGTGAGTCCAAGAGAAAACTTCGAGTCTGTTATATATGGAATCGACACATACATCAGTTTCTTTGGGACATCCATTAGCGGAGGAGATGGTTGGATATAGTTTCTTGCTAATTTATTTATTATATTATGTACAATGTCCTTATGATAGGAATTTTTCTGAAAAAGGGTATTAAAAATTTCATTTCGTTATTTGCCAGTTGGAAGAGTATTTCAAAGCCCTATAAACCAGCGTGTATATGGTAGTTATTTTAAAGGTTTTCTGACAAGAGCTATAGGAGTTATTAGCAGTCGTTTACTTTTCGAAGATCGCTGTGGTGTGGCTTGTACAGATATCATACGTTGCCAATTTATTTGTTATGGTGATCATATTAGCTTCATGGAGTCTACTGAAATAGTTATTATTCTTGAAATGTGATTCTTAGTTTGCATCAGATATTTTGAATATATCTTATTTCGTATATTCTTCGTTGAAACCTCAGTTTCATTAATGAAAATGAAGATATGGCATATATTTTCCCCGGCGATGCCAGATCTGAGTTCAGGGGACCTATGGTTTTAAGAGGATTTAAAAGGTCATGGTCAATATCATTAAAGGATACTCGCACTCGATCACCCACTGTGTAAAGTATGGACAGCCCAGCCCAAGTGACTCCCGTAAACGTCTTCACCCACCACCTAGGCCAAGGAAATAGTTTATAATTTCCTGAAATACTTAATTTTATAAAAACATCTTGAAGATCCTGTAACTGATGTTTCGAAGGCTATCCAGAGAACATCTGGATCAACAAAAGTGTTAGAAATGACTATTCGTAGACTTAAGAAGCAAGAGAGTCGGGAAATATAGTGGAATCTCCAGTATTTCAAAAAAGAAAAGAGAAAGTGAGTCCTTTGACTAACTTGGATGATTTTGATAAAAATGTTATGCAGAGAAGGAATGAGTGGTTGCCTTTTCCAAGGTCATGATAGATCGATTGACTTATGAATTTTGTTTCAAGTCCAAACACCGGAGCCAACAGGCCACTCAACGCATCTATAATTATAGAAAGAGAAAGAAGGAATAGCAAAGTAGAATCGGGAATGAAAAAAAAAGGAGTTAACAGGGAAGAAGCAAACCCTTTCCCTCGACTCCCAAGGTCTAAATCGAATCCTCCTAAGAAGGATTATATCTGCGGGAAGCATTTAATGGGACTTACATACCCGTAGATATGACAACTCTGCCTTTTCTACCTGGCCCCACCCTAGCGATCTTAGAAAAGTAAACGCACTATAGTGACAAGGATGTCCAGAAATGGTAATTTGTTTTCATTTTCTATCTCCAATGTGAGTTTAATGTTAGGATGTTGTAAGTTAATAGATTCCAAAAAATGTGCTATTTGCCATTGATATCTGAAAAGTGCTAATGTGTCGTCAACATATCTTCTGTAATAGACTGGTTTACAAGAAATAAGACAATTGTCTAAAAATTCTGTTTCCAAATATGACATAAAAAAAGCTGGCAAATATTAGCCCAAGCTTCGACCACATAACAACTCCATCGACCTGCGAATAGAGTCGTTGATTGAAAATAAACATAGTAGCCTTGCACAGCAAGTTCAAGAAATTGTTTAAAAAGGTTATAATTCCCGTAGATTTCTTTCTTCAATCTATTCCCCGTCAAAAGGTAGTACGCCGTTTTCGTCAGTGTCTTAAGCTTCCATAACATTTCGCTGATTCAGTCACTACTCTTTTTCAAAACTTAGCTTCCATTCAAATAGGGAGAGTTCTGAGGTAGAGAGCAGTTATTGTCATTACCCTGAAACTGCTGATATGAATACACACATTGGTTAAGTATGCATGTGGAAAGACGCGAAGAAATCCGCAGGTCTTTGTTGTTGTGAAACTGAATAGACAGAAAAAAAAGATGACTATTAAGATTTCAGTTTCCAGCAACAGTGGCTAAAATTTTAAAATGCAAACGAAGCAAACAAAACCCAAAATGCTTCAGAATATCAGTTCTGAAGGAAAAAGTACTCATTGCTGGAAAAGTTATTGTTCTTCTCTCTCTCTCTCTCTCTCTCTCTCTCTCTCTCTCTCTCTCTCTTTGCCGTAAGCGAAAACTTCCCTCGTTACAGATCCCACTCGGACGGAGGTCAGTTCAATTGTAACAGAAGAGGTCCTGAAACCCAGAAGGACAATCGAGCACTGTAATGATCAACCTTCGCCCCTTATGTCCCGGAAGGATCTGGTATTGGATCGTTTCATTCATTCGACTGCGAATTTGGTCACGCTGTCAATCATCCGAGGTCAGTTTCGATAAGATCTCGTGGATGAGCTGATGATCAGAATCGACAAAGGATCCCACATCGGTCAGGAATCCCTCTATGAGGGATCTCGTGCCTCCCATATACCGAAGGAATTAAGGAGGCTCCAGACTGGTAGTTTTTATTTTTCATGTTTAACTTTTAAAGGCAAATGAGATCAATATAATTTGCTTTCCATACGTAGCTGGAGTAATCGAAAGTGTAATTTTTGAAAAATAAAAACTTCAAGTTAATTTAGAGTATTTTGGAGGAGAGCGGAGTAAGCAGCCAGGCTGCAACATTAACAAAAATGTCTTCAGTGGCCTATGGAACATCAGAAAGATGTGGGAAAGATGCAAAAGGAAACTTCATTATGTTTATTTGAAACTAGGATTTCAAGTACAGGTCATAACTGCTTTTCGTATAGTATTATTTTTAATGCATTGGAATGGTACTTATACCACAGCAGCACCAATCAAATCAGTAATGAGAAATGCAGCACTCTGACTGTAAAGAGAAATCAATCTTCGGTCAATGTTCCGCCTGACATCTGTCATCCTGGGTCAGTTATTGTAGCATAGGCGACATAGGGGGTAGTTGTCAGTGTACCTTAAGTGGCGCACCGTGAGCATTACTATAATGGGAGGTCGCCGCTTCTCTTTTGGTCCCTAACTGCACCCACTCGTTATCCTGTACTTGATCTCCATTCCCGCTCCCATTCTTCAATCGTGCTGTCCAACCTTTCTAACTATTATTTCTTATCGCATCCGGGAGATGTTCCCCCAGTTCCACCTGTAGACCCTTGGGCTTCATTTCCTTATTTTCTGGATCACTACATCTTGCTGTCCAACCACTCCAACTCCCTCTCTAGCCTAACTTTCATTAACTCGAGCAACAGGACTGTCAAGTTTCAAATGAGATCTCACCATTTACAAGAAGACTGGGGCTTCATATCACAAGCTAACTGTGCCTATTATCGTTCCACATGGCGATATGATAAGGGCAACGTCCAATATAAACGATCTTATCTTCATTGTATATCATTCCTG
>NC_061107.1:54825989-54830989 GCF_015104395.2 Macrobrachium nipponense | reverse complement strand
AGAAGTTATCTGTCGCTTTCATGGACCTTGTGGAGGCTAATGAGAAATTTTATGATAGAGAATTATTGTTTTATAAACGAATAAGACTTTCGGGAGTAATAAAAGGGTTTTGAGATAAAGGTGTTCAGTCTCTATTGGACTAGATTGAGATCCTCATGGATGGAGTAATGTGGTAAGTCAGAGGACATTAGATGCATGTGAAGTGAAGATAACAGGGCTAAAAAAATTTGGTCTGGGTCACAGATCTAGCATGCTTGCTTATGATACGATGTCGATTAGGGGCAGTGATGAGAAGTTGCAATGGCTAGTGACAGAATTTTCAAGAGATTATAAGTAAAGAAAGCTAGGTGAATGTGACAGAAGTAAGGCTATGAAGGTCAATGAAAATACGCAAGAAGGGACAATGAACATTGACATGGATGACTTAAAAATTTAAGTAAATGATTAGAGCAGGTAATTGGGGATAAGCGTGGTCAATGATTGAAGGATGAGACTGAAACTGAGAGTCAAGATAGGGTTGGCGAGGAACCCAGAAGGATGTCTGTCTTTGGAAGCCAAAGTCAGAATGTAAAGTTAGCCTCTCACATTACATTTCCCACATAGCACCCTGTAGGGGTGTAAGAATACTCCCACCGTAGGTCCTGCGGGACGTAAAAGGCGACTAGAAGGACAGCTGCTGCCTTGCAGTCTTACTCTTTTAGTAAAAGGCTAGGCCTACTGCCAATAACTGTGGAAACTGCTGCCTTGCAGTTTTACTTTTTTAGTAAAAGGCTAGATCCGCTACCAATAATTGTGGAAACTGCCGCCTTGCAGGTAGACTTTTTAGTCAAAGGCAAGGCCCACTGCCAATAACTGTGGTTGATGAAAGCAAGGGCGGGGGGTCGTAAAAACCCCTTTGCCAAACTATAAACCACGCCTGATGTTGTAAGGAAAGGCGCATCAGGCAACCGACCCCTTAATGTAGGGATAACGGTGGGAAAGAAAAAAACTACATTTCTTACATGAAAGTAAAACGTTAAACTGCAAGAAAATTAATTTGTAATTTATAACTTCCTTACTTAAATACATTTTGCTTAACCAAAGGGTGGTAAGATGCATTGAAGTGTGAGATTCGGTTGGCTCACCTGGAACGCCGAAAGTCTAGGAGGCTGGCGTTGATGCGCAATAACTTATCAATTTTACATATTCCAAATGTCTTTTTGATATAAGAAATAAAACATCGATTTGACATAAATTTTTTTTATAAATATCAAGAAGAAATCAGAAATATCAAATAAGGAAATTGAGAATATATATTGTTATTTTTTTTCTATACGAATGAATGGTTTAAGTAAGTCAAACATGCCTAGAATGCATCATGGTGAATGGTAACGACATACTATGTGAACGGAATTATCGGTGCTTTTGGGATCCTACTAAATATCAGAATGTGAACAGCATCCATAAATTACCGTTGTTTTTCTGTAGTAATGTTCGAAAGGATCTAAAACATTTTTTATGTTGTTTTCTTTTTATATTGGTTTTATTAGTTAATTTATTTTTTCTTCAGAATTAATTTTTTTAATGTTACACTTCAACTCGACTTTGTACTTGCTATCAGTATTATCTACTAACTATTATTGATGTAAATTACATATGGAAACACATTATGTTTTTCATGTTTTATCTGACGTGATGAGTATAAACATTTTTCTCTTAACGCGTGAATAATTTAGTCTTCAATCATACAGGCTCAGAATTAGGCAAATTTACAATTTTATTTGCCCAGTCAGCATTATCATGATCATTATCAATCACATATTTGCGTAGCATCTGTAAAACAATACATTATTGATTATAAAAATCTAATAGCACACCAATCCTTATTAACATAAATCATGATGCTTATAATATGATACCGAGCTTGGCATAAATAAGACAAGAATCAATAGGCCTAGCCAGACAATTATAGCTTGATATTTGTTATGTTTCTGAATTCTGATTATGATAAATGTAATAAGTAGTAATAAATACTTTTAACACTGCATGCGCAGAACGTATAGGGCTACAAATTTTGAGTGCTAAAATAAAACTCTCTCCAGACAGAAAATAATGGTGTAGGCCAAGTCACAAGAAAATAATTCAATATCGCAATTCTTAAAAAAAGGAAAAAAAGCAATAGAATGATAATAATTCTAATTTCATTTAAAAAGTAATGTTTAGTTAAGCTACCAGGATACTGATTGCCCGCATGATAGCAAGTGATTCATTTGTGCTAGCTAGCACAGGCATTGCTCCAGGCCCACCCGTAATGGACGACTAAAAAGTAATTAGTCTGTCAGCATGGCACCTGCGCCGCCTGGCAAACTGCTGCCAGATACCACTACCTGATTACTGCCAAATGCCATATGTGTGAAACATTAAGGGAACTGATGCAATATTCTGCAGTGTAATGATCCATCCCTGGTTGGATGAAATAACGAGGGATAGAGAGAGAGAGTGTGTCGGCGTAGGTGTGTGAGCTTTTTTTGAACGTTCCTGTTGATCACTGTTGTTCACACATATGTGTTATATATATGTGTATATATATATATATATATATATATATATATATTTATATATATATATATATATATATATGTGTGTGTGTGTGTGTGTGTGTGTGTGTGTGTGTGTGTGTGTGTGTGTGTATCATCATGTGGTAAGGTGCCTGGGATAATGAAAATGATTGTCTCTAATTTGGACCTAAGTGGAAAGCGCAATATGACTAAGTTTGCCACTCACCAGTGAACAGAAAAGTCAGATCCTTAGTGAAGTTAAATTACCAACAACCACTAGAAGTATGAGGTAAGCTTCGAATGTCCACTAAAATGCACGTAATTCGCTAAAGGGGATCAGAAGAAGTTTACAGGAGTTACAACTGAGCTCCATGGCACTCTCAGTCACGGTAACAGGTAACAAACACAAAGCAATGTGCCACGCTACTGCAGTTATATGCATTAAACCAGTTTGGGTTAATTCATAAATGCAAAATTTAAAAGGGGCCAGGATGCTTGCAGCGGAATGACACAAGGAGTAAACTGTAACACACTCTTCACACTGGGTTCTGAGAATGCTTCACCACATACTGCACTGGTAATGTCAATTAGGTGGCACCATTGATCTACTGGAGACACACACCCAGTACACTCATAAACGGATCTGCAAGGCAGGGATCGTTGTACCACATAAAGGAATGATGAATGAAATTAAATGGCATAACACTAAGCTAAATACTTGCACTTCAGAACATGAACTCTACATGTAGCACATCACAAAAATTTACATTTGCAAATTTACCAGAGGTCACACAGCAGAAGTCTCAAAGCGAGATTGCAAAGTTCAGAATAGCGAAAAAGTAAGAAAAAAGTATGAAAATATAGTGATGCTGATATACTACTTCCATTCACTTTACCTTAGTCCGTGGATGAGATATGTGGAGAAACAGAGCCAGTCTGTGGTGTGCAGAAACTTCAATGGAAATCAGTGTTGCAATTAATCCCAACCCAGGGAGAATGTGGTGAGAGAAGGAGATGCGCTTCTGGATACAAGTTCATGGTGCAGAGGATCATCAGCAATGGCATGCACGCCCACCTTTACAAAAGGTGCAGCATCGACAGGCGTTGGGTACGGGCTTCTCGACAAGTCCTCTGGTACTGGCAGATAACAGGTGCTTACGCAGATAAAGTAACGACCAGCAACATTCTACTGACGTTAGGGAGCATCATCTAGGTGACACACAAGTTCGGCAGCAGTTCCTCTCATTTTACCTCAAACTCTTGCTACCAGATGGGGTGCAATAGAGCTGTTGTGAGCACACATGGCCGGTCCATTGTTTGGGGGTTCCATTGGGATGCATCAAAGCTAACATGTATCTGGAATAGATATCATACAAACCGGCCAGTACCACAAAAGACAGAAAAGGAATACATGAGAGTCGAGAGTGACAAAAGAGTAAATTAGCGTGGAAACCACCCGTGGATTACAAGGGTAAAGTCAGAGGGAAACTAATTTTGAGGACACAGGTGCAAGTGGGAAAAGGGTGAGGACAGGTAAAGAACACTCCCTAATGACTTACCACTAATGATTTCGGGTATTATTGAAAAGGGCCGCAAAAGGGTTAACCCGCATAGCTTGGACGTAAGTCAGGAGACAAAGTCCAGTAATGAACTTCTGAGTGGTCATTCTTATTATCACTTAAATTACATAGGATCATGTCACAGGACTTTTGGAACTTCCTTATGACATGGCCAAAAAGTTATGTGGTTCCCAAAACTCTACTTTTGTATTTCCCAAAACTAGACTGATTTTTCAAAATTCTAAGAAACACAGAATTATAAGAAATCAGTCTAGAGTTTTGGGAAATACAAAAGTAGAGCTGTTTTGGAAAGCACTTACCCTTTTGACCATATCATAATGAAGTAGCTAAAGGTACTTGACATGTCCTTATGTGATTTTAGGAATAATAAGGACTACTCAGAAGTTCATTATAGGATTTCTCCTCCTGACTTAACACTCAAACCAAGCGGGGTAACCCTTTTGCTCCCCTTTTGAAGAATACCCAAAATCATTAGTCGTCAATCATTATGGAATGTCCTTTACCTGTCCTCACCTTTTTGGTCCTCAAAGTTCCATTCTGACTTGACACTTGTAATCAGCAGCAGTTCCCATGCTAGTTAATTCTTTTGTCACACAACTCTCAAGTGATTCACGCCCTGCATTCCTATCCTGTCTTTTGTGGTACTGGCCTGTGTGTGACTTCTATTCTAGATACCTGTTAGCTTTGATGCATCCCAATGGGACCCCAAACAATGGGCTAGCCCTATGCGATCACAACAAGATGACAGCGACTCTATTGTCCCCCGTCCGGCAGCAAGAGTGTGAAGTAAGGAGAGAACTGCTGCTGGACTTGTGTCACCTAGATGATACTCCCCAACATCAGTAGAATAATACAACTCCTTTGTTGTATTATTGAATAAGAA
>NC_061107.1:54798489-54815989 GCF_015104395.2 Macrobrachium nipponense | reverse complement strand
CCAGGATTATCGGATATCACACGGTCACAAACCTAAACAGATTTGACTCTAACCGAAATTACAAAGTATCTTTACAGTCCAAAACATGTAAAAACTGAATATATTAATTTTGTTGCTTATATTTATGTACAACTTTTTTCATTATGAAAGCATCAAGTTTAAATAAACCAAGACTTAAATTTAGAACATTTCTGTTATTTGACTTGATGAAACAAGATTCGATGATATTCCTTTTAACTATGTCATTATGTGGGATTAAGGCTCTTGCTTGTTTCCAGTTAATAGGATGATCTAAATTTCTCATATGTACGAATAATGTATTCGATATTTGCCCAGTTCTCACAGAATATTGGTGCTGTTTGAGACGTTGTGAAAGAGATTTACCTGTCTGTCCGTAATAGACTTTATCACAGACAGTGAACTCCTATTTTAATAAACAAATTAAATCCATTTTGAAGGGCTTGGACCATTTAATTAAACAGTTTACACCCCAATGCGCCTCCCTACCTTATATGTATGGTTTAGTCAAGACACATAAATATCAATAACCCTATCACACCAATCATTAGTTCAGTGGGCTCAGTTACGTATAATTTATCTAAATGGCTTGTAAAATTTCTTACTCCTTTGGTAGGAAATATTCCTAACACGAATGTTAAAATATTTGAATATTGATTTTAATGTGGTTAGCTTTGATGTTGTCTCTTTATTTACAAAAATGCCTGTAGATGACTTACTTGAATATTTGGAGGATGAATTAGAACGTCATGACATTCCCTTAAGTGTAGCAAACCTCATTAGTCTCATAAGGTTATGTATCAAAGATAGTAAATTTTGTTTTAATGGGGAATTTTTTGTACAAAAGTTTGGCATGGCTATGGGTAATCCCTTATCTCCTGTCCGTACCAATATTTACATGGATTTTTTTTAGACAAAACTCTTACCAAGAATTTTGCCCCATAAAGTTATATGATTTAGGTATGTGGATGGTATTTTCTGTATTTGGCCAGTTCACAAAAATTGCCAGGAATTCCTTAATAATCTCAGTAATTTAGTCCCTTCTATAAAATTTACTGTAGAGGAAGAAAGAAATTGTAATTTGAATTTTCTTGATGTAACTATCCATAGAAATGATAGAAATTTCACCTTTTCAGTCTTTCGAAAATCAACTAATATTGCCTCTTTTGTTCATTACTACTCCAATCACCATCAAAATGTTAAATTCTCTGTTTTTTCTGGGATGCTCCTAAGGGCTTTACGTGTCTGTAGCCCGCAGTTTATTGACGCTGAAATTAAAACTATTTATGCTATTGCATTGAAACTTAAATACCCAAGGACTTTTGTCGATGTGGCATGGAAAAGAGCAAGAAAAACATTTTATTCAACTAATGGCAAACCTGAATTTAGTAAGCATAACATTCTAAAATTACCCTATGATGAAAGGTTTTTAGATATTCCTAGAATTTTAAAGCTTTTTAACATAAATGTTGTTTTCAGTAATATTAATGTCAAGAGTTTAGTAATCAAAAATTCTCCTAAAGATCTTCCAGGCTGCATATATGAAATTCCTTGCAAAAAGTGTGATAAAGTCTATTACGGACAGACCGGTAAATCTCTCTCACAACGTCTCAAACAGCACCAATATTCTGTGAGAACTGGGCAAATATCGAATGCATTATTTGTACTTATAAGAGATTTAGATCATCCTATTAACTGGAGTCAAGCAAGAGCCTTAATCCCATATAATGACACAGTTAAAAGGAATATCATTGAATCTTGTTTCATCAAGTCAAATAATAGAAATGTTCTAAATTTAAGTCTTGGGTTATCTAAACTTGATGCTTTCATAATGAAAAAAGTTGTAGGTAAATATAAGCAACAAAATTAATATATTAAGTTTTTACATGTTTTGGACTGTAAAGATACTTTGTAATTTCGGTTAGGGTCAAATCTGTTTAGGTTTGTGACCGTGTGATATCCGATAATTCTGGATTATCTCTTTTAATTTTTACCCTTTTGACAATTAACCATCTGGTATTCTTGATCTTGTTGTGTACCTGAGACCTTTCTCTCCAATTGTATTTCATTAGCTCCTTGACAATGTCTTAGTAAAGAAGAAAGTGCTTGGATTTCTGACTATCATTTTCCTGTGGTATTCGCTTATTTATGAAGTCACGTGCATCTACTGAGATTTTTTTAGCAAATATATATATTATATAGTATATATATATATATATATATATATATATATATATATATATATATATATAAAAGTCTATCACATTACCGTGATTCATATACATATAACGAACTACAAATGTCCTTTTTTTTAATATCTAATTCGCTCTACCTCGGAATTAATATATTTTTCATATATGCTTAACCGAGGGGGATTTTATTAAGCGATAATAGAATTGGCGATCGACAGGCGCGAACCAGCGACCTCCCAATTCTAGAACTGGCAGTGGTTTTAAGGCTTCACTGCCAGTCTAGAATTGGGAGGTCGCTGGTTCGCGCCTGTCGATCGCCAATTCTATAATCGCTTAATAAATTCCCCCCCGGTTAAGCATATATGAAAATATATTAATTCCGAGGTAGAGCGAATTAGATATTAAAAAAAGGACGTTTGTAGTTCGATATATATATATATATATATATATATATATATATATATATATATATATGTATATATATATATATATATATATATATATATATATATATACACATATATATATATATATATATATATATATATATATCTACACACACACACACACACACACACACATATATATATATATATATATATATATATATATATATATATATATATATATATATATATATATATACACACACACATATATATATATATATATATATATATATATATATATATATATATAAATATATATATATATATATATATATATATATATATATATATATATATATATATATCTATATGTGTGTGAGTGTGTGTGTGTAAAAACAAAATAAAACTAATATTTTCGTGTGCATTAAATTTGAATAATATATAACTTGCTTGTACAGATAATTCCTGATTTTTGTCGGGTCATTTCACAGAATAATACACCTGAAGTCATTTTTAATCGATTAAGACTATCTCTGGGTTTATAAGTAGAAGATATGCTTAGGCGAGAACACGTTTAGGTTGATAAGTAGATTTTCATATTGAATAAAATCTGAGATATTATTATTATTATAATTATTATTATTATTATTATTATTATTATTATTATTATTATTATTATTATTATTATTATTATTATTGTTTTTTTTTTTCCTCTATCACAGTCCTCCAATTCGACTGGGTGGTATTTATAGTGTGGGGTTCCGGGTTGCATCCTGCCTCCTTAGGAGTCCATCACTTTTCTTACTATGTGTGCCGTTTCTAGGATCACACTCTTCTGCATGAGTCCTGGAGCTACTTCAGCGTCTAGTTTTTCTAGATTCCTTTTCAGGGCTCTTGGGATCGTGCCTAGTGCTCCTATGATTATGGGTACGATTTCCACTGGCATATCCCATATCCTTCTTATTTCTATTTTCAGATCTTGATACTTATCCATTTTTTCCCTCTCTATCTCCTCAACTCTGGTGTCCCATGGTATTGCGACATCAATGAGTGATACTTTCTTCTTGACTTTGTCAATCAATGTCAGGTCTGGTCTGTTTGGACGTATCACCCTATCCGTTCTGATACCATAGTCCCAGAGGATCTTTGCATGATCGTTTTCTATCACTTCCTCAGGTTGGTGCTCGTACCACTTATTACTGCAAGGTAACTGATGTTTCTTGCACAGGTTCCAGTGGAGGGCTTTTGCCACTGAATCATGCCTCTTTTTGTACTGGTTCTGTGCAAGTGCCGGCCATTCGCTTGCTATGTGGTTTATGGTTTCATTTTTCGTATTGCACTTCCTACATATGGGAGAGATGTTATTTCTGTCTATCGTTCTTTAAATATATCTGGTTCTTAGGGCCTGATCTTGTGCCGCTGTTATCATTCCTTCAGTTTCCTTCTTTAGCTCTCCCCTCTGTAGCCATTGCCATGTGTCATCGTTGGCTAGTTCTTTAGTCTGTCTCATGTATTGTCTGTGCATTGGTTTGTTGTGCCAGTCCTCTGTTCTGTTTGTCATTGTTCTGTCTCTGTATATTTCTGGGTCTTCGTCTACTTTTATTAGTCCTTCTTCCCATGCCCTCTTTAGCCACTCATCTTCATTGGTTTTCAGATATTGCCCCAGTGCTCTGTTCTCGATGTTGACGCAGTCCTCTATGTTTAGTAGTCCTCTCCCTCCTTCCTTTCGTATTATGTATAGTCTGTCCGTATTTGCTCTTGGGTGTAGTGCTTTGTGTATTGTCATATGTTTCCTGGTTTTCTGATCTATGGTGCGGAGTTCTGCCTTCGTCCATTCCACTATTCCTGCGCTGTATCTGATTACTGGCACTGCCCATGTGTTTATGGCTTTTATCATATTTCCGGCATTGAGTTTTGACTTGAGTATCGCCTTGAGTCTCTGCATATATTCTTTCCTGATCGTGTCCTTCATCTCTTGGTGTTTTATATCCCCTCCTTCCATTATTCCGAGGTATTTGTATCCTGTCTCATCTATGTGTTTGATGTTGCTCCCATCTGGTAGCTTTATCCCTTCAGTTCTCGTTACTTTGCCATTTTGTATGTTGACTAAGGCGCATTTTTCTATTCCAAACTCCATCCTGATGTCCCCAGATACAATCCTTACAGTCTGGATTAGGGTATCTATTTCCTTGATGCTCTTACCATACAGCTTGATGTCGTCCATGAACATCAGATGGTTTATTCTGTTGCCTCTTTTCTTGAGTTGGTACCTGGCATCCATCTTCTGTAGTACTTTTGTCATGGGAATCATGGCTACTACGAAGAGTATTGTGGGGACAGTGAGTCGCCACCTGGTAAGATCCCTCTCTGATACCTCTGCTAGTCTTATTCCAGAGCTCGTAAGTATTGTATTCCATTTGTTGTGCATTGTATTTTTGAGGAAGCTGATGGTGTTTTCCTCTGCCCCATATATTTTCAGGCATTCTATTAGCCATGTGTGTGGTATCATGTCGAAGGCTTTCTTATAGTCTATCCATGCCATGCTTAGGTTGGTTTTCCTTCTCCTTCTGTTCTTCATTACCATTTTGTCTATCAGGAGCTGGTCTTTGGTGCCCCTACACTTCCTTCTGCAGCCTTTCTGTTGGTGGGGGATGGTGTTTGTCTCCTCTAGGTAATTGTATAGCCTTTCACTGATGATACCTGTTAGTAACTTCCACATTATTGGTAGGCAGGTGATAGGCCTGTAGTTACTGGCTATATTTCCCTTACTCTTGTCATTTTGTACTAAGGATGTTCTTCCTGTGGTCATCCATTTGGGTGCATGCTGATTTGAGATACAATGCTGGAGTTGTTCTGCTATTCTAGGGTGTAGGGCCTTGAAGTTTTTGAGCCAGTATCCATGGACTTCATCGGGACCTGGGGCTTTCCAGTTTGGCATTTTCTTTAGTTGGTGTCTGACTGTGTCTGTCGTGATCTCTGTGAATCTTTGTTTTATTCTCCCTATTTCTTCTTCCTTGACTTCCTGGAGCCATGTTGCATGTTTGTTGTGTGATACCGGATTGCTCCATATGTTTTCCCAGAGTCTCTTACTTGGTTCGGCTTCAGGAATTTCTGGGTGGTTGTCTTCCCCTCTTAGTTGGCTGTATAGTCTTTTCTGGTTGGTTCCGAATAGTTTGCTCTGTTGGTATCCCTTATTTCTGTTCATGTACCTTTGGATCTTATGTGCTTTGGCCTTAAGCCTCTGTTTTACATCTTCTATTGTGTTGTTTAGTCCCCTCTCTTGTAATTTGTATTTCTCGTTGAGTTCCTCCCTTGTTTTCTTGCTTCTTAGCCTTTTTTCTGTCATCTCTTTCAAGTCAGATCTCATCACCATGATTTGCTTTTCCATGCCCCTTTTCCAAGGAGGTTGCTGTTTTGGTTTCTGTTGGGTTGGTTGTGCTGGTGGTGTTGGTGTTCGAATCCCCATCAGTTCTGTGTATTATGCCCATTATTTCATTGACCTCACTTGTTTTCTCCCTTAATTTCTTGGTGTTGTAGGCTTTCATGGAGGGGATCTTTGTTCTCTCTGTATCTGGTTCCATCCAATGTCTAATCTTTTCTACCCATTCCGTCCTCTCTGTTACTTCGTCGGTGTTTCTTCGTGTGTTGTTGTTTGATACCTCATCATCCCTGTCGTCTTCTGTGGCATCGTCTCTCAGTTCGTCTTCGTGTAATTCGTTGTCGTGTGACATTTCCCTTTCCAGTTCTTCACTTTCTGTTGGGGAGAGCCAGTTATTTTTCTTTATGTTCCTTACTTGGTCTGTTTGGGGGGTCTTATTCCTCTCATTCCAGATGTTGACCAATCTTCTTCTATATCCTCTCTCCGTCAGGTTGCTTCTGAGGTAGCATCTCCATATTTCCTTATTTTCTTATCTTGCCCATTTCTTCCATTTTGCTTCTGTAGCTCCAATCTCAGGCTGTTGATTACTGTCGTTGTGGTGGTCAGTTGCTGGATGAAGACCTCCAAGTACCTGACCGTTTTCCCCTTCAATTGGGTTGAATACCTGGTTGCCGGACGAAGCTCCTCTGTTGCAAGAGGTTCCATTTACGTCGTTGTCGTTTATTCTTTCATTTCTTTCCACCATTGCTGAGTTTTGCTATTTAACCCATAGCTGGACCCTACCTCATCAGAGGTACTCATTTACAGCTGAGTAGACTGAGGAAATTATGGTAAAGATCCTTTCCCAAGGAATCAACGCCGAGGAGAGCGGTCACCCATCCAACGACTGACCAGCCCCAATGTTGCTTAACTTAACTTAAGTCCATTTACGACCTAACCCACTTCTCAACGACGCCACTTATTATTATTATTATTATTATTATTATTATCATTATTATTATTATTATTATTATTATTATTATTATTATTATTATTATTATTATTATTATTATTATCATATTCGTTTAAAATATCTTTTCAATGAAGCTTGCCTTTTTCTTTTTTGGTCTACCACAGTCCTCCAATTCGACTGGGGGGTAATTATAGTGTGGGGTTCCGGGTTGCATCCTGCCTCCTTAGGAGTCCATCACTTTTCTTTCTATGTGCGCCGTTTCTAGGATCATACTCTTCTGCATGAGTCCTGGAGCTACTTCAGCCTCTAATTTTTCCAGATTCCTTTTCAGAGATCTTGGGACCGTGCCTAGAGTTCCTATGATTACGGGTACAATTTCCACTGGCATATCCCATATCCTTCTTATTTCTATTTTCAGGTCTTGATACTTATCCATCCCCTTTCCCTTTCTTCTACAACTCTGGTGTCCCATGGTATTGCGACATCAATGAGTCATACTTTCTTCTTGTTTTTGTCAATCAACGTCACGTCTGGTCTATTTGCACGTATCACCCTATCCGTTCTGATACCATAGTCCCAGAGGATCTTTGCCTGATCGTTTTCTATCACGCTTTCAGGTTGGTGTTCGTACCACTTATTACTGCAAGGTAGCTGGTGTTTCTTGCACAGGCTCCAGTATAGGGCTTTTGCCGCTGAATTATTATTATTATTATTATTATTATTATTATTATTATTATTATTATTATTATTATTTCTTTTGCCCTCCAGGAACAAAGATCAAATCTGCACGAAGTCATCCTTTCACGCGTTGACCATCGAGCATCTGGTAAGCTGAAGTGCGAGGTATTAGCCGAGAGTTTCGAACAAGACACCATGGTTAAGAATATGACAGTAATAGGTAAGAAATAGAATCATTGGAAATACTCCTATGCCTTTTATTTTAACATATGTGGCAATGGAAGTGAACGTAGGCTCAATTCATAAAACGCTTCGTATCCATATTTTTGTTTATTTTCTTTTGTTTTCCGGTATGCAGCTTCCAATGCCACTACTAGTTCGGGGCTGGCCTTATTGACGCCATAAGATACCCCAAACGGTGATACTACCCTTTGCCCGAGATTCTGGACGGTGTCCTCTTGGATGGGGCAAGGACCCGACATAAAATATGAATTCGTGTTAACGGCCGCAGCAGTTCGATCCCCTTTTCTAACAAATATTTATCATTCATTTTTACAATTATTTTCTGGTCAGCTAGAATTCTGATCAATTACTACTCAACCTCGATATTAATGATAATCATTTTGCCCTGCATAGGTCACACATAACATCAACATGTAGTCATTTACCTGGTTTTAGACAAAGGCGTGGATATAAATCAGTCGAAAGCATTACCGTAATTAGCAATTACATGAAGTGCACGAGTAGTGCATTAGGCAACCTCGAGATATAAACACGGATGTTTACATGTTCATTTCTAACAACGCAGCTGTGGAAATAGAAAGCGTGTTTTAGGAATAGAAATTAATTTGAACTCTTCTCAGACAGAGCCGATTACGAAACAAATAATGGGACCATAACCGCAGATAAACGGCAAATATATTTAATCTTTTGAATCGCCAAGATAATATCTCCGTTACAGTCACTGAGACTAAGTATCCTTTTATTTGGAGTGAGTCATTTTATCAGTATTGAAATGAATTTTTTTATCAGAATTAAAATGGACTCTGTTTCGCATCGTGAGCTAAGTGTCAGTAACGCATCGTAACTTAAAAAGAAGTCATCACTTCACTACCTTCATGAAGGTTTTAATACACAAGTTTCATTGTATGTTATTAAGGAAGGAGTATTATAGTCATAGAGGGCGTGTGAATTGATACGTATTCAGAGGTCCGACTGTAAAAATGTGCACCACCCTAAGAACGAGAATGCACTGGGAAATGTTGCCGTTGCTAAAACCTATAGTAAAGTACTCAGGATTGGCCTGACGTGTGTTCTGAGTGCAGGTCATCCATAGTAGGTCTCTCTGAAACTGTCTTCATTTAGTCTTTTGAATCATGTATTTAGGAGGTCAGCGTATGAACATAAACGTTCCATTTAGATGTCTAGGTTAACAGTGCAACTTATAAAAACGCTTCAGTTCCTCGCTGGACGAGTGGTTTTCCCGCTCGGTTGCAAATCCGGTGGTCCGAAGTTCGGATCCAGGCTCGCCCAACGCAGAATCAGAGGAATTTAGTTCTGGTGATAGAAATTCATTTCTCGATATAGTGTGGTTCGGATCCCACAATAAGCTGTAGGGCCCGTTGTTAGGTGACCAATTGGTTCCTAGCCACGTAGAAATATCTGATCCTTCGGGCAAGCCCTAGGAGAGCTGTTAATCAGCTCAGTGGTCTGGTAAAGCTAAGATATACTTTACTTTTTAAAAAAACGCTACATTCAAGATTTACCGAAGGAAAAACTGACAAGGCTTTTAACAATCACAAAAGATAATCAGGAGCTTGAGCTAAGCGGCCTATGAAAAAACAAGCTTTTCGTAATGGTTTGTATCATGTCAGCCATATGTACAAATCCAGATACCAACCTATCTAACAGTCGCTACAAACCTCATTAGTCATGGTGAAAATCTACTTACCAGAGTGTGTTCATGACACGGATATACCAAACCTCAATTACTTCTCTTTGTGGAAGTATTTTTTCACGGAAGTATTTTTTTCATTTAGAGAAATTGAAAATAATTAACAAGTACTCGACGATTAAAGGGAAATGTTGCTGAACATTCATCAGCGGTTAAGAAAATAGACAATTTCTCTCATTTTTTACTGACTAAACCGAGAGAGTAACTTACGATATCTTTGCTTGGTCTTAAAAAAATTTACATACCTATAACACGGCCAGAATTTCTCTGGCACCGAAACAAGCTTCGATTTGCAACCCCTTGTGACCAAAAGGGTCAGTCAAAAATGGAAGCGTTGATGGCTGTTACATGCACTGGAGCTATCCCATAAATGGGGAGTGATATACTGGTGAATATAATATATATATATATATATATATGATATATATATATATATATATATATATATATATATATATATATATATATATATATGTTTTTTTTTTTTTTTTTTTTTTTTTTTTTGACTGACCCTTTTGGTCACAAGGGGTTGCAAATCGAAGCTTGTCTCGGTGCCAGAGAAATTCTGGCATATATACTATATTATATATATATATATATATATATATATATATAATATATATATATATATAATATATATATATATATATATGAGATGATTGAAGGAGGAAGTACATCCCAGGTAGTCTTTAAAATACATTTATTGCGATTTTTCGAAACACAAAGGTTTCATTTTCAAGGTATAGGGACAAAAAACATTAAAAATTAACATTAAAAACGCAAATATATAAATACAAGACATACGTACTACATTATAAATAACGAAATTTTAACTAGATGTGGCAGAACCAACCATCAAGAGAGATTAGAAGGACAAAAGTCAGAGGGAACAAATTAGAAATGACCGGCAACAGCTCACGTTAGGTAAAACGTTGTCAAGGAAGACTGCGTGTTCAATTGAGGAACAAATTGTTTAATAAACAAGGACTCCAGGATATTCAATAGTTATTCCCTCGCTGCCCATCCTAATATTTCAAAATCTTTGTGCTGTATATTATGTTTACACTTATTGGCGTGTTGTCTAATGTTGGAAAATTCAGGATTAGCAAGTATGCTATCAGTTTGATGGCTAACGCCCTTATGGCAATCAATTCTGACCTTTAGTAACCCCTGTGCGGATCCCACATAGGTCCCCAGAATACATCTAGGGCAATTAAATTTGTACACAACTTATGAGGTCATCAAAGGGCCAAGTTCACCGTTGAATTTAAACAAACTGCCCAAACTAAGTGGATTGGTTGGGACGATATTAAAGTTAATAGCTAGTATATAATTAAATTAGTTTTCTCTGCGTTTACTATTAGGTATCATATCAAGAACCCACATTAAGTCTCAGAAATTTTACCCTGTACTTTGTCAGCTGTAATCTTAATTTCTATCAGCAAACGACCCAAAGAGACTGACAGATTCTGTTCAGCATCTATTACATCCAATGTAGGCATTAGCAACTCCACTTTATTGTGAGGGCTTTCAAGCTCCGACCTACCTGAACCTAAATCTTCAAATTCAGTGCTCAATATGACTCTGTTAAATGACAACCACACTTCATAGTCTTGCTCGATAATAGTACCTGGGCCTGGACACACTTTCCCTCTGGCATACACACAAACAAACCTATAGATAACTAGAGGCTCCCCAAAAATCGAGCAAAGTTACAAAACCTCTACGGACACCCGTCCCCACATTTCAATACTCACAAACCTAAGAGATCCAACTAAACAACAGACAGTACATCTGACCCCGGGAAAACAATATACAAGCCGATTACTAACTAAAAAAAAAAAAAAAGACAGCCTATGCTAAACCACTACATCTGCACAGAAAAAAAAACAAATTTAAAAAGCAAATATAAACAGCTGCTCAACTCAATTACACTTAAAACTATGGAATAAGAGAAAAACAAACCCCCTGAAAAAAGCAAACAACCTCTCATCTACAATTAAGTTGTTCTCTTGATCTTAGATAGATGCATTGACTTGGTCAACCCAGAAGATTCATCAAGAACAAGAAACCTACTTCCCTTTTCAACTTCGACAACCTGGAATGATCCTTCAAATTTAGGCCCCAATTTTCAGTTCAATTGGTTCCTCATGTTAATCTTCAAGAACACATTATCCCAACTGCAACTTCTATGCAGCCTAATTTTGCATTGCTTTTCTCAACCATTTCTTGTGTCTTGGATTCAAGATTACTACTGAGGCGTTCATGTTTCTCCTTAGCCATAGAAACCAACTACTTAATCGTATCATCACAACGAGATGGTATAGACAGAAAATCGAGCTTGCCTCACGCTGGATAGCCAAGCATAGCAATGGTATCACTAGCCAAATTATTAATGCTATGATGGATTATATCTATATATCGGTCCCAGTTCCTATCATTCTCACCTACAGTAACTCTGAGAACCTTGATTAATTTCCTATTGGCTCGTTCACATAACCCATTAGCTTCTGGTTTGTATGGATTAATATTTACTTTCTGTATCCTTATAACCTCCACAGGGCACTCTAAAGTCTTATTCACAAATTCTCTATCATTAACTGTGTTAAGTACCTCTAGATCACTGTAGTGACAGATGAACCCATTAAAAAATGCAATAGCAACTTCCTACGCCATGTTATTCCTTTGTGGAAAAAATTCAGCATGAAATGGTCTACTAGGGATAGGAAAATAACCCAGTTTGCAAGATGTAACCTTCGCTGGCTTACATGCATTACAAACTAACATCCCTTCACAAATTCCTTTACTGAAGAGGGCATATTCTTACAAAAATATTTACGATGAACAATGTCCAAAACAATTGAAAAGTAAGTCTCTTGGGACTATGATCTGCATTCATTTCATCCCCTTTATCATCACTACATCTCAACTTATATCTAATTTTCCTACCTTACAAATTACTCTCTAATTCCAGACCGGCGAAAGGCACGTTATAACCCTTTCTAACTAATTCTCCTCTATGAAACGCCCTTGCCTCTGCTAAAAACTGCATCCTCATCTTGCTTAGCCTCCTTTAAGCTTATACCCCAGTCTATATATTTACCAGATACATTGCATACATGATTACCTTCTATATCAACAAAATTCCTACTAGAGCATCTGCTACTACATTACGTCTGCCCTCAATATACTTCAGGTTAGAATCAAAATCCCTAATCCTCAAACCACCCAGCTCTCTTAGGGGAAGATCTGGCTTATTAAAAAGATCCAACAATGGCTTATGATGATCTGTAAGAACGTCCACTTTGTTCCCCATTAACAACATTTTCAAATGAACCAAACTAGACACAACAGTAAAGGGTTCTTTATCGATGGCTGCTATCAAACTTTCATTGCTATCCCATATCTTGAACTATCTGCTGTAGAAAGCAATCGGGTGCAATTTACCATCAAATTTCTGCATTAAGTAGGCCCCTATTCCTTCATGACTGGCATCTGTCACTAATGTGATAGGCAATTCAAAGTCCGGAAACTTCCAAACTGGGGGACTCATTAATAAAACTTTAACTTTCTGAAAGGACATCTGCTGTACCTCTCCCGATGAAAATGAACACCATCACTTAAAACATCTCTCAATGGAACTGACAGCGTGGAAAATAATCCTTTCACAAACCTATGGAAAAATCCTTCCATCCCCATAAACCTATTTCATATTTTTGGGGGTAGAAAATTTATGATGGCCCAATCCTTGTCATCGTTTACTCAAACACCTTCAAGAAACCACATTTGGCAACTTTAACTTTCAACCCTGCTAACCCAAGTCTCCCAAGAACTTCCCTAAGCGCCTCTAAATGTTCCTCTGTGGAGTCTGTGGCAATCAAAACAGCATCCATATAAACGAACACTAAAAGCCCCAGCAAAACAGATATCACCAGCCTTGTCAAAGTCATAGGGCTACCTGGCAAGCCAAAAGGAATTTGTGTGAACTCAATGCCCTTTCGAGATAGAAAAAGCAGTGAATTCACGACTCTCCTCACTTAGGGGTACTTGCAAAAACCCCTGCAAGAGGTCAACAGATGAATAAATATTTTCCCCCTGATTTCCACAAACATGTTTGGAAGATATGCTACTGGATATCTATCTGGAATAGTCTTCTCATTAAATTTACAGAAGTCCATGCACACGTGGATCGAGCCATTTTTCTTAGGCACTGCCAACAATGAGGAATTAAATGGTGAGGGACTCGCCCTAACAATGTCTTCCTCTTCCCACTTATTAACCTATTGCTCAACCTGCTCTCTAATTTTAAAGGGTATTCTATATGATGGGAAAAAATCGGCTTGGTCGCCCGCTCCCATCCCCCTTCAGGGTGCACCTTGTGTTCTAACATATTAGTTAACCCTAATTTATCCTCTGTCTTTGCAACTATGTCTACAAACTCAGCCAGAACCTCACCTAACCACTCTATTTATAGTTTATAATCAGCATCACCTAAGTGACCTTTAAAAACCTTTCTCCTAACCTCTATTTCTGCCTCAGAAAAATCACTTTGCTCCCCCACAATAGCCACCAAATCATTATAATGACGCCAATCTTAGAAATTAAGAACATGTGAATTCTTCTGATATCTATTAACTGAATCATTACAGTTCAATAATTCCATCCCAATTAACCTCTGTATCTGACACATTATTTATGAAAACGCTCCAGTACACATCTGAGCTTCTCGCTAGCTTCAATAACACACACATTTCAGACTTTTTCACATTTTTCACCTAAATGTTCTCTAGACCAGCAAAACCTGGTTCTAAGATGATATCCTCCAATAAAACACCCTTGTATATATTCTTCCCCTGATCATTTGGCTCTACATCTCCTTGCAAATGGATATCTACCATAGATCTCGTATTATCATCGCCCACAAAAGTATTTCCCTTCATTTCATCCCGACATAGGGGCAAAAGCCCTAGGTACCCCAACCATTATACCTCCTACCTTTGCATGTTCAGAGATTCTCATCCTCCTACAAGCAAGGTGTCCCAATAAATTTCTGTATACTTATGATTTATCATTAATTTTGGAAAAGAATACTATAGGGTAAACATCAATGGCAACAAAGAGGGTGGAGTTTGGGGAGGGGGTTGACTGATAAAGAATGAGAAGGAGAGGAATTGAGAGAGAGAGTAGATGGGGTTAGGAAGAAGAAAGAGAAAAAAAGACAGGGAGGGTTAGAGAGAGAGAGAAAGACAGAGAGACAGAGAGACAGACAGAGACAGAGAAGAGTGGGTGCTTGGGAGGAGGAGGAGGAGGAGGAGGAGGAGGAGGAGGAGAGGAGAGAGAGAGAGAGAGAGAGAGAGAGAGAGAGAGAGAGTGTTGGTATTAGTGAGATGAAAGGGGGAAAGAGATAGTGATTGTTGGGGAGAGATAGAGAGAGTAAGAGAAAGGAGCAAGAGGGAGAAGAAGAGAGAGGTAAGAGAAAGAGAAGGAGAGAGAGAGAGAGAGAGAGAAAGTTGGTATTAGTGAGAAGAAAGAGGGAAAGAGCCAGTATTGGTTGGAGAGAGAAAGAGAGAGTAAGAGAAAGTTTTCTCTTTTCTTTCTTTTCCATTTAACCAGACTGAACCACAGCAATGCTCCGAAAGTTCTTCACCAATTGCTTTGAAATTTTGAAAACATTTCATTTTAATATGCATAAGTTTTTATAATGGGGTTTCATCCTACCTCCCCTCCTCTGAAGATGCTGGGGGTGAGAGGGGATTCCCTGAAACGGAGCTAGTTCTGCTTGTGAAACGGGGCTGGTTATACCAGTAGATTTAGTTACTTTACGAATTTACTATACATAATTTCTGTATACATATGACTTATCATTTGGAAAAGAATACTACAGGGTAAACATCAACAACATCAAAGAGGGTGGAGTTTGAAAAGGGGTTTGACAGAGAGAGAATGAGAGGGAGAGGAAATGAGAGAGAGTATAGGGGTGTTTGGGAGACGAAATGAAAAAAAGACAGTGGGTTAGAGACAGACAGACAGACAGACAGAGACAGAGAAGACTGGGTGTTTGGGAGAGAGAGAGAGAGAGAGAGAGAGAGAGAGAGAGACAGAGAGAGAGTTAGTATTAGTGAGAAGAATGAGAGAAAGAGACAGTGATGGTTGGCTAGGGAAAGAGAGAGTAAGAGAAAGGAGCTTTCTCTTTTCTTTGTTTTCCATTTAACCAGACTGAGCCACAGCAACGTGTGGCAGGGTACAGCTAGTATATATATATATATATATATATATATATATATATATATATAATATATATATATATATATATATATATATATATATATATATATATATTATATATATATATGTGTGTGTGTGTGTGTGTGTGTGTGTGTGTGTGTGTGTATTATACGATCACAAGTAAAACGTGACGATTGTGTATCAAGAGCCAGCAAGCAGGTAAAAATGAAAAGCAGGAGTAGTTAGCACTTTCATGTATTCTTGATACACCTCATCAGGGTACAGTATAAAAGAATGAAAAACATCTTCGAAATGTCAAAGGTAAACATAAAACCGAAAAATCGAAAAAAAATTAAGATAAAGAGCAACCAAACAGCCTAGTCAAGAATCAAACGAGCGCCTCAGTGATGTGGTTGGCTTGGTGTTGGCCTGCCACCTCGGTGGCTGAGAATTCGATTCTCGGTCATTCCACTGATGCGTCAGAGATGTGTATTTCTGGTGATAGAAGTTCACTCTCAATGTGGTCCGGAAGTCACATAAAGCCGTTGGTCCGTTGCTGAATAACCACTAGTTCCATGCAACGTAAAAATACCATACCAACAAACAAACAAGAAGCAAATGCTCCACAGCCAAGAATTACACTTAAAGGATAAATACTATAAACGGAATGGAAACTACTAAGCTGTTACAAAGTTGTCAACAATACATTTCGTAAGCCAGTTATCTCGTTTATACTGTCCGTTGCTAATATTAAAAACACTACTTGACTTATATTTTATGATGCTAGATTCTATAATTATTCGTTTAATAATGTCTCTGCCTAATAAAATTTCAGTTGAATTTTTCTAATTAATTGCTTGATTAAAATTGTTTATATGTAGAAAGAGGGCACTCGATGTATGTCCTACACGTACACAATACCTATGTTGATTTAATCTTGATGCCAGCAGTTTGCCACTTTGACCAGTATATATATCTTTTATCACAATCTCTACATGGGATTTCGTATATGCGACCTGATTGTAAATGGGGAGAGTTCTCTATTAAAATTGTTCCAACAGACTGAGTGCTACTAAAAACAATATGAATATTAAAAACTTTTAAACATTTTTGACAAATAAAGAAACCTGCAGTCAACAGGTAAAACATGCAATTGCAATTATCAAAAGCTTGTACCTACATGGTCAGCTGCATATGATGTTTTCTTAGCCTTTCTTAAAGCAGCTTCAACTGAAAATGTCGGGTACTTCAGTTTGAAAGCAACATCATAAATCTTGACAATTTTGTCTTCTAAAAATCCTGGATAACCAATTTTTAATACTCTTAAAAACATTGAAAAAAATACAGAGTTTAACTTTCAAATGGTGATTGGAGTAAAAGTGAATGTAAGAACATACACTTGTAGGTTTCCTAAAAACTGAAAATTTAAATCCATTACCCTGTCTTTGCACATTTACATATAAAAATTGTAAAATGGAATCTTTTTCTTCCTCGAGTGTGAGTTTTATAGAGGTAACTAGCGCATTTAATCTAATTAAAAATCGGTTCACATTTGAAGCATATGAACATCGTATACTACAGAAGTATATAGAAGTAACAAAACTGGATGTGGAACAAGCTTTCAGAAGCCTGAGATCAAATAGATATAGTAATTTTAATCAAGCAATCCCCATGAAATGGGAGACTCAACTAGGCAATTATTGTTATCATAAA
>NC_061107.1:54783489-54793489 GCF_015104395.2 Macrobrachium nipponense | reverse complement strand
GTGAAGCGTTGGCTAAACAATTGTAGGTCAGTCTCCACCCTCTCGGTGTTCTCTAAGTCTATTGATAAGCTTTTCCTAAAATACTCAGTTGAATACCTTGACAGCTGATATCCTTACAGGCCCTCCAAGATACAGGCTACAATTAGGTACGTGTCGGAATGGCGGGTCAACTTCCATCCCCCCCCCCCCCCCCTCCCCCCCCCCCCCCCCCCCCCCCCCCCCCCCCCCCCCCCCCCCACCCCCCCCCCCCCCTCCCCCGTGTTCTTTGAGGCTGTTGAAAGGCTGAACTATAATTCTTTATATATATAAGTACCTTGAAGCTGTAAAACTGTGGAACGTTCTTCGAGGGAGTGTTATTGATGCCTGTTTTCCCGACTTACATTTGTTGTTCATTTGAGCATGTGTTCATCTCCTTACTGATTTCCCTTGACGTTTGTTTTTGCTTAGTTTATATATACTGTGTTCACTCTTTCACACTTGAGCCTTCTATCCCGACTTGTTCTATATGATTTTGTTCATATTAACAAATAATGAAAATAATTTAAACATATGTAAAGATAGTGCTGAAGTCTGTTAAACCCTGACTAAAGTATACATATGTCTGAATGTGAAAACATAAGTTATCGGAATTTGCTCAAGGTTATGATACCAGTTACATAATCTTTCAACAATTCTTGGGCCCTTTTGTTGCTTTGCTGTCAAAAATGCGCAGTAATAAAGAAATTTCATGTTTTTGCGAGAAGGGAAAACCGTAATGAGACCCTTTAGGTTTTTTCAAGCTAAGAATGTTTCTACTTTCTTATACTGAATCAGGAAAGTGGAAGGTATATAACAGTCAGTCTTTTTTTTCCAATATCGGGTCCCCGTTCTTTTTTCAGGTTTTGTTATTATTTAAGGATTCTGCTGAATAATTGATTCCTTCGCATTTGCCCATTACGAGAGAGAGAGAGAGAGAGAGAGAGAGAGAGAGAGACAGACAGACAGACAGACAGACAGACAGACAGAGACAGAGAGAGAGAGACTAAGTATCGGCTTAGCATGCCTGCCTGTGTTATGAGTCACCCGTGTAAGGTATTATCTCAGATTTTATGACAAGTACTGAAACAAACAGGGTGTTAAGTAATAGAGTGAATAAATTTATCAGTGCTATGGTGATCAAGCCCTATATATTTCGTGATGGTAGAGGGTTAGATGTTAAATATCGATACTGAAAATAACCTAGCGGTACTGACCATTTCAGAATTTCAAGGTGGAACTGTTCAGTGAAAATGATACAGTTGTTGAAAGTAAATATGAGTGTAAGAATATAGAGTAAATGGAAACCATGATGATAGAACATTCTTTATTTGTTATAGCAAATGCAACGCAAAGGACGCTGGTAGGATGAAAGTTGTCAACAACAGCGTACTGTTATGCGCAAAAGGTCTGGAAGAGAATTTGAGAGGCCATAGGAGTCGCCAAGGTTGAAATATACAAATGGGTTGTGGAACCGTCTCTTCTTTACTGCTGATGTTGAGTATATATGAAAGAAAATATTTTGAAACGGTTTAGCTGAACTGTTTTCGTAGTACATGTGGTATATGAAGAATAGAAGCAGTGAAGAAAGTAGAGGTATGCGGAAGTTATCATGGGGAGATGAATGGTTTGGTCATGGGGACAGAATAGAGGCCATTTTGGTTAAAAGAATTCATTCTTTGTTCAGAAGAGTTATGAAGAAAGGGAAGAGAAAGAGTTTGAAAGTGCGTGATAGGTGTTGGATAAGATAAGGGTAAAAAATGTCTTAGCATTCAGGAAGAACGAGATTGCATGCACGACTGAGGCGAGTGGCGCATTGTGTATAGGTTGTTCAATTTGCTACCATAAGTCATCTGTGAAGGTAAGCCATACAAAACATTTGATGTTAGTGTTGTCTGCACAGAAGGTTCATCCGCGACTTAGCAGTTAGATTATAAATGTGGCAATGATTATTGTCTTATTTCATCTCTTGAACCAGCCCCTGTTAAGGGAAATAGATTGATGTTGGACAACTAGTACAATAATGGCAATACTGCAGTACCCTGGAAACCAATTTCGAACGTCATCCACTACTTAATCAGAGGAGAGAGATTTCCAGCCTGAAAACTGAGATTTCGGTGCTATCTCAACTCATTTTGTTCGGAACTAGGAGTCTATATGTTGTATTCCAAAACAAACGGACGATAATGAGCGCGATTCGATTCTTATCGGAGTCTGGCCATGTCGATGTTTACCCCAATAACCCAGCGTTGGTTGCGCTGCGTAAGCGTCATCAGGATGGATTTACACGCATAGGAATATTTGGCTCCGATCTGAATTTCTCTGATGAATTATGTTCGCAAACTTTTTTTTTAGTTTTACACAGAGTGCAGCGCATTTTGCTTTCGCACCAACAATGCTTTCAACATTTTGGTAGTCAAAATAAAATGCCAGAGAATTACCTTTCATTTCTGTAGATTAGAGATGGGGCACGCTTGTCGAATGCTCCTGACGACCTGCTGATTTTTCGTGAAATGGCGTTACAACAACGAAATTCGCAGTACGGAAGCGAGGGTTTTGACTATCATACAGTAATACAGAGAGTTAACGGCAGAGTGGCTAACTTTTTGATCAACGATATACTTAATGAAACTTGCCTATTGTCACTTTCAGTTAGGAAAGTGATTGATTTTCAACGTATAACGTCCAGGAAAGAGGCAAAGAACAACTGAAAATAATTAAACCTGATTGTTTTCCTTTCTATTAAAAGCAGGTTTATTATATTGTGATTCAAGTAACAGCTCACTGGTAATTAATCTTTTTGTTTATAACACTATACTGCCCAAATATCAATTAAAGGTATCTCCACAAAATGTCCAGCGAGTAAGTGGAATTCACTTTATTTTCGCCTCGGATGAAAAGTTCACGTAAAATCTTTCAGAAAGAAATATATTATTAGAAAACTATGCGTTTAAAAATTTTGCAAAAATTTACGGTTGTTTATATTGTGAAATCATGAGATTAATTAAGACTCTGTAGAATTAAGAATTGACGATAAAATAAAACTTTTCAGTTTATGCTAACGGGGAAAGGTCCTGAATGACGCAGGTGTTTCTTCTGCTGTCATGACTCGCAAGCCGTCATTTTCTGCTTACGACAGAGTTCCCGCTACTAAATTGGCTCCTCGCATTCGCCGTTATTTGGTGTTGTTACGGCTTACAGCTACCTACTTATATGCATGTTCGTTGTGAATACTATTATTTGTTTCTGTTTGTAACTAAGCAATTAATGATGGAGGAAGTAGGTTGAGCGTTATTTAGAGGATTCACTAACACAAGAAACGTACTATTATTTTTGCTTGTCTCAAGTGTTTTTCTTTCTTTTTGTTTTAGTAGCACAGAGGAATGTGCTCATAACAGTCAATTGTGGGTTTTAAAATCCCCCAAAAGACATTCTCCATTAAACGCTAGAATAATATTACAAAATCAAACTAACTAAAACATACTCTGGTTCATCACATTTTGGTCTTTACAGATCTGCCCACCAGAGGCCCCACCATCATTGGCTTCCGCGGCAACTACCAAGTCGGTGACCTGCTGCTTCTCAACTGCTCCTGCCCACCGTCGTACCCGACCACAACGCTGTCCTGGCATATCAATGGCAATCTGGTAATACTCTTGTGAACTATACATACATACATACATACATATATGTGTGTGTGCGTGTGTGTGAGTGTGTGTATATAGTATATACTTATAATTATATATGATTAAAATAGTATATGCACGTGGCTTCCGTATAGAAGCGAATACGACAGGAAAATGACAGGCCTTGTGTTATTCTTCTCTCTCTCTCTCTCTCTCTCTCTCTCTCTCTCTCTCTCTCTCTATATATATATATATATATATATATATATATATATATATATATATATATATATATATATATATATATATATATATATATATATATATATATATATATATATATATATATATACATACATATATATATATATATATATATATATAACTGATAAAAATGTTCTGTTATAACAGAATTCCATCTAATAAAAGGAGCCCGTAAAAACACCAAAATATATAGAGAGAAATATATTTCAGAGACTGCCGTCTCCCTCTTCAGGTAGATGAATGAGAAAAGTTACAGAAAAGGTGGTATTTATACCAAGAGGTCCATCCACAGGTAAGCCAATTTAGGTCACTCCTACTGATAATCATCCTTTAATCTTCTTAAGCATCGGTTGAATGAAAACCTTGTCAATGACATCTGAGTCCCATGCTCCCTTTGAGATATTCATTACCTGCCTCGCTTTAATCAAGGTCGATTCCAACATTTGACTCTTGTACCGGCAGTTGCTGCTATAAATATGTTTAAAAGGAGTGTTACTAAACGCTTTAACTGACCTTAATGAGAAATATCCTGTCCCCCGTACATTTATGATAGCCATCCACTCGCTAAAAAAGTTAGACATTGTAATAATTAGATCCGACAAAGAAGGCAAAATCGTAATCACGGACAAAGACTCCTACCTCGACAAAATCAACCAACTCCTTAGCAACACAGACACTTACGACAAAATGACGAAAAATCCCCTCCAAAACATTCCCACAGAATTTTTTCGGAAAGTAAGCTTAATTGGCTGAGACAAAAAGAGCATTGAACTTTTAGAGAAATTTAAAGTAATTAATCCTAAACCACTCTACTTCTATGGCCTTCCCAAAACTCACAAAGACAACCTTCCATTCAGACCCATCGTTTCATGTGCCAGAGCTTTCAATTACAAAATTTCTAAATGGTTAGCTGGACTCCTCTCCCCTTTTTTAGGAACTTTTTCCCCCAGTCATATTAAACATTTGGAAGATTTTTGTCACAAATTCAGAGAAGCACATATACCACTTCACAACATAAAACTTTAAGCCAAAAAACGGTGAAGGATATTTTGAAATGCGGAAGTCGACGGAACGGGCAACCGTTATACTCTACTCCAGGCCAAGCTTAAAAAATAGATGAAATTCCAGAGAATTGGTTTAATGTGCTTGATTTCACTGAACTGTATAGAAATCTGTTGTTCTGTCCCAAGAATTTACCATCTTATCATCCTATATTAAAAAAAAATATATATACATATATATTTAAGTATGTAGATATATATATATATATATATATATATATATATATATATATATATATATATATATCATTTCCCATTGGCGCTAGACAAAATAATAAAGTTATTTGAATTATGTATATCTAATAACGTATTTTCATTTAGGGAATCATTCTGTAAGCAAAAATTCGGGTGTAGTATGGGTAGTACTTTAAGTCCTGTTTTAGCCAATCTGTACATGGAATACTTTGAAACTACAGTAATAAATGCAATAAAACCCAAAACCATGCTGTGGATGAGATATGTAGATCGTATTCTAACATTTTTGGATAACAAATGGGGCAATTTTAATGAATTCTTTTCAAAATTAAACTCATTAGTGCCCAGCATCAAATTTAAAGTTGAGTGGGAAACAGACAACAAAATTCCTTTTCTTGATGTTTTAATAATCAGAGACACGACAGAATACAAATTTACCATATACAGAAAACCAACGTTCTCACTTTCATACATTTACTACTTCAGCTATCATGACATTCCTATCAAGATAGGTGTAGCCAGCAACCTATTCTTAAGAGAATTACAAATTTGTTCTCTAGATTTCTTGGAAAAAGAATTTGAACTAATTCGTAAGCAGCTTTCGTCTTTAAGATATCCTGACCATATAATTGAGAAAGCAATTCACAAAGCAAACGTAATTTTCTACCGTGCCCCTCAAGACAAGACCAGAGACACACCCAACAATAAAATAAAAATTCCTCACCTGGACAGGATTAAGACAATGACGCAGACTTTTGGAAAATCTAACCCTTTTGCATTTACTTATCCAAATCCTGGTTAACGTCCAACAAAAGACATCCCCCAAGGACGCAGGCGTTTACGAAATCCCACGCCTGGACTGAGACCAATCTTACATCAGATTTACAGGAAAATCACTTCCCCAGAGATTAATACAGCACAAACGGTCAGTTAGGTATGGACAACAGAACTCAGCTATTTTCAACCATATAAATGAACATAAACATAGTATAAACTGGAATTTGTCATGTATAATTCATAGCAGCAACTGCCAATACAAAAGTCAAATGATGTAATCGGCCTTGATTAAAGAGAGGCAGGTAATGAACATCCCAAAGGGAGCATGGGACTCAGATGCCATCGATAAGGTTTTCATTCAACCGATGCTTAAGAAGATAAAAGGAAGATTATCAGCGGGAGTGACCTAAATTGGCTTACCTGTGGATGGACCTCTTGGTATAAATACCACCTTTTCTGTAACTTTTCTCATTCATCTGGTGTTTTTATGGGCTCCTTTTATTATATATATATATATATATATATATATATATATATATATATTTATATATATATATATATATATATATATTATATATAAATAATATATATATCTACATACTTTAAATATATATGTATATATATATTTTTTTAATATAGGATGATAAGATGGTAAATTCTTGGGACTGAACAACAGATTTCTATACAATTCAGTGAAATCAAGCACATTAAACCAATTCTCTGGAATTTCATCTATTTTTTAAGCTTGGCCTGGAGTAGAGTATAATGGTTGCCCGTTCCGTCGACTTCCGCATTTCAAAATATCCTTCACCGTTTTTTGGTGGGCTTTTGGACCTTCTCTTTGGTGGTGTTCAGTGGGACGGATATCAGGCAGGAGCCAGAAGTGTCTTGCAAGGCTGTTAGTACGGTAAGGTACGGAATGTTTGTCCGTACTTCGTACCTGGCTGAAATACCGTACCATGATTTCATACCGTACCCTCAATTATCTTTCCATACCGTACAGTACGGTAATAATAATGTACCGTAATTCCGTACTTTTATCGTACTAGAAGCAAACTCAATCTACATCGGTAAAATCCCCTCTACATGAATATTTCAATCTTAACAGCTGCATATTAGCAAATGGACTATATGTACATGTGTATATATTCAAGTTAATATAATAATAATAAGTAATAATAATAATAATAATAATAATAATAATAATAATAATAATAATAATAATAATAATAATAGAAAAAGAAACCAACAAAATCACTGTGTAACGTGTTTACTTCTAAGTATTTGCTTTTAATTTTACTCCACACTCGAGTACTTTCAGGCCCTATCTGTGGCCCATTTTCAAGAGATGTAGGTTGTCAGCCTGGGTCATGACCCAGGCTGACAACCTACATCTCTCTTGAAAATGGGCCACAGATAGGGCCTGAAAGTACTCGAGTGTTGGAGTAATTTCAGGCCCTATCTGTGGCCCATTTTCAAGAGATGTAGGTTGTCAGCCTGGGTCATGACCCAGGCTGACAACCTACATCTCTCTTGAAAATGGGCCACAGATAGGGCCTGAAAGTACTCGAGTGTGGAGTAAGATTAAATGTAAATACTTAGAAATAAACACGTTACACAGTGATTTTGTGGGTTTCTTTTTCAATCTTCAGAAGAAAACTGAAAGTTTTTGTTTGGCTTAATAATGATAGTAATAAATAATGATGATGATGATGATGATGATGAAGATAGTGTTAACAATAACAACAATTATATAAATAATTAAGACGAAATGATCAGAACTGGGCAGCAGACGCGCTCATAATTCAAGCAGAGTGGAGGAAGGTTTTCCTGAATGGAGAATTATGGGATCATATGGCTGATGCTGTGAACATTTGCAACGTGTAACTTCAAGAATTGTACACAGACATACACACGTTAATTACAAAATTCCAAACAGACACCAACACACACATACACACACACATGCACGGTATGTTACAAACTGAAATGTTAACAACCTTAGTGATCTACTGTAGCAGTCACTGAAGTGGCCAAATATGCGTTAATAATTGCTTAGTGATATATATCAGCCTAAGGTAAGGTATGGTAAGGGATTTTGCCTACTTTTTCCCGTATCTGAATCATACCGTACCGTACCTTGGTAAAATGATCGTACCGTAATTCTGTGATGTACATATGGACTAAATAATCATATACCGTACCGTACATATAGAATAAATATCAAATACCCTACCGTACTGGTGTCCTGTGACTTTGTTATTTAAAACGTCCTTCCGTCTTTGACTAGTATTTTCGGATGACTCTCTTCTTCGTATTTCTACAAATATCGTTGCAGGGACCTTCTAGAGAATTTCAAATACGGCGATGGAAATGGGAAGATAGAAAACTGGGATAAAGACGCTTTCATCCACGAATAATTGGATACAAATGGCGAAAATTGTGTTCCCTTTATGTAAACACACATACACGCACACACACACACACACACACACACACACACACACACACATATATATATATATATATATATATATATATATATATATATATATATATATATTTTTTGTATATATCTTCACACCCAAACAATAACGTACAAGTGAAACAGTCAATCTCTAGAAAATGCTGAAACTATTCCTGTTAGATTTGAAGGAGAAAGGGAATTGTGCTCCGCAATTTTATGCAAAGGTTAAATCCTGAGTGAATCGGTGATGGAAACAGTCGGGTAACTATTTTTTGAAAGATCTTGATTGTTAGAATGATTGTGAAAGCAAGTATCTTTTGACGATATATAAAAAAATAAATAGATAAAGTCAAGACTGGGAAAGGTAAGATTAGAATGGATTGAGGTGGTATAATAATTAGAATGCAATTGAGACACTACTGACCAGGATTTGCAAGAAACATCCGCTGAAGGGAAGGTTTCAAAGGAAAAGGTAAGTGAAAATAGTGGTTCCTTTAAAGAATTTTGGGTATAATATTGATTAGCATACCTGGGAGGGTGTATGATAGAAATTTGATTGAAAGAATACCGCAAGGACACGATTGATAGTGGAAAAGCCGTGTAGATTCACGTATGAAAGATGTTTGTAAGTTTTACAGGAAAGGAGAAAACTATGTACATTAAAGAAAGCTTACGTTGTCTTGAGGATATTGGGTGCAGGTTCATCTGATATGAGTTTTTTAGTTTGCATGGTTAGATCAGAGCTTTCGTTAGAATATTGAAATAGAGGGGTCTGAGCCAAGGGTGCTCTGTGCCTTCATAGCTGCTTAATATTCTTTTGGTCTGAGTGATGAGATGTATGGATAAATGTTAGCGAGAGTAAGATAGTTGTGAAATATCTGTGAGGGGAGTCAGTGCATAACTGATGATCTTTCTGTGAAAGAAAATCTGCACGGATGATTTGTCTTTAACTGTGTATTATGATGCGGGTTTGTTACACAAGCACATACATACGCACACACCTTGAAAAATCCGTTTCGCTGCTGACCAGTGCAATGAATTAAGTAACTGCGAGTGTGCACCCAGGTCTGACACGAGCATAGAGCTAGTAATAGCATCCCAAAAGAATTGCTGACAATCTGTAAATTGGCCCCTTATTTAATAAAGGACGAGACGTAGAGTTAAAATTAGAAGAAAAAATGGTTTTGTTGATGTTGCTGATTAAAAGAAGTAATATTCACAGACACTTGCATAGGGTTGGACTCTCACTTCAGTATGCAACAGCCTCATTACATTCATAATTTCAAAAAAAAATAGAAAAACGTTTTTCTATATACCTACCTACCTGCTATTGGCCCTTAGCTGTAGATGACAAGTGAGAGCGGCCTATTATGAAAGTATGCTAAAGGCGGACAGTAGGTACACACACATGCTGGCACTTTATTCTGAACAGGAAGAAAAAATATGTTACCTCGTAGCGTAGCCGATGAGGGCTCGCTTTATCACTCACATTTTAGTTAAAGCCTAGAGTTTATATATATATATATATATATATATATATATATATATATATATACTATATAATATATCTATATATATATATGTGTGTGTGTGTG
>NC_061107.1:54770989-54778489 GCF_015104395.2 Macrobrachium nipponense | reverse complement strand
GAACGTGTGTTTAACGCTAGAAATCACACAATTTCAATACCTACATCAAATCGGCTCTGGAATTAAATTGTATCATAAATAGTAATTTTTGTATTTTTATTTGTTTATCCTTTCGGTCCAAAAGCTGCAACAAAAAGCGCAAATTCGCGGAATCATAACGCATATGAAAATTAATTTTTGTTGTGACAATTGATTCGGTGTTTTTCTTTCTGTCAGTATCCATGGAATGTTTCTCCTGATTTGATCACTTCAGATGCATTTCATCTTATTCTTGAGCATTTTTCCCTGACACATTATGCTTGATGCAATTCATCTTCCACCTATTTCAGGAACTTTAGTCACACTGTTTATGTTTTTGTTGAAGGCTTATTAAATGAATGTTTTGACGCAAATCATCTTAGTAGATGGCCATGAGACCAAATCCTTCCGCCTTCTTCTTCCTTGTGACTGGGGCATCCGCTCGAATTCTGTTCCTGGAAAACTTCTCATGAGTTGTCGTGTTGTAAGAATGATCCACCTTGCTCTACCAGGGTAATTTCATTCCCATTTTTATAGGCGCTGTAGATGAAATAACACTTTGCACTATACACGTTGTATTTCAATCATTCATTTTACGTAAGCAATGTAACCATCAACCAAATGTGGGAACGAGAAACAGTGGAATTATTCTAGCAGTACTTTGGAGAACGGTCCGTCGCCATCGTCAGGCTGGGAGAGGTAGTTTGGTGAGTAATTTACTGTTGAAGTAAATTATTTACCATAACTTGAGATATTTCTCACAGTTTTGAGACAAAACAAAGTTAAAAGTCAGTTAACCATTCACCATCTGTTTACAATAACACTAACATAGCAGTTATTTTCATTTATTTTACAGTTAAACTTCAATACGTGTTCGTGAGTCTGGTCTTTACCCAACAGTTGTACTCTACAATTTCATTCTCGTCAGATCGTTTTTTCTGTCTCCATCTTGCCTGATTTCAACCACATGCTTTTTGTCGCCGGCTTTGCTCACTGTCTTTTATTTCTATTATAACCCCTTTTCCTTATGTTCTTCATGCTTGAAATAGCTTTCTTGCAAGCTACTTACGTAATCGGATGCTTCTCTTACAAACAACAATACCAGATTGTAAGACACGAGTGCTTTTCTCAATGGATAATATCGGTTTGAATCCTCACTGTTAAAGTAGTTTTTCTATTTTATTAAACATAATTTTGTTTAATTTGCTCTGAAGGAAGCTGAAGTTCTTCTCCGAAGGCAGAGTACGACTTCATGTCAGTTCAGCTTTCAGTTAAAATCACTTCTGTTGATGACAAGGTTTTTCGACTTCCATTTTTAATACGGATAACTAGATTGCTATAGACTTTCTTCAGTACGATCAAAGACGACTTTGTCGTAGTTTCTCTTACCGGTTAGTTATTGCCAACAGACGAGGCTCTCTGAAACGCAGGTATTGATCTCCTTAGACTTTTGCAGTTTTGGGCTGATCAGATACCAGAACAAAGGCGGCTTTCCACTATTGCAATTAGAATCCCATGCATGCATTACTGTGCTCAGGTGCATTGGCTGATATTTTGTTAGCTGCAGATATGCAAAGGATGTATCAGCCTATACATAATCCTGGATGCTATTTAACGAACTTAATTAATGTTTATTGTGAAATTGTGTATGCTCACGATTGCATTGGGTTGTCATTTAAAACATTTACAAAACAAGGTTATTCTAAAACGGCGGTAATATATGTTAGAATATAAAAATAAATGGCTACAGAATCTGGTTATTTTGTGAGTCATAAAAACAATTTTTAATATATAGCAATTTTGCCGGTTTTATTTCTTTTATTGTTAACGGGGTGGGGAGTAGGGAGACGACCCCTGTGGCTGGGATTTAAAAGCATATATAACAAGGAATTCATCCCTTGAATGTCAGAAATAACGATAAAATAACAAAAATTAAAGGACACGTGCTTGTCGGGTCGCAAATTAAGGCCTCTGATTTAGCAATTACATTGGAATTGTGAGAATTACATCACGGTCGACAAATACAGTCACGACACGCGGTGGACCCAGAAAGAATTGCTGGCTTGACTCTTTCTTCTTTTTCAACGTGTTTCTATTTCTGTACTCGATCTTTTTTTTATCACAATGGTATTATTTTTGCAGGGGGTTATCCGTGTGATGGAACGGCACAAAACATCATTGCTAATAGTCATGCGAAAGATGCACGTATCCAGTTTTAGGATTTATCGATTAGTAACTTATAACAATAGATGTATGTGATTATGCATGCATATATATATATATATATATATATATATTATATATATATATATATATATATATATATATATATATATATATATATATATATATATATATATATATATATATATGTATATATATATATATATATATATATATAATATATATATATATATATATATATATATATATATATATATATATATATATATATATATATATATATATATGATGAGGGGACGATATTATTATCAACTAAAAAAACTCCCCTTCGGTCTTGTACATATCTGAAAGTATATCAATTCCGAGGTAGAGTGAATAGATATTAAAAGGACATTTGTAGCTCTAATAATTTACATGAATCACGGTGATGAGATAATTATTCATCATATAAATATTATATATAAATATAAATATATTATATTATATTATATATAAAATATTATATGTGTCTATATATGTGTGTGTGTGTGTATATATATATTCATGATTATTACAGGTGTGAGTGATGAACTTACCGCAACGATATTACTGATCCGATTGTTCACCTACAAGTCATGAAACAAAAGGAAAAGAAATAAATTAGAGGGGTTTTGGAGATAAACTCTTGGGATAATTAAATTGCATGTATTTAAACACAAAATCATCAGATGTTAAATGGGTGCCGGAAATTTCACTTTAATGGCACAGTTCAGAAGGTTGCAGGAGCTGTCCTCTGTGCAACCAAGAAACATACTGTCATGGCAGAAGGGTCCACAGCAACAAATACTCCTTTCTATACAGAAAGGCATACGATCACTTGATGAATTAACAATGATCACGAAGATAAAAGTCTAGCACTCAGGGCGACAGAATTCCTCTTTTCATAAAACACTACTGAATAAACTTACGACACGAGTTTAATAACACAGGTCAGGTCTATGTAAGAATTTCACTTTGAAACGGAAAAGTTTAGGAGAAGAGAAAGCAAATTGATTGAAAAAGCTCTGATTATTTTTACTAGACCTTAATTCTGAAGAGATGGCTCTTTGAAGTTGTACTAATTGGCAACTAGGGGAGTGGGGAAGGGATTGGCACTGAATCAAGATACTAGGACCGAGTATTCAGCCATGGAAGAATATAGGCTGCTCTGAAGGAGTAGGGCTTAAGGAGCTGACTCCGGTGGTGTCATGCACGCTTCCCTCTCGAATCTGGGTTATGCAGAGCTAGTATTTACTACCAGGATTAATAGAGTGTAGGGTTAGAACGCTTCTGACCAAAATAAGGACAATCTCGCGCATAACGTAATGAGGTTGCACCTGGCTGAGGTCAAGGTAAAAATAGTCATCAGTCAGTATTTGACCAAACCAGAGTGAAGAACAAGAAAGCTCTGTTACGTCCAAAATGCTCCTAAAAAGGGGGATAGTGGCTTGGCTAACCATTTAGAGATTCTGTAGTTAAAAGTTCCAGCACACGAGATTATGGGACGGAAGGGAATGTTATCTTTGTGTTTTTGGAAAGCCATTGAAATAAGGTAATTGGGGAAAGATTGTTTTCAATTTTTCCAAAATGTCTATATTTTTCTTACTTTTACTGATTTTTCTGATTTTTCGGAAGAAATCTGTTGGGACATTCTACTAGAAACTTTTGTCCATGAACTTACATAAATCTTTTAGACAAGGGCTGTGATGTTGGGTCTGGTTAGGATGTTTAGAAGAATTCCTCTAAGGCATATTTCGTCTCTCTTGTAATTGTTGTTAGCTATGAATTTATCAAAAGTTACTGGGAAGTCGAGTTTGTGTTTTTACCAGGATTAAGGGCAAATGGCAAAACTAAGTTTAAGACAATGGATTGGTTATTAGCTAAAGGGCAGGTGGATAGGTTCATAACTTTGCTTTGTTTACCTAAACGGTTGCAAATACTATTTCCAGTTAATGAGAAAAACTTCCGAATAAGCATACTGTAATGAATAACACTAATGCGAGCAGCTGTGTAGATACAAATGTGTGTACGTAGAATTGAATTGCCAAGTGGTCTTTGAAGCGATGGCGATGATAATGATTTCGAGATTATGTATGTACATATATATATATATATATATATATATATATATATATATATATATATATATATATATTTATATATATACATAATTTTTATATATATGTGTGTGGTCCTATGATATATATATTATATATATCTATATATATCTATATATATATATATTTATATATCTTTATATATATGTGTGTGTGTCTAGGTATATATATATATATATATATATATAGCTATATTATATATATATATTATATATATATAAGTAGTAGTATGGAGACAGGAGCAATCACTCAGGGATAGACTATTGGAGTAGGGAGACGCGTTCTGTCTTTCATCCATTTATTAGCGCCGACGTTTCGTATCAGCTTGATACATTTTCCAGGCTGAAACGATTACACATCAATTGCGTATAAGTAAAAAGATACACACAATGTTTACCTACACCAAAATTAAAAACCTTTTAATAAATTAAGAATAAAACAGAATAAAAACAGAAACACAGAATAACAGTGAAAGGGCTAGGAGCGAATACAGAGAAACAAATTAGCTAAAAAACAATATAATAATAATAGAAAAATATATAATAATAATAATAATAGAAACGAACAAGACGCCTACCCACAGCGGTAGCGGAAGGAGAACTGACACGAAAAAATTGTTATGGAAGGGAGTGTAAACAAAACAACAGGTAATTAGGCAATAAACAGTTGGGTGGAAGACGATTGGTGGTTAAGAGAAGGTACAGTTAGCTTGATTATTATTGATTCAAGGGTGGTTAGTTCGTCTATATGTCGGGTTCTTCCTACAATATTAAAATGACTGGCATCTATGTGTGTGCAACTTTTACTGTGATTTCTTATGTTAGATTGTTCTGGATTTGATAGTCGACAACCCGTTCTATGGCTAATTCCTTGATGAGGAGGAATTCGGACTTTTAGCAGCCTCCTGGTGCAACCGATGTAAGTGCCGAGATCACATCTGGGACAAGTAGATATATATATAGATATATATAAATATATATATATATATATATAAATATAATATATATATCTGGGGTGTGTGTGTTGTAGGTGTTGTTTCAGTGCGAGCTGAAGTTTGTGTCCAGAATGATAAAAAGATTAACGAAAAAGATGGTATATAAGTAAGACGAGTCAATCACTTCTGTTCACAATCGCTGTGGATACGCCCATCTATATTCTTAGGTTCAGTTTGTGAATAGTGCAAATAATTATTTCTTGTCAGTGATTTGCGACTATAAAAAAGAAGTCATTTATTATTATGACCTCTGTTATACCTAATATAGAGTTGACTGTTTTGCGATGAAGTCGGTGATGAAAATGGCTTTGTTCGTGTTGCTATAATCATTATTATTATTAATGATAAGAATGGTCATGATTCAAAATATCAGGCACTTTTTTAAATCATCTATATTTATGACTATTAGACCAGACATGGAAGGTCATCTATTATGGAAATCCAAATAGGAAATATTAACGGGCGTCCTGTTATTTATACTGATAATTCATTAAAAGTGACAGTTTGCACCATGCCATTTAATCAACGAAATTACTGATAAAATTTGAAGTGTACGATATTTCATTATGGAAAGAGAAGGTGAGTATTATGTCGGGAAAAAGAGATGATGAAAAGGTGGGGGCGGCTGTTAGAGTAGGATTTGGCGTTAGAATTGGGGGGAGGGGGGGTAGGAGGGAGGTCGAGTGATGACTGACTTATGAACAATCCAATCATTGCGTCGTGATTAGAATGCTCTGCTTGACTTGATCAATTCCTGAGTAACTATTTGTGAGATTTCGAAGTATAAGGAGTGTAACGGGGTTAAATTAGGGGTGAATTAGGAATATATTCTAAGAGTTGAAAAACAGGGAATTATAAATGTATCGTTTATGTATTGATATCATTAATATAGTATATATATATCTATATATATATTCTATATATATATACTATAATTATACATGTATATATATATATATATAATAAAATTTTAAAATTCTTACTTCTTAATAAAATATCTAATTCTATCTATTATCTATATATATATATGTGTGTGTGTGTGTGTGTGATATATATATATACTATATATATATATATATATATATATATATATATATATATATATATGTATATATATATATCTATATATATATAATATATATGTGTGTGTGTGTGGTGTGTGTGTGTGTGTGTATAGATAATATATATATTTATATATAATATATATATACACATGTATATATGAAGAGGAGAGAGAGAAAGAGAGAGAGAGAGGAGAGAGAGAGAGAGAGAGAGGAAAGAAAATTAAAATTGTAATTCATGAGGCAATTGCACTAATTTCAAATCAAGACCAAGTCAAAGCTGTCATTATGCGCGGCGTGAACACCATAATATCAGGAAACCGAAATGAAAGGCGACGAAGCCCACTGGGAAATCGCTCAGCATCTGGTCATGGTCTGAAAACTAATGGAATATTTACCGCGGTGGGAAATGTCAAATGTACATCACCGAAAGGGTCTCTTTTTCTCATTTGCGTTTGTTAGATGAATAATAACAAGTCATTGAATCCTTTTAAATGTCCTGATTTCCAATGATATGTTGCAGAATGTTTATCGTCAATTGTGAGTGTCGCCATTTTTGAGAAGAGAATGATTTACCTCGCTGTACTGCAAAGTATTTCATCATCGGTTTTCGGTGCCGTCCTTCCACATAATGCTTTCAGTGTGCCACGTCTCTGATATTACATAGTGGAAAATTTTTTCATTACTTTTAAAAGATTTGTGCTTGTGTGTTAACTAAATTTTAGGACATCATTTCTAAATAATCAGATTTACTGAAGATATAACTTACCTTGAGTAAAATCAGTTAAAATGGTTTCATGTCTCTCCTCGTACCTCATGCTACCTGCCTTTAACCAATTAACCTTCACCTCCCCCTTACTTTCCGAAGGGAGTAGTGGCTAGCCGGAAATGTCTTACGGACCAGGAGGAAATGTCCACAATGATAAATAAACCACTGCATGTCACTGAAGGTTTTACTTTTTTTTTTTTTTTTTACACGATGCATCCAATCCTCAGAGTAAACTGCAGCACATCAGTTGCGTAAAAGTATTACTCTCTCTCTCTCTCTCTCTCTCTCTCTCTCTCTCTCTCTCTCTCTCTCTCTCATTTTATTGTGTGAGCGTGGGAT
>NC_061107.1:54756067-54766067 GCF_015104395.2 Macrobrachium nipponense | reverse complement strand
GAAACAAATGGGATAAACGATGAGTCAAAATATCTCAAAAGTCGCAACAACACTTTTTGCTTTTACTCTATTTTTCAAAATCGATTCCTCCATTTCTCCAAGGTTTCTTTCAATTTCCCTCATGTTTCGTTATAAATAACAGTAAAAAACAAGTTTCATAAGGATGCTTCCCTGAGTATATATATATATATATATATATATATATAATATATATATATATATATATATATATATATAGTATATATATATATATATATATATATATATGTAATATATAATATGTATATTTATATATATATATATATATATATATATATATATATATAATGTGTGCGCGAGCAAATAAATAATTAAATAAATAAGCATATATATATATATATATATATATATATATATATATATATAGTATGTATATATATAAGCGCGAATAGCACAGGACAATAAGAAGAAATCCATATGGATATCTGCCTATCATTTTCTTGTGTTATTCGCTTATATAATGAGGTCATGACCATCTACTGTGATTTTAATACACACACACACACACACACACACATATATATATATATATATATATATATATATATATGTGTATGTGTGTGTGTGTGTGTGAGTGTGTGTGTGCGTGTGTGTGTGTATATATATATATATATATATATATATATATATATATATATATATATATATCTCAAACATTGGGGCTGCAGGTCTTTAAATCATACTTGTAGGCGTCCAGGGAAAGGCATTCGATATAATTGAAGGTTTATTGGTAATGCCGACGTTTCACAACTACATTGTTGCATCTTGAAGGCTGAAATACAGAGTTGATTCTTAATAATTAATTATAAAAAAATGTATGATAATATATAGCTAAATTCACTACAGTATTCTCTTATTTAAAATGTTAACTCATTTAAAAATATATAAAAAACACCATTGACACGAAAAGAAGGACCTACCCAGACGGGAGCAAAAAGGAAACTGTTTAAACAAAATTACAATAATAATAAACAAGGCACACACGTACAATAAGGCAACGAAAAGACAAATAGGACCATTAAGCAATGAACAATTGAGTAGATGATGTTTGGGTGTTTAATGATGGGACAGTTCATTTTATCATTATGGACTCTAAGGTTGTTAAGTCATTGTTTTTCTGCGTTTGTCCTATTATCGGAAAATCTTTGTTATCTATGGATGTTTTGCATAATTTGGAATGACTCCTTATATTGGATTGTTCTGGGTTGGACAGTCTGCTTCCGGTTCTGAAACTAATTCCTCTATGGGCGTCTATGCGTACCCTTAGCAGTCGTTTGGTACATCCAACGTAAGTCCCTTGGTTAAACCTGGGGCAAGTATACTTATAAACAACGTTGGATGTAAACAACGGACTAACTTTGTCCTTGAGCTTGAAGAAGGCCCCGATGGTGCAAGGATTTTTGGGAATTAATCTTAGATTTAAGGCAGGCAATTCTCTCCAAAGTAAATTTAGACACTTTTTCCTAAAATAGTCATCACATAGCTAAAGGAACGTTGCAAACAATTTCATTTTCGGCACAGAATGGGTAGCAGTGGGCATTTCCATTTTCATATCTAAGAACTTGTTTAAGGTTCTGATGAAGACCCTTTGAGGAAAACAGTTATTGCTAAAGTAGTTAGCCAAGGTTACGACCTCTTCGTGGAAGGTCATCCAACTGGACGAGTGTGTAAAGACCCTGTGGAGAAGAGTAGAAATGGAGTTTAATTTAAAATTAGAATGACAGAAGCTATAGAAATTCGTACCCACACCTGTAAAAGTATCTTTTCTATAAATCCCTGTATAAAACCCTTGTTCATTTCTAGACACAATAACATCCAGGAACGGTAATTTATTATTAGATTCCTTCTCCGGGGTGAACTTGATGTTCGGGTGCTGAGTCCGCATTGAAAAGAGCAAACGTGTCATCGACGTAACGTTTATAAAAAAAAAACAAGGGGTGGAAAGACAGAGGGCAACTATCCAGCGCCTGTTCTTCCAGAGAACTCATAAAGATATTGGCGAACACCGGGACCTAAAAGGGAACTCATTGCTATCCCCTCCACCTGTCTATATACAATGTTATTAAAAATAAAGGCCGTATCCAGCACGGCCAATTCTAAAAGCTGCTTAAATAACGTCCTATTAAAATTATGAAATAAAACATCCTCACTAGAAAACAACTTATTTAAAATGATCTCGATGGTATCTTCCGCTGGGACGTTTGTGAATAGAGATACCACATCCAGGCTAACCATGAATAAGTCAGAATCCTCTTTAATAATCTCATCTTTGAAACTAGCAGAGTTTTTTTTATTGAGTAAGAATTTCTGCTTAAGGGTTCTAAAATTGGAACAAGGTATTTGGCTATTCTATAATTTGCTGTATTCATAGAAGAGAGAATGGGCCGCATTGGAGTCCTTGCCCTGCGCACTTTGGGCAAACCATACATCACTCCATATGACGAACCTGTGACAGAGAGGTTTTGGAAAGTGTTTTCGTCTATAACTTTGTTTTGTTTTAATGTCCTTAAATTTTTTTATCTTATCCTCTGTTTTGATGATATTGTAAAGGTCTGCAGAACCTACGTTGTCGAAATTCGTTCAGTCGTTTAATACGCTATCCATTTTATTTATATACTCCTGTTTGTTGACAACAACCGTGACCTTACCTTTATCTGGTCTTGTAATAATGATATCTTCCTCATTGGCTAAGTTCTTCAAGATGGCAAGGTCATTTTTCTTGAAGAAAGGGGTCCATTTAGTTCGTAAACTATTAAAGGTGGTTTGGCCTAATGATGAAATTTGCGATCGTAAGTTGTCAGTGTTAAAGCAAAAAGGAAAGTCCTTAATCCTATGGAACAGTAACTCTAATGGGAGGAAAAATTATTGGCATTTCTGTTTATAACTGGGGAGGCAGAAGTCCAACACTAAAAAAAGTATGAATTCTTCCCTTTCAGACAAAACACGATTTGAAAGGTTAAAAACTGAATCTGTATTTCGGTTAAAGACCGGCATGACAACACCCAAACTATTTAACTACCTATTGTGCCTATCAATAGTTTCCTACAACAGGTAACTGATAGGCACAATAGGTAGTTAAATAGTTTGGGGGTTGTTTTCCGGTCTTTAACCAAAATAGCTGGGTTCGGTCATGATGAAAGCCAGAAATTTATTTCTGCTCCATATATGTCTCTCTCTCTCTCTCTCTCCTCTCCTCTCTCTCTCTCGTGTCTCTCTCTCTCTCTCTCGATATATATATATATATATCATATATATATATATATATATATATATATAGATATATATATATATATATATATATACTATTATATATATATATATATATATATATATATATCTATATAGATATATATATATATATATATATATATATATATATATACTATATATATATATATATATATATCTATATGATATATATATATATAATATATATATATATATATATATATATATAGATATATATATATATATATATATATATATATATAATATATATATATATATATATATCTATCTATCTATCTATCTACTATCTATCTATCTATCTATCTATCTATATATATACATGCACACACACACACACACACACACACACACACATATATATATATATATATATATATATATATATATATATATATATATATATATATATATATATATGTAAGCTTCAAGGATTTCCAAGTCCTACCATAGCCAGGCACAGCGTTTGTCTGCAAATAGAGGACATAGGCATAAGGCAGGGGTCCACACGAGGGCGAACATTACTCACTACTTTCTTTCAATCAAAAGGCCACTCATGGGGGAATGAAATGACTAGGATATTTACACAGCAGAAGACTATTTCGTGGCTTAGGTTCACTAGGGGGATATTACTAGTATCACAGGGGAGTAATTACAGAATTGAGCCCATAAGTGAAGAAAATAATTAAAAAATATGAAGCAATCTCAAAAAGCTGGTTAACAATGAGAAAACTATTCCATTCAGTGAACACACACACACACACACACACACTAACACACACACACACACACACACACACACACACACACATATATATATATATATATATATATATATATATATATATATATATATATATATATATATAAATGTCAAAATGCAAAACGAAGATCATTGTGGAGCTATTGAAAAATTTGTTTTAGACGTAATTAGCCCACTTCAGTGGTCGTCTGACTCTAAGGAGACGGATCACCGAGGTTTCAACTATATTCTTGGTTGGAACGACTTTGTAAAGGAATTCCATCATGAAACACGGGATGACCATTTAGCATGGAAGAAATCTGGTAATCTAAGGGAGGGATATTTCTATGATGAAATGAAATTTTCTAAAGCTCAGTTCAAAGAGATGTTCAGATTTTGTAGAGAAAATGAGGTGGAAATTAGATCCAGTAAAATTGCTACGAATCTTAAAGGGAGTATGAAGACGTTTTGAGATAAATAAGTAAGAAAAGAATATCTCGAACACTCTTACCAGACAACAAATAATGTGAGTGGTTATGAAAACATTGCCGAGTTATGGAAAGAACATTATTCTAAGCTGTTTAACTTTCCTACTCACCCTGCCCCAGACCCAGTGGAAAATCAAGATCAGCGAGAGCTTACAGGGAAAAATGTCAATGAAATTTCGAGTGCTTTAAATTCTCTGAACACTTCCAGTAGCCCTGGACATGACGGGGCTGACCCTCCACACTTAACTGAGGCCCATCCGGTACTTAGAGTTTAACAAAGTTTATTCGTCACTCCCTGTTTCTGTCATTCATACTTACGAAGAGCTCTTATTCTGGTTATACTCTCTCCTTTGATTAAAGATAAAAACGCGGACCACAGTTACATATCTAATTATAGGCCGATTGCTCTAGCCACTGTTATCTCAAAAGTTTTGGAAGCGATCATATAGGAGAGATGCAAAAAGTACTTACTGACAAGTGACAAACAGTTCGCTTACAAATCCCGCCATGGAACGGAAATGCCAGTTCATATTCTTAAACATGTAATAGAGGAGTATAATGTTCGTAAAACACCTGTATTTGCTTGTTTCATGAATATGTCTAAAGCCTTTGATAAAGTGTCTCATAAGATGTTATTTGAAGTACTGTCAGAAAGAAATGTTCCGTACTATACTATTAAACTGCTAGGTGAGTAGTATAAAAATCAGCAAATGATTGCCAAATGGGGCCATGTGTTTTCGAGTGAATTTTCCACTTCATGTGGAGTGAGACAGGGAAGTTTACTTTCTCCTTATTTGTTCAATGTATATATGGATGACCTCCCACATAGGCTGAGTCAAACTAAAGTGGGATGTTATTTAAACAACATGATTTCAAACCATTTGTTGTCCGCTGATGATATTGTTTTATTTGCTCCTTCAGTAGGTGGGCTGCAGTAGCTTACAAACATTTGTCGTGATTTTATGTCTCTGACAGACTTCTACTGTTAAATGGAAAGAAGACGGAATGTATCAATTTCCTAAGAGTATGATCTTCCCAAGTAATATATCACCTATTGTTGTTAACAATGCACGTATAGATTTTGTACCGGAAATAAAGCAATTGAGATATTATCTTACTGCTCAAAATTGGGACGGTGCCCATGTAGAATATTTGTACAGAGGTCTATGTGCGAGGGGCAACATGGTTTTAGGGAACTTTTCTAAATGTAGCGATGATGTCAATAAAATGCTTTTCAGAGTTTTTTTAAAAAGTTTTTATGGCATGTCTTTGGTTGTCAGAGCAAAACAACTATGAATAAGCTTAGAGTATGCTACAATGATAGCCTAAGAATGCTCTTGGGCATTCCGAGGCAAGCAAGCGCATCCGCTCTTTTTGCAGCTTTTGGGCAGCCATCTTTTCAAGAACTGAGACGCAAAACTATTAACATGCTATTTGCAAAGGCTGAAGAACTCTGAGAATTGTATTCTGAAGAGGGTTGCCCAATCAGTTTACTTGAATAATTCAATTATTTTCAAATACTGGAAAAACCTCATTTATGCTTAGTGCATTTTGTCCGTTCCTTATGCAAGAATATAGTATTTCTTTGTTTTGTTCTGATATGCTACATATGTAGATGCCTTTTAGTAGGAAGAATCACTTACTTTCATTATCCGCATCTCATTCATATCATAATTTTTCACCTCTCTCTCATAATAATTTCTCATACTTATTTTAAATTTTATCCTTTAAGAGATTGGTGTTTTTTTTTTTTTGCATATGTTTATGGATGTGTATATGTATGTGTTTGTTTATGGCCATTTATGTCCGAAATAAAGTTCTTGAAATTGAATATATATATATATATATATATATATATATATATATATATATATATATATATATATATATATATATATACATATATATATGTATATATATTACAGGAGGATGAATAAAAGGCATGCAACACTAATGAAGCAGTAGATGCAAGAGAAATATATGGAAGCATCAAATATAAGAGAGACAGAAAGGGTGATGTGACTTTAATCCTAAATATCATATGAAACAATAACTAAACTTCATTCTAATTTTATGTAACAGGCATTCCAAAATCAATCGTTTTTATATGTTAGGTAATTTGCAGATTGCTAATAGGTAATGTACTTCGTGATTTTTGGCTTTGAGTAAATATGTAAATGCATTTCATAATGTTATTTCACAAAAAAAAGCCTTCATATATATCCAAGTGTGTTGCCGTGCACATCATGGTTATACGATGCTGGGTATTAAGACTGCAAAATAAAGTATTGCTAAATTTCGTTGAATAGTTTATATTGTTTACGAATCATTGTCAGTTAAACTGCTTTCGTGGCTCGACATGCACCGCTGCATGCATTGAAAAACGAAAAATTACTGTCCTAAAACACAAAACTCAAATTTATGTGTCATATTGAGATGCATAGCCCAGAAAATTTTAAAGGACGTTATTTCCATTGATCTATCTCAATAAAGTGAATTCCACTACAACTGCGTAGATATATTCTTATGCCGTTGCTCTCGCAACGCATAACTTCCCCTCAGTAAATGTTTGAAATGTTCTAAAAGTGTTTGCAATATTTTCAGATTTAATATTATTTTTGCTTAGAGTTAATAATGTGTGTTCAGAATTCACACAAAAAAACATGATATACAGTATTGAGAATAACGTAGAATGGGAACAGAGAGAGAGATTTGCTTGTTCACAAGAGCTGACTGGTCATTCGTCATTGAGGCCGTGAGGTTATATATATATATATATATATATATATATATATATATATATATATATATATATATATATATATATATATATATATATATAGATATTGTAAAATAGTGCGACGCCTGTGATTGTTTTAAACTTATCGAGAAGTCACGTGAGGTTGCATCATCTTTCTTAAGAGCGTTCTAGAAGGATTCTGCATAAACGTTTCACGTACGTCTGATACCTTTTATTTAATTTTAGAAATTAGAGATTCCTTTGTATTGAAACTACTCAGTATTACTGATAAATTAACTCATATATCTCTCGATTTGTCAAAAGAGAATTTGTTGGCTCGTAAGTACCTTCAATATGATATGAAAAAAGTTTGTGACATCGCTCACAAAAATGACGTCATTAACTTCATTCGGGAAAATTCTATAATTGCATCTTTTATTTTAAGGGAGTTTTATTATCTTAAATCGTGTAATAATAATTATTATTTATGATTGTAATCCCACTTTCTCTCGCTTTATCGTTTTAAAGAGAATTGTTAATATAATAGCTAAATCTAGCCTCCTGTGGGGGCAAGCCAGCCTCAATGGGTGCCGGTCCCAAGCCCGGATAAATAGGGAGGGTTGGTGTCAGGAAGGGCATCCGACTGTAAACCCACGCCAAAACCAATGGAATGAGTCGTGATATTGATGAGAATAGGGCTAGGGCGTACTCCGTAAACGACGCACAGACACATCGCCCTAACTCTGTGACAAGGCGAGGGCTACTGCATCATGAGCGGGTGCAGCTAAAGAAGCGAGCTCTAAATGTGATCAGAATAGGCCAGCTCAATATTGGGTCTATGACAGGAAGAGGAAGAGAGTTGGCAGAGTTAATGAGGATAAAGAGAGTGGATATTTTGTGTGTGCAGGAAACTCGATGGAAGGGTAATAAAGCTAAAGAACTGGGGGATGGCTACAAGTTAATCTATAGTGGAGCAAATGAGCAGGGTAGGAATGGCGTTGGAGTAGTGTTGTCGGGGGAAATGAAGAATGCAGTGACGGAAGTGAGTAGAAAGAATGACCGCATTATGAGAGTGAAGATATGTTATGGAGGGGAAACAATGAACATCATTAGCGCTTATGCTCCACAAGTGGGCTGCACAGAGGAAGAAAAGAGCCGTTTTTGGAACGAAATGAGTGAGGTAACGCAAGAACTGGAAGAGCAGGAGAGGAGATGTAGTGGGGGCAGACTTTAATGGACATGTCGGAAATGAAAAGGATGTAATTGAACGTGTGCATGGAGGACATGGGATTGGGGGAGAGAAACCCAGAAGGAGAGAGTATAGTAGACTTTGCCGTGTCCTTTGATATGGCAATAGTGAACACATTCTTCAAAAAGAAGAGGGAGCAGCATTGATAAACACAGGAGTGGCGGTAGATGCACACAAATAGATTACCTCCTTTACAATAGATCAAGGCTGGTGGAAGTTAGGAATTGTAAAGTTATCCCAGGTGACCACGTGGCCCCCCCAACATAGGCTCCTTTGTATGGATTTAAAGATGAAAAGAGAAAAGAAAACGAAAAAGAATGGGGTAAAGAAAATCAAGTGGTATAAATTGTTAGGGAGGGATAATGATAAGAAGAGAGAGTTCAGGAGGAGAGTGCTGGGAGAGGTTGATCTGGGAATTGAAGATGTGGGAGAATGGTGGAGGCAGAATGCATCAGTGATTAGAAGACATGGAAAGGAGATACTAGGGGAAACATCTGGAATAGTATGGGAGGAAAAGGAGAGCTGGTGGTGGGAAGAAGAGGTGGGGGAAGTGGTGAAAGGTAAAAGGGAGGCAAAGAAGAGATTTGAAGAGTCACAGCTGCAGAAGGACAGAGAAAGATTAAGAGAAAGAAACAAAGAAGTAAAAAGGGTGGTAGCTCAAGCTAAGGCAAGGGCATATGAAGAGGTTTATAATGAACTGAAAACCAAGGAAGGGTTGAGTAAGATGCTCAAACTGTCAAAAGTAAGAAATAAAAGAACAAAGGACATCACCCATATTAAGCAAATGAAAGATAGGAATGGTACTGTCGTAAAAAAGGAAGAAGACATCCTGAAAAGATGGAAAGAGTATTTCGAACAACTGCTAAATGAAGAAAATGAAAGACTTGTAAGAGAGGATGGACAAGTAAACATGGGAATGGTAATGGGGATATCTAGGGATGAAGTGATACGAGCCTTAAAAGACAATGAGAAATGGGAAGGCAACAGGACCTGACTTAATCCCAGTCGAAGTTGGAAAGCCTTAGGAGAGGAAGGGGTAGACATCTTGTATGATCTGATGGTAAAAATATTCGAACAGGAAAAGATACCAGAAGAATGGCGGGAAAGCATATTGATAAACCTATATTAAAGGTAAAGGTGATGTTCCAGGAATGCAGTAATTATAGAGGTATAAAACTAATGTCTCACACGTTGAAGATTTTGGAAAGAATCATAGATAGCAGGCTGAGAGAGGAAGTTAGAATAGGGAAGGAACAGTTAGGATTTATGAAGGGAAGCGGCACAACGGATGGAATATTTTGCATAAGGCAGCTAATGGAGAAATTCAGAGAAAAACAACGAGACCTGCATCTGGTATTCATAGACCTTGAAACGGCCTATGACAGAAGTGCCAGGCAAGAAATATGGAGATGTTTGAGGAGAAGATGGTGCCGGAAAAGTATGTCAGAGGTTATTCAGGAGATGTACAGGAATGTGTATACTAGAGTGAGGAGTAG
>NC_061107.1:54743567-54751067 GCF_015104395.2 Macrobrachium nipponense | reverse complement strand
AGCCAAATATTGTTAACTTGCAACGAAACCATTTCAAGGAACTTGTTAGAATCGGTTTTGATTCAGTTAACCTGGATGAATAATTTTAATGTCAGTCAAGGATTATTTTCTTTTGACCCGGTCATAAAACATGCAATGTTCCGGAAGGAATTGAAAGGTAGAATAAAGAGGGTTACCAATGAATAGATTTCGATTTTAATCTGTTGACAGTTCTGTGACCTCCCCAGACTTTTTGTACCCACCATTTATGTAGGCCTTAGCTTATTGTGTATCTTTAGTTGCGGTGACCATGTTTTTGGTTATAAGACGAAAGTATACTTAGCATCTCCAGTGTTTCAATTATATTTCGTAGCTGTAACTTTGTTTGTATAATAATCACGCTTTTATTTCTTCATTTACACACACAGACACACACACACATCTATATCATAAATATAATCTTCAAATACAATTGTATATGAAAGTAGTGGAGATTATCGCTTGTTCGGATTCTACGTTTACCATTATTCTTTTATTTTTTGCGGTGCATAATCAATGCATTCTGGAAATCCAGATAGAGTATATCGACTCTAATTTTATCACATGTAACAACTTGTCATCGAAGAAGTCTGCCACGTTGGTTAAGCTGCCTGTACACATTTAGAGTGTTTGATTGCCAATGTATCATTATGTCGTGTGCTATGATCAATTATAGTACCTTCCCAGGAACTGAAGTCAGGCTGGTAGACCTGAAGTTCCTCAGTTCATCCGTAGAGCCTTTCTGAAGCACTAGAGCAATATTTTTAGTTTTCAATCCTTGAATGGTTTTCTTTGCACCGAGGATGCTTTTTCAATGACACATTAGTGAGGAACAATTTATTCTGCTTCTTTGATTACCCTCGGGCGGAATTCCATCTGAACCTGACATTATTTTTGTGCTCAGCTTTCTTATATTTTTTATGCTATTTTTTCTTGCATTTCTTGAGATCTAAATTTGTCCACGTCCTGGACAGATTTTTTGAGCCATTTCTGTCTCTAGTGATGACGATAACTTTGACAGTTCCTGGGCCTTTTGTTCCTGATTGCTTTCCGGTATCCATATTAAACCATTTTGGCTGCTTAATCCCATTTGGTGTTATATTTCTTTGATGGATCCAGCGGTATTAAATTTTCGAAAATTGTTTCTGAATGAAAGCCATATTTATTTTGCATCTGTTTTCCTGCTTCTAGTCATTTGGTAATGTTCTGGAGTCTGCTTTGTGAAAGTCCAGCTTTTGTGAATGATCTCTTGAAACGTAGGAAAATGATGGAAACTAATTGTAGTTGCAAGAAAGAGGGAAAATCAAATGAAATAGAAACAGACAGATGGAGATATCACGTGAATGAGAGAGAAAGAGAGAGAGAAACATCAATTGTGAGAGAGAGAGAGAGAGAGAGAGAGAGAGACCTTACCTTACCTTACCTTACAGACCTTACATCTTGTTCGGGTTGCCCCAGGTCCCTCAGTGTGAGGCACCTCTAATGTCTACCAGAGAGTTGCTAGTACATCTTCCGGTATATTTTGCATCTTCCAATCTTGGATGGTCTGGGATGCAGTTTAGATATTTGTCGAGCTTATTCTTAAACACATCTACGCTCACTCCTGATATATTCCTCAGATGAGCTGGCAACGCATTGAATAGACGCTGCATTATCGATGCTGGTGCGTAGTGGATTAATGTCCTGTGTGCTTTCCTTATTTTTCCTGGTATAGTTTTGGGCACTATTAATCTACCTCTGCTTGCTCTTTCTGATATTTTTAGTTCCATGATATTTTCTGCTATTCCTTCTATCTGTTTCCATGCCTGAATTATCATGTAGCGTTCTCTCTCCTTTCTAGACTATAATAATTTTAAAGAATTGTAGTCTTTCCCAGTAGTCTAGGTCCTTAACTTCTTCTATTCTAGCTGTAAAGGACCTTTGTACACTCTCTATTTGTGCAATATCCTTTTGATAGTGTGGGTACCATATCATATTGCAATATTCAAGTGGACTACGAACATATGTTTTATAAAGCATAATCATGTGTTCAGCTTTTCTTGTTTTGAAGTGCCTTAACAACATTCCCATTTTTGCTTTACATTTTGCCAACAGAGTTGCTATTTGATCATTGCATAACATGTTCCTATTCATCATCACACCAAGGTCTTTAACTGCTTCCTTATTTGTGATGGTCTCATTATTAGGTTCCTTATATGCATATAGCTTTCTTTCTCTGTCTCCATAATTTATTGATTCAAATTTATCAGAGTTAAATACCATCCTATTTACCTCTGCCCAATCATATACTTTGTTAAGGTCTCTTTGTAGAGCGTTCCTATCTTCATCACAAGTAATTTCTCTACTTATTCTTGTGTCATCTGCGAAACTACTCACTACCGAATCCTTCACATTATTGTCTATGTCTTCAATCATAATAACAACAGTATTGCAGCTAACACCGTACCTTGCGGCACACCGGATATTACCTTGACTTCATCCGATTTCTCGTCGTTTGCAATAACTATCTGTTTTCTGTTGTGTAAAAATTCTTTTAACCATCTTCCTACTTTATCCACGATATTGTGTTTTCTAATTTTCTTCGCTAATATATTATGGTCTACTTTATCAAAAGCTTTTGCAAAGTCTAAATAAACCACATCTGTTTCATTTCCGCTTTTCATATTTTTGAATATGTTCTCACGGTGGACTAACAGTTGGGTTTGTGTACTTTTTCCGGGTACGAAACCATGTTGTCCTTTATTAAAACAAATTATTTTTTATTAAATGTTTCATAATATTTTTCTTCATTACCCTTTCATACACTTTCATAAATATGTGATGTTAGACTCACAGGCCTATAATTACTTGCCTCTAGTCTTGATCCACTTTTGAAAGTAGGGGTAATATATGCTAATTTGTGCTCATCATAAATCTTGCCTGTATCTACACTTTGTCTTAATAATATTGCAAGTGGCTTTGCGATAGAATGAACTACTTTCTTTAACAAAATAGCAGGAATTCCATCAGGCCCTGCAGCAGCTCCATTTTTAATTTCATTAATAGCCTGCACAATATCAGCTTCATTAATATCTATGTCAGCTAAATATTCACTATTTTCATCCCTTACTTCTATATCATTATCTTCATTATCTATTCTAGGGGTGAATTCTCTCTTATATCGTTCTGCCAGTATGTTGCAAATTTCCTTTTTTTCCATTCGTTAATCTCCCTTCCCAATTCTCAGAGGGCCTATTTCTATTCTTCTTTTATTCATCTTCTTCGCATATGAGTATAATAGTTTGGGTTTTGCTTGATATTTAATAGGGTTTTTTTCTTCCAAGTCCCGTTTTTCATTTTCTTTTGATTGTATAATCTTTTGTTCTGCATTTTCTATCTTACTTTTTAGTTCTATAACTTTCCATGCATTTTTTTTTTTTTGCAAGACCTTTTTTCCACTTTCTGATTTTCTGGAACAAGATCCTTCTGTCTCTTGGTATGCATGAATGATGTTTATTTTTCTTCTTCGTATATGATTTTTCCACTATTTTCTCCAATATATATAATATCTCCGTATTTACCCTTATGTCACACTTTACGAAAATGTTATCCCAATCTTTGTTTAATTCTTCATTAATTTCTGACCATTTTATATTTTTACTGTAGAAGTTGTATTTTCCATATCCTTCCCACTTTTTCATTTCTTGCTTATCTCTATTTTCACTTGCTTTGGAATGAACTGTTAATTCTATGAGAGAGAGAGAGAGAGAGAGAGTCTTTACCTCACCTGCTGTCGCTATTTTAGATCAAGGAACGGGGATATAGGCCATATTCTAATCTCCAACAATGTAAAATGAAGCATTGATCAAAGCGAGCAGAGAGAGAGGGAGAGAGAAGAGAGAGAGAGAGAGAGAGAGAGAGAGAGAGAGAGTTGGCCAGCCAATGACCTTGACTTCCTGCCGCATGTTATCTTTATTAATAGGCAATTTATACCGTAATTAGGATGCAGTTTTCCCGAAGCTAATTTTCATGAGTTAATTTTGGATCACCAAAGGATTCAATTTTAGGCGGCACATTTCACTCTAAAGTTGATTGATGCATGTGGGCACACGCGCGAACATTTGTTCGCACTTGGAATCGATGGTTCCCGCCCTTTGGGACTACTCTGCTGCTCAGCTGCTCAGGGTGTAAGATATTCATAACTGTGTGTTCTGTATGAATACTACATCGGTAATCATAGCCCATCTATTGTGGAGAAAAAGTTATTGCAAAGGTGGCAAAAAATTCCCTTCCCCAAGTATCCCCATTTTCAGTCTGTTCATTTTCTTTTTCGAACTGGAATTAAAGCTTTCATTTTTCATGAAACTGACTAGTATTTGAAAACGACCTACAATGCATCTCTTCATAAAAAAGATTCGTAATATCTTTGGACTTTACCCTAGAAGGAAATATGAAAAACTTATTTTGACAAAAAAAAAAAAAAAAAAAAAAAAAAAAAAAAAAATGAGTGGATTTTTAAAGGTTTAAATCTTTATATTGTCTACAAATACATTCATGTGCAATAAACAATAGGTAATCATTAAATTATTATGATATATAAATTGAATAAATGGGTTATGGTGAGCCAAAAGTCATGTGGGAATTGCACTTCTTCATAAGATTAAAATACACGTATAACATGATGTTCGCAACCATCCAATGTAAGGAGAATAAATATTTCAAGACAAAATCATGAACAAAAGATTCTTGTTGGGGTATATTCAGGTGAGGAATAAACACATTCAGTTAAAACAACCAAACAAACAAACTCCAAGAGATGATTTCGTTCATTGGCGATTCTATCTCCAGAGGACGACATCGAACTTCCAACTTGATGGCCATCCGGTAATACTGAACGTGAATATAAAGTACTGATTTTTAAGAATGCACAAACAGACGTGATCTTTGGGACAAATTGCTCAAAAACCAGCTCGTCGTTGAGCTGACTCCCCATACTGCAACCTAATTTTTGACGGTAAAAGTTATCGCCAAAGGAAAAAACGTTATTAGTGACGCAGAGCTCTACAAGTTGCATTATTTTATTTATTTCTATGGTCAGCAAATGGCTCAAGTTTATTTTTGAGGAGCGTTAGTAAATCTTTTATGAGCTGATAAGTTTTACGTTACGTACGGGGATATTGGCTGATTTAAATTTGTTGCAAAAGTCTTCTATTTATTTTATAAGACTAGTAGAAAAAGTTCCTAAAAAGGGGCTATATTTTGAAATTCTGTAGTTAAAAGCTCCAGCACACAAGATTATGGGACGGAAGGGGATGTTGCCTTTGTGAGTTTATGTACATTTTTTATTTCAAATATATGTTATGTCTGTTCTTATGGATTACTAAAGTTAGTATGGAGTCAAAATAGGCCGCTTAAAGCACGGGGAAGGAGAAATTCCGTAATGGGCGACTTTTAGCAAAGGCCAGTCACTGTATGCCATTGTGATAAAGAAGGTAAGAGCTATGTGACATTATCTAGGAGATATCTAAATATGGTTTTGAAATTATGTATCATCTGATGTAAATGGAAATATTTCGTCTCTCTCTCTCTCTCTCTCTCTCTCTCTCTCTCTCTGCATATATATATATATATATATATATATATATATATATATATATATAGATATATATATATATATATATATATATATATATATATATATATATAATATATATATATATATATATATATAAATATATATATATATATATATATATATATAATATATATATATATATATATATATATATACTATATATATATTATATAAGTTATTCCTCTAAGTAAATATGTTTTTGTTGAAGCGGTTGACACCGAAATCAAGCTTATACTAGTGTACCATAACAGCCATAATATAGCCGTTTTCTTTAAAGCCTTCAAGAGTGAAAAAGAAAATTTGGTTTCAAACTTGTTTTTCATGGATAGCTTCAATACATTTCAAAGCGACCTTGTTTATAAGGGCCGTTTACACACGATCAGTATCACTGTCATTATTTTCGTATACTGTCAGTAATACTGACTGTGTTTGCGTCATACTAAAGTACCATCATTACCATAAAATGATGGTTACTGACTTCAAATCCAGTCATAAGTATTTGACCGGGCCTTATATTACTGATGGTGTGTTAGCTATACTGTCATTCCAATCAGTACTATCCAAGCCGCTGTGGTAGTTACAATGGCAGGAAATGAAGAAGGGAAAATGGATCTTCAGGATTTTATTCTGTTATTATATCGTCGCTTTTTATATGAAAGAGACATGAAACAAGCAGCATATGAGAAATTATTGAAAGTATATAAAAAATCAAAATGGATGCAAGTGTCGACGATGTAAAGGAGAAGATATATACGTTGCGAAGCAACTTTCGTAAAGAGTTAAAATAGAAATCCATGATTATAAAACAAATGGAGCCGGCACTGAAGACATCTATCAGTCACTGAACCGAAATTCTCTTAAGATTAACGATTCAGGTGGTGACACCTTATATGCACCATTATCTCGCTCATCGTCATCAGCAAGTAATGCCAACAGCCATAGTGACCCAGTAAACAATTCCATGACGCAATTACAACCGCTGACTCAATATTTCCATGACTTTCTGGATGGAGGGGACAATGATAATTAATGAAATGTATTGCCATTAAATAAATAATGTCTACAATATGCTGAATCAATACCCTATTCATGCTTACTTTACCTTGATGAAATTCTTGAGGACAGTAATTAGAGCTGCCCATGTTTCATGAACTATTCCGCTGATTGTTGATTTTCCCATGACTCCCATAACGGAGAGTAACTGCCAGTCTTTCATAGGCAGATGTCTATGCTTTCCCTCATAACTGAATTCTTCTTGGTTATATATGGTCTTAACATCTCTAAAAGTTTGTTGTAACTTATTTCGTCCATCCGAAAATAATGTGCAAAGTCCTCCATATCTGTAGTTTTTATCTCATTTAACAGCTTTAAATGAGAGTAATTCTTACGTTTTGCAAGCCAGTCTTTGACCCACTTTTTGTAGTTCCGTTTTCTCTTTGACGAGAAAGCCAAAATAATAGCAATATCTGTTTTCTCTTTATTCCCCATTTGACTAGAACGCAACAGCGACAACCTCCCGATGTCGGTCACTGAGTGTACTGACACTTCACTCAGTAGTCAGTAGTAAATACTGAACGTGTGTTTAGTATACTGACAGTACCAGAATACTGACAGTATTTTTAATGACATTAATACTGATCGCGTGTACGGCCCTTAAAAGGCTATACAGACGATCAATATTACTGACAATATTTCCTGTACTGTCATTATTACTGTCGGTGTGTCCATCATACCGACTTAGTGTCAGTACCTGAAAATGGTGGTCCTTGAAATCCGTTTCAGCTATCAGTATGTGGGTGGGGTTAAATTAATGATGGTTTGTTCACTGGACTGTCAGTGTTGTCAGTATTATCAGAAATCGGAAGAGG
>NC_061107.1:54707346-54743067 GCF_015104395.2 Macrobrachium nipponense | reverse complement strand
CCTCTTCCGATTTCTGATAATACTGACAATACTGACAGTCCAGTGAACAAAACCATCATTAATTTAACCCCACCCACATACTGATAGCTGAAACGGATTTCAAGGACCACCATTTTCAGGTACTGACACTAAGTCGGTATGACAGTACAGGAAATATTGTCAGTAATATTGATCGTCTGTTTAGCCTTTTAAGGGCCGTACACGCGATCAGTATTACTGTCATTAAAAATACTGTCAGTATTCTGGGTACTGTCAGTATACTAAACACACGTTCAGTATTACTACTGACTACTGAGTGAAGGGTGTCAGTTACATGCAGTTGACCGCATCGGTGGGAGGTTGTCGCTGTTGCGTTCTAGTCAAATGAGGAATAAAGAGAAAACAGATATTGCTATTGTTTTGGCTTTCTCGTCAAAGAGAAAACGGAACTACAAAAAGTGGGTCAAAGACTGGCTTGCGAAACGTAAGAATTACTCTCATTTAAAGCTGTTAAATGAGATAAAAACTACAGAAATGGAGGACATTATTTTCGGATGGACGAAATAAGTTACAACAAACTTTTAGAGATGTTAAGACCATATATAACCAAGAAGAATTCAGTTATGAGGGAAAGCATAGACATCTGCCTATGAAAGACAGGCAGTTACTCTCCTTTATGGGAGTCATGGGAAAATCAACAATCAGCGGAATAGTTCATGAAACATGTGCAGCTATAATTACTGTCCTCAAGAATTTCATCAAGGTAAAGTAACCATGAATAGGGTATTGATTCAGCATATTGTAGACATTATTTATTTAATGGTAATACATTTCATTAATTATCATTGTCCCCTCCATCCAGAAAGTCATGGAAATATTGAGTCAGCGGCTGTAATTGCGTCATGGAATTGTTTACTGGGTCACTATGGCTGTTGTCATTACTTGCTGATGACGATGAGCGAGATAATGGTGCATATAAGGTGTCACCACCTGAATCGTTAATCTTAACAGAATTTCGGTTCAGTGACTGATAGATGTCTTCAGTGCCGGCTCCATTTGTTTTATAATCATGGATTTCTATTTTAACTGTTTACGAAAGCTGCTTCGCAACGTATATATCTTCTCCTTTACATCGTCGACACTTGCATCCATTTTGATTTTTTATATACTTTCAATAATTTCTCATATGCTGCTTGTTTCATGTCTCTTTCATATAATTTTCACTCCGAATATCCCACAACTCTGGTAAGCGACGATATAATAACAGAATAAAATCCTGAAGATCCATTTTCCCTTCTTCATTTCCTGCCATTGTAACTACCACAGCGGCTTGGATAGTACTGATTGGAATGACAGTATAGCTAACACACCATCAGTAATATAAGGCCCGGTCAAATACTTATGACTGGATTTTGAAGTCAGTAACCATCATTTTATGGTAATGATGGTACTTTAGTATGACGCAAACACAGTCAGTATTACTGACAGTATACGAAATAATGACAGTGATACTGATCGTGTGTACGGCCCTTATAAACAAGGTCGCTTTGAAATGTATTGAAGCTATCCATGAAAAACAAGTTTGAAACCAAATTTTCCTTTTCACTCTTGAAGGCTTTGAAGAAAACGGCTATATTATGGCTGTTATGGTACACTAGTATAAGCTTGATTTCGGTCTCAACCGCTTCAACACAAACATATTTACTAAGAGAATAACTTAATATATATATATATATATATATATATATATATATATATATATATATATATAGTATATATATATATATATATATATATATATATATATATATATATATTATATATATATATATATATATATATATATATGCAGAGAGAGAGAGAGAGAGAGAGAGAGAGAGAGGAAGGTATTTCCATTTACAGCAGATGATACATAATTTCAAACCATATTTAGATATCTCCTAGATATGTCACATAGCTCTTACCTTCTTTATCACAATGGCATACAGTGACTGGCCTTTGCTAAAAGTCGCCCATTACGGAATTTCTCCTTCCCCGTGCTTTAAGCGGCCTATTTTGACTCCATACTAACTTTAGTAATCCATAAGAACAGACATAACATATATTTGAAATAAAAAATGTACATAAACTCACAAAGGCAACATCCCCTTCCGTCCCATAATCTTGTGTGCTGGAGCTTTTAACTACAGAATTTCAAAATATAGCCCCTTTTTAGGAACTTTTTCTACTAGTCTTATAAAATAAACAGAAGACATTTGCAACAAATTTAAATCAGCCAATATCCCCGTACGTAACGTAAAACTTATCAGCTCATAAAAGATTTACTAACGTTCCTCAAAAATAAACTTGAGCCATTTGCTGACCATAGAAATAAATAAAATAATGCAACTTGTAGAGCTCTGCGTCACTATTAACGTTTTTTTCTTTGGCGATAACTTTTACCGTCAAAAATTAGGTTGCAGTATGGGGAGTCAGCTCAACGATGAGCTGGTTTTTGCGCAATTTGTCCCAAAGATCACGTCTGTTTGTGCATTCTTAAAAATCAGTACTTTATATTCACGTTCAGTATTACCGGATGGCCATCAAGTTGGAAGTTCGATGTCGTCCTCTGGAGATAGAATCGCCAATGAACGAAATCATCTCTTGGAGTTTGTTTGTTTGGTTGTTTTAACTGAATGTGTTTGTATTCCTCGCCTGAATATACCCTAACAAGAATCTTTTGTTCATGATTTTGTCTTGAAATATTTATTCTCCTTACATTGGATGGTTGCGAACATCATGTTATACGTGTATTTTAATCTTATGAAGAAGTGCAATTCCCACATGACTTTTGGCTCACCATAACCCATTTATTCAATTTATATATCATAATAATTTAATGATTACCTATTGTTTATTGCACATGAATGTATTTGTAGACAATATAAAGATTTAAACCTTTAAAAATCCACTCATTCTCACAGCAATTTTTTTTTTTTGAAATAGTTTTTCATATTTCCTTCTAGGGTCAAGTTCAAAGATATTCCGAATCTTTTTTATGAAGAGATAAATTGCAGGTCGTTTTCAAATACTAGTCAGTTTCATGAAAAATGAAAGCTTTAATTCCAGTTCGAAAAAGAAAATGAACAGACTGAAAATGGGGATACTTGGGGAAGGGAATTTTTTGCCTCCTTTGCAATAACTTTTTCTCCACAATAGATGGGCTATGATTACCGATGTAGTATTCATACAGAACACACAGTTATGAATATCTTACACCCTGAGCAGCTGAGCAGCAGAGTAGTCCCAAAGGGCGGGAACCATCGATTCCAAGTGCGAACAAATGTTCACGCGTGTGCCCACATGCATCAATCAACTTTAGAGTGAAATGTGCCGCCTAAAATTGAATCCTTTGGTGATCCAAAATTAACTCATGAAAATTAGCTTCGGGAAAACTGCATCATAATTACGGCATAAATTGCCTATTAATAAAGATAACATGCGGCAGGAAGTCAAGGTCATTGGCTGGCCAACTCTCTCTCTCTCTCTCTCTCTCTCTCTCTCTCTCTCTCTCTCTCTCTCTCTCGCTGTTTATCAATGCTTCATTTTACATTGTTGGAGATTAGGATATGGCCTACATCCCCGTTCCTTGATCTAAAATAGCGGCAGCAGGTGAGGTAAAGACTCTCTCTCTCTCTCTCTCTCTCTCTCTCTCTCTCTCTCTCTCTCTCTCAATTGATGTTTCTCGCTCTCTTTCTCTCTCATTCACGTGATATCTCCATCTGTCTGTTTCTATTTCATTTGATTTTCCCTCTTTCTCGCGACTACAATTAGTTTCCATCATTTTCCTACGTTTCAAGAGATCATTCACAAAAGCTGGACTTTCACAAAGCAGACTCCAGAACATTACCAAATGACTAGAAGCAGAGAAACCGATGCAAAATAAATATGGCTTTCATTCAGAAACAATTTTCGAAAATTTAATACCGCTGGATCCATCAAAGAAATATAACACCAAAAGGGATTAAGCAGCCAAAATGGTTTAATATGGATACTTGAAAGCAATCAGAACAAAAGGCCCATGAATTGTCAAAGTTATCGTCATCACTAAAGACAGAAATGGCTCAAAAAATCTGTCCAGGACGTGGACAAATTTAGATCTCAAGAAATGCAAAAAAAAAAAAAAAAAAAAAATAGCATAACAATATAAGAAAGCTGAGCCACAAAAATAATGTCAGGTCCAGATGGAATTCCGCCCGAGGGTAATAAAAGAAGCAGAATAAATTGTTCCTTACTAATGTGTCATTGAAAAAGCATCCTCGGTGCAAAGAAAAGCATTCAAGGATTGAAAACTGAAAATATTGCTCTAGTACTTCAGAAAAGCTCTACGGATGAACTGAGGAACCTTAGGCCTACCAGCCTGACTTCAGCTCCTGGGAAGGTAGTATGATTGATCATAGCACACGACATAATGATACATTGGCAATCAAACACTCTAAATGTATGCAGCCAGCATAAGACTTCCGGCTTAACTAACGTGGCAGACTTCTTCGATGACAAGTTGTTACATGTGATAAAATTAGAGTCGATATACTCTATCTGGATTGGCAGAATGCATTGATTATGCACTGCATGAAATAAAAGAATAAGGGTAAACGTAGAATCCGAATAAGCGATAATCTCCAGTACTTTCATATACAATTGTATTTGAAGATTATATTTATGATATAGATGTGTGTTTGTGTAAATGAAGACATAAAAACGTGATGATTATACAAACAAAGTTACAGCTACGAAATAAAATTGAAGCACTGGAGATGCTAAGTACTTTCGTCTTATTACCAAGACATGGTCACCGCAACTAAGGATACACAATAAGCTAAGGCTACATAAATGGTGGGTACAAGTCGTAAGGAATACAAAAGTGCGGGGAGGTCACAGAACTGTCAACAGATTAAAATCGAAATCTACTCATTGGTAACCCTCTTTATTCTACCTTTCATTTCCTTCCGGAACATTGCATGTTTTATGACCGGGTCAAAAGAAAATAATCCTTGACTGACATTAAAATTATTCATCCAGGTTAACTGAATCAAAACCGATTCTAACAAGTTCCTTGAAATAGTATCGTTGCAAGTTGACAATATTTGGCTTAGCGACTAATGTCAGACAAATAATGCTTTATTTATATTGTTAATCCAGAATTGTCCGTTTGTATATGCTTACCTGTACTGTGTTTTTCATTCTTCTGATCAGTCTTGCCTATAGTAAAGGGTCGTTACAACCGAAAGATCTCGGCATCTCTAGTTTTTCGTTTTCCTCTGTGGCATTGCCTTTATTTATACATAGCATCACGTTTTATATATTTCGTGATTAAGTTAGTCATATATATATATTATTACATTTTTATCCCCTCGCCTACCCAGCATTATTTAAATTATTCAATTGCTAGAAGAGTAGCCATTTTTCTCCTAATCAGCTGACTTTAGGAGGGAAACACAAGGCAGGCCTCCAGAGATTGGAATTCCCGTTAGTAGCGGGGGGAGAAATCAAGCCGTTAACTATGGGACTCAAGTTTACTTTAACAATTCTCTTTAAAACGATAAAGCGAGAGAAAGTGGGATTACAATCTAAATAATATTTATTTTATTACACGATTTAAGATAATAAAAGTATCTTAAAATAAAAGATACGATTATAGAATTTTCTCGAATGAAGTTAATGACGTCATTTCCATGAGAGACGTCACAAACTTTTTCCTTTTTCCATATCTATTTTAAGGTACTTACGAGCCAACAAATTCTCTTTTGACAAATCGAGAGATATATGAGTTAATTTATCAGTAATACTGAGCACTTTCAATACAAAAGAATCTCTAATTTCCAAAATTAAATAAAATAAGGTATCAGACGGTACGTGAAAACGTTTATGCAGAATCCTTCTAGAAACGCTCTTAAGAAAGATGATGCAACATCACGTGACTTCTCGGTAAGTTTAAGACAATCACGGGAGTTGCATTATTATTTACAATATATATATATAATATATATATATATATATATATATATATATATATATATATATATATATATATATATATATATATAATATATATATATATATATATATATATATATATATATATATATATATATATATATATATATATATATAACCTCACGGCCTCAATGACGAATGACCAGTCAGCTCTTGTGAACAAGCAAATCTCTCTCTCTCTGTTTACATTCTACGTTATTTCTCAATACTGTATATCATGTTTTTTTTTTGTGAATTCTGAACACACATTATTATGACTTATTAACTTAAGCAAAAATGATATTTAATCTGAAAATATTGCAACACTTTTACAACATTTCAACATTTGTTTTACTGAGGGGAAGTTATACGTTGCGAGAGCAACGGCATAAGAATATATCTACGCAGTTGTAGTGGAATTCACTTTATTGAGATAGATCAATGGAATTAACGGCTCTTTAAAAATTTTGTCTGGGCTATGCATCTCTATATGACACATAAATTTGAGTTTTGTGTTTTAGGACAGTAATTTTTCGTTTTTCAATGCATGCAGCGGTGCATTCGAGCCACGAAAGCAGTTTAACTGACAATGATTCGTAAACAATATAAACTATTCAACGAAATTTAGCAATACTTTATTTTGCAGTCTTAATGCCCAGCATCGTATAACCATGATGTGCACGGCAACACACTTGGATATATATGAAGGCTTTTTTTTGTGTGAAATAACATTATGAAATGCATTTACATATTTACTCAAAGCCAAAAATCACGAAGTACATTATCTATTAGCAATCTGCAAATTACCTTACATATAAAAACGATTGATTTTGGAATGTCTGTTACATAAAATGAGAAAGAAGTTTAGTTATTGTTTCATATGATATTTAGGATTAAAGTCACATCACCCTTTCTGTCTCTATATTTGATGTTTCCATATATTTCTCTTGCATCTACTGCTTCATTAGTGTTGCATGCCTTTTATTCATCCTCCTGTAAATATATGATATATATATATATATATATATATATATATATATATATATAGATTATATTATATATATATATATATATATATTCAATTTCAAGAACTTTATTTCGGACTAAATGGCCATAAACAAACACATACATATACACATCCATAAACATATGCACAAAAAAAAAAGCCACCAATCTCTTAAAGGATAAAATTTAAAATTAGTATGAGAAATGATTATGAGAGAGAGGTGAAAAATTATGATATGAATGAGATGCGGGATAATGAAAGCAAGTGATTTTTCCTACTAAAAGGCATCTACACATGTAGCATATCAGAACAAAACAAAGAAATACTATATTCTTGCATAAGGAACGGACCAAATGCACTAAGCATAAATGAGGCTTTTCCAGTATTTGAAAATATTGAATTATTCAAGTAACTGATTGGGCAACCCTCTTCAGAATACAATTCTCAGAGTTCTTCAGCCTTTGCAAATAGCATGTTATAGTTTTACGTCTCAGTTCTTGAAAAGATGGCTGCCCAAAAGCCGCAAAAAGAGCGGATGCGCTTGCTTGCCTCGGAATGCCCAAGAGCATTCTTAGGCTATCGTTGTAGCATACTCTAAGCTTATTCATAGTTGTTTTGCTCTGACAACCAAAGAAATGCCATAAAAACTTTAAAAAAAAACTCTGAAAAGCATTTTATTGACATCATCGCTACATTTAGAAAAGTTCCTTAAAACCATGTTGCCCCTAGCACATAGACCTCTGTACAAATATTCTACATGGGCACCGTCCCAATTTTGAGCAGTAAGATAATATCTCAAGTGCTTTATTTCCGGTACAAAATCTATACGTGCATTGTTAACAACAATAGGTGATATATTACTTGGGAAGATCATACTCTTAGGAAATTGATACATTCCGTCTTCTTTCCATTTAACAGTAGAAGTCTGTCAGAGACATAAAATCACGACAAATGTTTGTAAGCTACTGCAGCCCACCTACTGAAGGAGCAAATAAAACAATATCATCAGCGGACAACAAATGGTTTGAAATCATGTTGTTTAAATAACATCCCACTTTAGTTTGACTCAGCCTATGTGGGAGGTCATCCATATATACATTGAACAAATAAGAAGAAAGTAAACTTCCCTGTCTCACTCCACATGAAGTGGAAAATTCACTCGAAAAACACATGGCCCCATTGGCAATCATTTGCTGATTTTATACTACTCACCTAGCAGTTTAATAGTATAGTACGGAACATTTCTTCTGACAGTACTTCAAATAACATCTTATGAGACACTTTATCAAAGGCTTTAGACATATCATGAAACAAGCAAATACAGGTGTTTTACGAACATTATACTCCTCTATTACGTGTTTAAGAATATGAACTGGCATTTCCGTTCCATGGCGGGATTTGTAAGCGAACTGTTTGTCACTTGTCAGTAAGTACTTTTTGCATCTCTCCTATATGATCGCTTCCAAAACTTTTGAGATAACAGTGGGCTAGAGCAATCGTCTTATAATTAATATGTCACTGTGGTCCGCGTTTTTATCTTTAATCAAAGGAGAGAGTATAACCAGAATAAGAGCTCTTCGTAAGTATGAATGACAGAAACAGGGAGTGACGAATAAACTTAGTTAAATTCTAAGTACCGGATGGGCCTCAGTTAAGTGCTGAAGGGTCAGCCCGTCATGTCCAGGGCTACTGGAAGTGTTCAGAGAATTTAAAGCACTCGAAATTTCATTGACATTTTTCCCTGTAAGCTCTCGCTGATCTTGATTTTCCACTGGGTCTGGGGCAGGGTGAGTAGGAAAGTTAAACAGCTTAGAATAATGTTCTTTCCATAACTCGGCAATGTTTTCATAACCACTCACATTATTTGTTGTTTGGTAAGAAGAATGTTCGAGATATTCTTTGCTTACTTATTTATCTCAAAAACGTCTTCATACTCCCTTTAAGATTCGTAGCAATTTTACTGGATCTAATTTCCACCTCATTTTCCCTACAAATTCTTAACATCTCTTTGAACTGAGCTTTAGAAAATTTCATTTCATCATAGGAAATATCCCTCCCTTGAGATTACCAGATTTCTTCATGCTAAATGGTCATCCCGTGTTTCAATGATGGAATTCCTTTACAAAGTCGTTCCAACCGAATATAGTTGAAGCCTCGGTGATCCGTCTCCTTAGAGTCAGACAACCACTGAAGTGGGCTAATTACGTCTAAAACAAATTTTTCAATAGCTCCACAATGATCTTTCTTTTTGCATTTTGACATTTATATATATATATATATATACTAGATATATATATATATATATATATATATATATATATATAGATATATATATATATATATATATATAGTATATATATATATATATATATATTTTAGGGCTTGTGCCTTGTATGATAAGGCGCCTATGAGGTAATGTTAGACTAGCGATAATCTTACGCTAAGTCGGTTGGTATTGCACTTCCATCTTCAATGGAGTGTCTGGGGGTTTGTAGATCATTTACGAAGTCGGTTATTATCTTGTTGGTTATTACGACGATGTGTTAAACTCATGGTGAGGAGGTTTCTTGTAGAAAACACGAAATATAAAACTATATGTATTCTTCTGAAGTTTTACATGCTGAAGATCAGATATGATTGTACAAGTCTTCTAATAACGATAGCTTGATCGCTTCTGCCAATGATGATGGATAATCCTATTCCTCTACATGATAAAGCCTCAGGTCTTCTAATGACGATAGCTAACTCTGTTCTGCTCGTCTACCATCTCTGTTACAAGTTATGAAGGAACAGACAGTAGTTCGAACTATGAACATACATACAAATGACATAGTTTCATACGAACACACAATCAAAATGAGACACGCTACAGATCACGTAGGCCGTTGAATTATAGGTCGGGGTAGTTGTCTCAAGCAGGGAGCTTGGACTAATGTTTATAAACAATTGAATGACTACAGGTGACGGCATGTTATCTTAGCCTACATACTTAGTATACGTCATCTTTAGCGTCTCTAGTCTGATCACATTCCTGCAAGCAATCTTTTATATATATGGACTAACATTCCATATTTTTTATTATGTAAACACTTACATTAGCTCGGTCAGCTACCAAAACCAACTACTGAATATTACTCAAAACTTGACTTTTGCATTGACTTATAGGAGTGATACGACACGGATGTGAATATATATATATTATTAAAGTAAATAAAATTCATTGTGTACATGAATTGATTCAAGTAATAAAAATATAAAACAATGATGTGGAAATAATAGTGATCACGTGATATATAATGATACAGTTTTTTCACTTCATCTCATTAAGATACATATGCTACAGAAAATACTAATGTACTCTGATAATTGCATAGAATGAAGATTAATATGATAAAAACATATTTAACTGATAAAAATTTTCATATATGAATTGATACATTATTAATGTTTATGCTGACTGATTCATTAATCAATATACTAACTCATATATAACTGCAGATATTGGTAAGATAAAAGGTAACAGATTGATTATAGGCTACCTGATTTGTTTATACATATGTATATGGATTCATATAATTATGATTAATATATGTGCACTTTAAACAGATTCCTATTGCGTACACGCAAAGATATATTTAGATTCTGTATTAGATCATTTATATAAGAGATTCCTATTGCGTACACGCAAAGATATATTTCGACTCTGTTATTATGATCAATTATATATAGGATACATGATACTTTATATATATAGGATACATGACCGAGGTTATACTACTTCACTTTTAACTAGCGTTTCGAACAACTTTCGTCCATTACACAGTTCCAGACAACCACCTATGGCCCAATGAAACGGCCTATTTCACAGGATTAAAACAAGGGGAAAATTTGCCGGGTGGGCGGTCCAACATTCTATATTGCGCTCATACTTATTCTCTGCATCCTAAGCTACACGATTACGTTCGCGATGAATAAAAAAAAACATCCCCAGCACGAGTCCTTCGCCAGCAAAGTAGAGTTGAATATCCTTCGGGTCGTAATTGTCGGAAGTATGTCCCTTTCGTAGTCGATTCCGACAGCCAGCCGCCGCAGCATTCCGCATTAAAACGAGATTAACGACGAGATACGGTGTCAGTCGAAGAAGTCCATGAAATTCCTTTCACATTGTAGGCGGTTGTTACTTGACTGTAGTCGTCCGCTGCAAACGACGATTTTTGAAGTTGCGATGTGAAACTCTCGTACTGCAGGATACTGTAACCAGGTTCCATTAATCAGCCTGCAAGTGAAATTATACTTGTCACAAGGGCAAAGTAAATCAGGACGACATCCAAATACAGGGGGGGAGAGAGCCATTTAGACCAGACGTAACCCACATGAATTCGCTGATATTTTGGAATTCAAAAGAATCCGCTGTACAAACTTTTTTATCCATGGCATTAACAATGAGTGAACCTCATCCAGGTCTCTGATGACTTGTAAAAATATCCATAATTATAAAAAATAAATAGATATCATTACGAATCTCAAAGAAAATTCGATATTACTGGTAGTAAGTTACTAGACAAAGAAGTGGAAAACGGAGCTAATTGTAAGATTGCCAGGCAACATAAGAGTCAAAGAGAAGATTAATCATGATTCTATGTGCCCTAACAAAAGTTTCATATTCAATTTTCTCGTGCGCATCCTCTGAGGTTAACTTTTAAAACATTATTAATAGGTAGGAGATGCAACGAAAAAACCCACTATGTAACTAATTTCTATATAAACTTTGGGTTTTTCAAGAAAAAATGTAACATTTCCCATGAATGTGATTTAACCTGGATTGTAATAAGCTAATGTTGCAAGTAAATAATCCATATCCATATCGTGATACTTCTAAATGTCTATGAGGTTCAGAAAAAATTAATTCATTTTGATGTTATAGAAATTCTATTTCCTTATTTTGTTTATTAATTTTAAAATGATTGCAAGTTGCATTGCGCATTCCGATAGACACTTGTACTAACGCTGCCTTGCCCATGAGAAAGTTTTCGGGCTAAGCATTCCTTTCTCCAGTCAATCTGCTTTTGCAAGCAGAGACGACACACAGATGAAGCCTGTGTAAGCAGATTATTGAGTTAAAAGGACAAATGCTGATACGGCAATGATGACGTCGTCACTGGCAGGAGATTGCTCTCAGCCAGCTAAGAGTTGACGTTACTTGCTGTAATAAATACGACTTTAGGATAAATTTTTGTTTTTAATACTCGACCCACATGAGAAGAATGTCTGAAAAAAAACAGTACCAAAATTGAACAATATATTAGTTTCATGTTGGAAAACTGCATGATTATGTTAAATTAAATATACCTTATTCAACTAATGAAAAAGGTTTCCATACAAAATTCTCTATTATTATTATGCCTGTATAAGATTCATATATTATTCATAGATAACATTTTCACTTCTAGACTTCCTGACTTTAAAATCTCTTTTATTTTATTTTATTTATTTATTATTTATTATTATTATTATTATTATTTTTTTTTTTTACATTGACTACGAATATAAATCACCGGGACAGACAATATGTCAGTAGGTTTTGATGTGTTTGTTTGAACTTTTAGCTTATTTGTCATTACTAAAGCGTTAAGTTAGAGTTCAAATCTTTACGCATATATATTTTGGATATTTAATTATCTATGGTTACGTTTTGCTTATTGATTTTATCGTGATTCCTTTTTTATTATAATTTGTAACCCTTCCGACTTCTTACGGAGTGTATTATATTGACTCCACTTGTATCCATATTTATTTTATTTTTTTTATATTTATTTATTTATATATATATATTTGATAAATAATGGTTGGCTTGAATATGTGGAAAAGTGTTCTAGCGGCGTACCGTATAAGGCTACTTGCGGCATCAATTCTATAGATACAAGATATAAATGATAAAGGTATTTAAAACCGCGAGAACCGCTATAATCCAGTTCGGATCCAATATCACGAGTTGTAACTCGTAAGACATTGACACTTCCTATTTAATTATCCGGTATTCTCCAAACCGATTGACTCTGGGTGATAAAATTATTAAGTATTGTTTTCTTAATGGAAAGGAATTCACACAACGTGTTAAGGAGATTATTATTGATTTACACCACCCGTGTCACAGATTATTATGTGTTGAATTCCATATTTACTGATTTAGCACTCATAAATATTCCTAACGCACTCAATTGCTGGTGTTTGTTTTTAGTGTATTAATTATATAACGTGTCAAGGAACTATTAACACTAAGAAGTGTTTATTCCCTCTGTCAGACTCGTAATTCTGTTAATAATTCTACGTATATTCTTTCAAGGATTGATTGGCACAGGATAGGCCCTTAAACTGACAGGTGTCTTAGTGTGTCCCTTGTTTTCATGAACACGTGTTACAATCAGTTATGTGCTTTTTATATCTGTAAGCATTGTAGGCCAGTAAAACAGTGATTTGGCTTTCGTGACATAGGAGGGAAACCCTGGATGACGGAATGCAAACCAGTTTATGACGATTGGTATGAGAGAGATTATTACTACTACCTGGTCGTTAGTCCTCTGCTGTGTTCTTCGGGTTTTCCTCGTCACAGACCTACATAGAACATACATTTGATTATTATTCTGATCACATACTATAAATATACTTTTGCTTTAGGGTTTCTGCTCGAAGTGTTTATTGTTTTTGCCTAGCCACTGACCCTGTTTCCGTTTCGAAGTGTTTATTGTTTGGTGTTATTGTTTGCTTTATCGCTGTTGACACTTGTCTTTGTTCAGTTGTAACAGTTCTGCGCTCCGACCCAGATATTCAATGCTCGCGATCTCTTGGGTTAAGGAATTTTCTTGTTTAGATACGGTTTTAACAATAGGCACGGATGTTTCTATGTCTTTTAGTCCAATAATGGTTCTTTGCTGTATGGTGCGGGATTGCGGGATAATGCGTCAGCTATGATATTGCTTTCCCAAGGTAGATATCTTATCTTGGCTCCAATAACCTGAATGATCATTTGTCACCGAGTTCCTTTTGGACTGTGATTAAAGCCTTTGAAAAACTCGGTAAAGGACTCATGTTCAGTAAGGACTTTATCAGGATAGCCATAGATTATGAACTTAAAATGTACTAGTGTTAAAGATACCTAGCCCTTCCTTGCCTATTACTGCATATTTACTTTCAGAGGGCTTTAGTTTACGTGAATAAAAAGCTATAGGGAAGAACTGTTTATCATATTACTGAAGTAGTATCCCTCTTACCCCTTGGTCTGAGGCGTCTGTTGCAATAAAAAAAATTCTTTATTTAAATCAGGGATTTTTAAGTTAGGTGAGCTGCATTTTCCGCTTTTAAGATATCGAACGCCTGTTGATGCTTTTCAGACCATAATAAATCTACGCTCTTCTCGTAAGATCTGTTAAAGAGCTGTCATGATTGAAGAGTTACATATTTTACATACGATTGTAATACCCACTACAGCGCCAAAGTGCTGTATCCCCCTTTTACGTTAATAGGTACCGGAAAGTTATGAATAGCCGACACCATACCATGGACTACTTTAAGACCTTGACTAGACACATAAAACCTAGATAAACATGTTCGGTTTTTAAAAACTCACATTTAGATATTTTACTCTGAGATTATTTGTCTTTGTCTCTGTAGCACTAGCTCTAGTTTATGTGAATGTACTTCTAAGGTATTAGAAAAGATTACAAGATCATCCATATAGGCATGTAGGGTATCCCCTAAAAGTCTCCAAACACTATATTGTATGGGGTGCAACGTAAGCCGGAGGCATACGTAAAAATTGATAATGTCCCTGAGTGTGCTGAAAACGGTGTATGAGGTACAATCACTTAGGTAATGGTATCTGGTAAAAGCTTTTAAGTAAGTCCAAATTGGTGAAAAAAAAATTTATTCTAACCTAACAGAGATAAGATGTCGTCGGTAGATGGCACTGGAAACTATCGGGAGTCGTTTCCTTGTTTAAGCGTCAGAAATCTACGCAGATACGCCAAGTCCGATCATTTATGGCATGACGTTTGAGGGAAAATTATATGGGCTTATTTGATTTCCTAATGATCCTATTACTAACATTTTTCAACTTCGTCATTATCTCTATTTTAAAATTTCATTTAGAATCTATACAAAGGTACGTAAATAGCTTTATGTTTGTCCTTAGACCGTGTTTTGTGTTAAATTACATCCGTTTTTTTTTCCAGAGATCACTCGCCAGTGGAGAAACTTCCTGGTATTCAGGTAAAAGATAAAAAAAATTTCTGCTGAATCACCTCTGCTTGAATGACTTTACTGATATTACTTTAGATAGATTATCAGAGAGATTCGTCCACGACTGGTTGGGCGGGATTAAATTTAGCAACAATAAAAGAAATGCGATATTTATGTAGTAGGTTTTTTGTGGATTACTATATTAACTTGTTTGCAGCGAGTCAACCGTGTCTAGGGCTTGTTCGCGGAAATCGTTATATTTCAGATGTGTCGGGAAGGATTAAAATTTCATTTCCCAGCAAAGTCTTTTTACACGCACTAAGACATTCGAGGGTGCATGCTTCTCGAGATTTTGCGTGCAAAGTGCGACTGCGGTTGTGGGAGAATTCTGTTGGGTCATTTGAACAATGTTACGATTTATGAGACAAATGTATAGTTCCTTTATATAAGTTATTATTTGATTAACTGTCTCATTTTTGTTCAAACGGATTTTAATATGTTTGAAGGTTTATAGGATTTCCCTTTGATAAACACGCCTTATTTTGCAGGATTGTAAGTTAATGTGTATACCCCTAGATGAATCTTACAATTACACTAGATACAGATCAATGTTTTTATAACTATAGAGGTATCTGTAAACGCTCGCTTATCCGGACTTCTCATTAGGGAAGTTCGAACAACAGCGGTGAGTCCGTAAATACAGGAATATTACGTGTACTAAAGGAATAAACAAGATATTCTAATTTTTACGGTGCGTACAGTCGGGCTTTATCCACCACTACTTATAATAACTTATGTATTAAAAAAAAACGAAAACCTGCTCTGATTACTTTATACGGTCGTGGTTTCATAGGAAATCCTTTTTAATTCAAAAAGATATCGGTATGTATGAACCAACATCGCTTTTCCCCACTCTGCTAGAGTCGCTTATTGTATGGAATTTGCTATGCTTTGAACACTTCGGCAGTTTTTGACTGACCTTGACCGCTTGACTAGGTGCACAGTCACCGAGTTTGTACTTGTTTGATTCTGAACGGGCTACCTGTTTTCTATTTTTTTTTTTTGTAATAATTAAGATCCTTCTCTTTATTACCATCGGCAACGTATTGTGTGTTTTTAGTATTATGTTGCTGGTTACGTATAAAGCAATGAATGACGAACTATTAGGAACTGAGCGATTACTAATAAGACAAGTTATCACTACTGCATTCAATATTAACTGTTTGTACTTCATTCTTTGCTAAAATTTGAAATAGTGAGGGATCCTGGTCAGCGCATTTAGCCTGATGAAAGTTTTTTACAGACATGTTATTCCTTGCAATCCAGCCATATTTTAAAGTTAAGTTGAGTCATTTTGAGGTCGATATTTTTTATATAACTCAAAAAAACTGAAGGCTAAAACTGCGAGCGGGACTTTGCAAAGGAGCATTTATTGTCATGACCCGAAATAGTGTTACCTCTTATTTATATAGATTTGTACGGGTGTTCCACTTGTTTTTTGTGTGTTTTCTAATCACTACGGTGCTTAACGACCCTATCCATGCATCTGTATAAATACAGACGTCCACTGCGTAAACGCATATTCACTGTTTAATATGATTTGTTACGTAAGGGATTAATAATCACCCAAAATGATAAAATTAACATAGTATGGATTGATGATATTTCAGTAGAACTTCTGGAAACAGACACTCAAAGATAAAAACTCGCAGTAGCGAAATCTCAATGATGTTGATAATTTCTGTAAAAAGTAAGATTAAGAATGTCTCGTAACTTCAGCCACAGGAATAACGAAATTCGACCTGCAAGGAAACACTCAAGTTACTCCAAATGAATAAAAAATTGTACTTAGCTTGCTTTTGTGGGAAGTCACGGTGTTCCGATAACGACACACGGCCTTGGTCCTCCTTCTCTATTTAGCGGATGACCTGGTTTGGCTTCAGTTTCCCCCGTGCGCGTTGTTTCGATGATTCGAGCCCTTGAAAGATCCAATGCTGCAGAGCGCGTTCGGTTTGTTTCTTGAAGTGCCGGAAACGCTCACTAACGATGTTTTCTTGAATGATTCTAATGAGAGACGAAGCTTGCGTTGCCGTAGGAAAAAGACACGTCGTTTTGTTTCTTGAAGTTATTCACTAAACGATGATACTAAGTTGGTTGAAGAATCTGTTGCTTTCGTCGTCGTTGAAGAGTTCTTATGTTTTCTGAAGTCGCTCACTAACGATGATACTAGGTTGCTTGAAGAATCTGCTGCTTCCGTCGTCGTTGACTTCTATGATACATGATTTATTATTCGGTTTTTCTTCGTAGGACGTTTGTAGAGTTCGTCTGGTACGCTGGCCACCAATTTTAGGGCTTGTGCCTTGTATGATAAGGCGCCCTATGAGGTAATGTTAGACTAGCGATAATCTTACGCTAAGTCGGTTGGTATTGCACTTCCATCTTCAATGGAGTGTCTGGGGGTTTGTAGATCATTTACGAAGTCGGTATTATCTTGTTGGTTATTACGACGATGTGTTAAAACTCATGGTGAGGAGGTTCTTGTAGAAAACACGAAATATAAAACTATATGTATTCTTCTGAAGTTTTACATGCTGAAGTATCAGATATGATGTACAAGTCTTCTAATAACGATAGCTTGATCGCTTCTGCCAATGATGATGGCTAATCCTATTCCTCTACATGATAAAGCTTAGGTAAAGAGGTACAGGTCTTCTAATGACGATAGCTAACTCTGTTCTGCTCGTCTACCATCTCTGTTACAAGTTATGAAGGAACAGACAGTAGTTCGAACATATGAACATACATACAAATGACATAGTTTCATACGAACCACACAATCAAAATGGAGACACGCTAACAGATCACGTAGGCCGTTTGAATTATAGTCGGGGTGTTGTCTCAAGCAGGGGAGCTTGGACTAATGTTTATAAACAATTGAATGACTACAGGTGACGGCATGTTATCTTAGCCAAATACATACTTATTGTATACGTCATCTTTAGCGTCTCTAGTCTGATCACATTCCTGCAAGCAATCTTTTATATATAGGACTAACATTCCATATTTTTATTATGTAAACACTTACATTAGCTCGGTCAGCTACCAAAACCAACTACTGAATATTACTCAAACTTGACTTGCATTTGACTTATAGGAGTGTGATACAGACACTATGTGAATATATATATATAAGTAAATAAAAATTCATTGTGTACATGAATTGATTCAAGTAATAAAATATAAAACAATGATATTGGTAAATAATAGTGATCACGTGATATATAATGATACAGTTTTTTCACTTCATCTCATTAAGATACATATGCTACAGAAAATACTAATGTACTCTGATAATTGCATAGAATGAAGGCTTAATATGTGATTGAAAAAACATATTTAAAACTGATAAAAATTTGATTCAATATGAATTAGATAACCATTATTAATGTTTTTATGGCTGACTTGGATTCATTAATCAATATACTAACTCATATAACTGCAGATATTGGTAAGATAAAAGGTAACAGATTGATTATAGGCTACCTGATTTGTTTATACATATGTATATGGATTCATATAATTATGATTAATATATGTGCACTTTAAATAGATTCCTATTGCGTACACGCAAAGATATATTTAGATTCTGTTATTTATGATCATTTATATAAGAGATTCCTATTGCGTACACGCAAAGATATATTTCGACTCTGTATTTATGATCAAATTATATATAGGATACATGATACTTTATATATATAGGCTACATGGACCGAGGTTATACTACTTCACTTTTAACTAGCGTTCGAACAACTTTTCGTCCATTACACAGTTCCAGACAACCACCTATGGCCCAATGAAACGGCCTATTTCACAGGATTAAAACAAGGGGAAAATTTGCCTGGGCGGGTCCAACATTCTATATTGCGCTCATACTTATTCTCTGCATCCTAAGCTACACGATTACGTTCGCGATGAATAAAAAAACATCCCCAGCACGAGTCCTTCGCCAGCAAAGTAGAGTTGAATATCCTTCGGGTCGTAATTGTCGGAAGTATGTCCCTTTCGTAGTCGATTCCGACAGCCGCCGGAGCATTCCGCATTAAAACGAGATTAACGACGAGATACGGTGTCGGTCGAAGAAGTCCATGAAATTCCTTTCACATTGTAGGCGGTTGTTACTTGACTGTAGTCGTCCGCTGCAACGAACGATTTTTTGAAGTTGCGATGTGAAACTCTCGTACTGCAGGATACTGTAACCAGGTTCCATTAATCAGCCTGCAAGTGAAATTATACTTGTCACAAGGGCAAAGTAAATTCAGACGACATCCAAATACAGGGGGGGAGAGAGCCATTTAGACCAGACGTAACCCACATGAATTCGCTGATATTTTGGAATTCAAAAGAATCCGCTGTACAAACTTTTTTTATCCATGGCATTAACAATGAGTGAACCTATCCAGGTCTATGATGACTTGTAAAAATATCCATAATTATAAAAAATAAATAGATATCATTACGAATCTCAAAGAAAATTCGATATTACTGGTAGTAAGTTACTAGACAAAGAAGTGGAAAACGGAGCTACTTGTAAGATTGCCAGGCAACAATAAGAGTCAAAGAGAAGATTAATCATGATTCTATGTGCCCTAACAAAAGTTTCATATTCAATTTTCTCGTGCGCATCCTCTGAGGTTAACTTTTAAAACATTATTAATAGGTAGGAGATGCAACGAAAAACCCACTATGTAACTAATTTCTATATAAACTTTGGGTTTTTTCAAGAAAATGTAACATTTTCCCATGAATGTGATTTACCTGGATTGTAATAAGCTAATGTTGCAAGTAAATAATCCATATCCATATCGTGATACTTCTAAATGTCTATGAGGTTCAGAAAAAATTAATTCATTTTGATGTTATAGAAATTCTATTTCCTTATTTTGTTTATTAATTTTAAAATGATTGCAAGTTGCATTGCGCATACCGATAGACACTTGTACCTAACGTCTGCCTTGCCCATGAGAAGTTCGGGCTAAGCATTCCTTTCTCCAGTCAATCTGCTTTTGCAAGCAGACGACACACGATGAAGCCTGTGTAAGCAGATTATTGAGGTTAAAAAGAACAAATGCTGATACGGCAATGATGACGTCGTCACTTGGCAGGAGATTGCTCTCAGCCAGCTAAGAGTTACGTTACTGCTGTAATAAATACGACTTTAGGATAAATTTTTTGTTTTTGTTTTTAATGCTCGACCCACATGAGAAGAATGTCTGAAAAAAACAGTACCAAAATTGAACAATATATTAGTTTCATGTTGGAAAACTGCATGATTATGTTAAATTAAAATATACCTTATTCAACTAATGAAAAAGGTTTCCATACAAATTCTATATATATTATTAGCCCTGTATAAGATTCATATAGGATTATTTCATAGATAACATTTTCACTTCTAGACTTCCTGACTTTAAAATCTCTTTTATTTTATTTTATTTATTTATTTATTATTATTATTATTATTATTATTATTTTTTTTTACATTGACTACGAATATAAATCACCGGACAGACAATATGTCAGTAGGTTTTGATATGTGTTTGAACTTTTAGCTTATTTGTCATTACTAAAGCGTTAAGTTAGAGTTCAAATCTTTACGCATATATATTTGGATATTTAATTATCATGGTTACGTTTTGCTTATTGATTTTATCGTGATTCCTTTTTTATTATAATGTGTAACCCTTCCGACTTCTTACGGAGTGTATTATATTGACTCCACTTGTATCCATATTTATTTTATTTTTTTATATTTATTTATTTATATATTTTTTTATATATATTTGATAAATTAATGGTTGGCTTGAATATGTGGAAAAGTGTTCTAGCGGCGTACCGTATAAGGCTACTTGCGGCATCAATTCTATAGATACAAGATATAAATGATAAAGGTATTTAAAAACCGCGAGAACCGCTATAATCCAGTTCGGGATCCAATATCACGAGTTGTAACTCGTAAGACATTGACACTTCCTATTTAATTATCCGGTATTCTACCAAACCGATTGACTCTGGGTGATAAAATATATTATTGGTTTGCTTAATGGAAAGGAATTCACACAACGTGTGTTAAGGAGATTATTTATTGATTTACACCACCCGTGTCACAGATTATTATGTGTTGAATTCCATATTTACTGATTTAGCACTCATAAATATTCCTAACGCACTCAATTGCGGTGTTTGTTTTTAGTGCTATTAATTCTATATAACGTGTCAAGGAACTATTAACACTAAGAATGTGTTTATTCCCTCTGTCAGACTCGTAATTCTGTTAATAATTCTACGTATATTCTTTCAAGGATTGATTTGGCACAGGATAGGCCCTTAACTGACAGGTGTCTTAGTGTGTCCCTTGTTTTCATGACACGTGTTACAATCAGTTATGTGCTTTTTATATCTGTAAGCATTGTAGGCCAGTAAAACAGTGATTTGGCTTTCTGTGACATAGGAGGGAACCCTGGATGGACGGAATGCAACCAGTTTATGACGATTGGTATGAGAGAGATTATTACTACTACTACCTGGTCGTTAGTCCTCTGCTGTGTTCTTCGGGTTTTCCTCGTCACAGACCTACATAGAACATTACATTTGATTACATTATTCTGATACACATACTATAAATATACTTTGCTTTAGGGTTTCTGCTCGAAGTGTTTATTGTTTTTGCCTAGCCTCGACCCTGTTTCCGTTTCGAAGTGTTTATTGTTTGGTGTTTATTGTTTTGCTTATCGCTGTTGACACTTGCTTTGTTCAGTTTGTAAACAGTTCTGCGCTCCAACCCAGATATTCAATGCTCGCGATCTCTTGGGTTAAGGAATTTTCTTGTTTAGATACGGTTTTAACAATAGGCCACGGATGTTTCTATGTCTTTTAGGTCCAATTAATGGTTCTTTGCTGTATGGTGCGGGATTGCGGGATAATGCGTCAGCTATGATATTTGCTTTCCCAGGTAGATATCTTATCTTGGCTCCAATAACCTGAATGATCATTTGTCACCGAGTCCTTTTGGACTGTGATTAAAGCCTTTGAAAAACTCGGTAAAGGACTCATGTTCAGTAAGGACTTTATCAGGATAGCCATAGATTATGAACTTAAAATGTACTAGTGTTAAAGATACCTAGCCCTTCCTTGCCTATACTGCATATTTACTTTCAGAGGGCTTTAGTTTACGTGAATAAAAAGCTATAGGAAGAACTGTTTATCATATTACTGAAGTAGTATCCCTCTTACCCCTTGGTCTGAGGCGTCTGTTGCAATAAAAAAAAATTCTTTATTTAAATCAGGGATTTTTAAGTTAGGTGAGCTGCATTTTGTTTCCGCTTTTAAGATATCGAACGCCTGTTGATGCTTTTCAGACCATAATAAATCTACGCTCTTCGTTCGTAAGATCTGTTAAAGGAGCTGTCATGATTGAAGAGTTACATATTTACATACGATTGTAATACCCACTACAGCGCCAAAGTGCTGTATCCCCCTTTTACGTTAATAGGTACCCGGAAAGTTATGAATAGCCGACACCATACCATGGACTACTTTAAGACCTTGACTAAACACTAAAAACCTAGATAAACATGTTCGGTTTTTAAAAACTCACATTTAGATATTTTACTCTGAGATTATTTGTCTTTGTCTCTGTAGCACTAGCTCTAGTTTATGTGAATGTACTTCCAAGGTATTAGAAAAGATTACAAGATCATCCATATAGGCATGTAGGGTATCCCCTAAAAGTCTCCAAACACTATATTGTAATTGGGGTGCAAACGTAAGCTGGAGGCATACGTAAAAATTGATAAGTTCCCCTGAGTGTGCTGAAAAGGTGGGTATGAGGTACAATCACTTAGGTAATGGTATCTGGTAAAAGCTTTTAAGTAAGTCCAAATTGGTGAAAAAAAAAATTTATTCTAACCTAACAGAGATAAGATGTCGTCGGTAGATGGCACTGGAAACTATCGGGAGTCGTTTCCTTGTTTAAGCGTCAGAAATCTACGCAGATACGCCCAAGTCCGATCATTTTGATGGCATGACGTTTGAGGGAAAATTATATGGGCTTATTTGATTTCCTAATGACTCCTATTACTAACATTTTTCAACTTCGTCATTTATCTCTATTTTAAAATTTCATTTAGAATCTATACAAAGGTACGTAAATAGCTTTATGTTTGTCCTTAGACCTGTTTTGTGTTAAATTACATCCGTTTTTTTCCAGAGATCACTCGCCAGTGGAGAAACTTCCTGGTATTCAGGTAAAAGATAAAAAAAAATTTCTGCTGAATCACCTCTGCTTGAATGACTTTACTGATATTACTTTAGATAGATTATCAGAGAGATTCGTCCACGACTGGTTGGGCGGGATTAAATTTAGCAACAATAAAAGAAATGCGATATTATATGTATAGGTTTTTTGTGGATTACTATATTAACTTTGTTGCAGCGAGTCAACTGTGTCTAGGGCTTTGTTCGCGGAAATCGTTTATATTTCAGAGTGTCGGGAAGGATTAAAATTTCATTTCCCAGCAAAGTCTTTTTACACGCACTAAGACATTCGAGGGTGCATGCTTCTCGAGATTTTGCGTGCAAAGTGCGACTGCGGTTGTGGAGAATTCTGTTGGGTCATTTGAACAATGTTACGATTTATGAGACAAATGTATAGTTCCTTTATATAAGTTATTATTTGATTAACTGTCTCATTTTTGTTCAAACGGATTTTAATATGTTTGAAGGTTTATAGGATTTCCCTTTGATAAACACGCCTTATTTTGCAGGATGTAAGTTAATATTTTGTTATAACCCCTAGATGAATCTTACAATTACATAGATACAGATCAATTGTTTTTTGTTTTATAACTATAGAGGTATCTGTAAACGCTCGCTTATCCGGACTTCTCATTAGGGAAGTTCGAACAACAGACGGTGAGTCCGTAAATACAGGATATACGTGTACTAAAGGAATAAACAAGATATTCTAATTTTTACGGTGCGTACAGTCGGGCTTTATCCACCACTACTTATAATAACTTACGTATTAAAAAAAAACGAAAACCTGCTCTGATTACTTTATACGGTCGTGTGTTTCATAGGAAAAATCCTTTTTAATTCAAAAAGATATCGGTATGTATGAACCAACATCGCTTTTCCCCACTCTGCTAGAGTCGCTTATTGTATGGAATTTGCTATGCTTTGAACACTTCGGCAGTTTTTGACTGACCTTGACCGCTTGACTAGGGTGCACAGTCACCGAGTTTGCTTGTTTGATTCTGAACGGGCTTACTGTTTCATTTTTTTTTTTTGTAAATAATTAAGATCCTTCTCTTTATTACCATCGGCAACGTTATTGTGTGTTTTTAGTATTATGTTGCTGGTTACGTATAAAGCAATGAATGACGAACTATTTGGAACTGAGCGATTTACTAATAAGACAAGTTATCACTACTGCATTCAATATTAACTGTTTGTACTTCATTCTTTGCTAAAATTTGAAATAGTGAGGGATCCTGGTCAGCACATTTAGCCTGATGAAAGTTTTTTACAGACATGTTATTCCTTGCAATCCAGCCATATTTTTAAAGTTAAGTTGAGTCATTGAGGTTCGATATTTATATAACTCAAAAAACTGAAGGCTAAAACTGCGACGGGACTTTGCAAAGGAGCATTTATTGTCATGACCCGAAATAGTGTTACCTCTAATTTATATAGATTTGTACGGGTGTTCCACTTGTTTTTTGTGTGTTTTCTAATCACTACGGTGCTTAACGACCCTATCCATGCATCTGTATAAATACAGACGTCCACTGCGTAAACGCATATTCACTGTTTAATATGATTTGTTACGTAAGGGATTAATAATCACCCAAAATGATAAAATTAACATAGTATATGATTATGATATTTCAGTAGAACTTCTGGAAACAGACACTCAAAGATAAAACTGCAGTAGCGAAATCTCAATGATGTTGATAATTTCTGTAAAAAGTAAGATTAAGAATGTCTCGTAACTTCAGCCACAGGAATAACGAAATTCGACCTGCAAAGGAAACACTCAAAGTTACTCCAAATGAATAAAAAATTGTACTTAGCTTGCTTTGTGGGAAGTCACGGTGTTCCGATAACGACACACGGCCTTTTGTTCCTCCTTCTCTATTTAGCGGATGACTGGTTTGGCTTCAGTTATCCCCGTGCGCGTTGTTTCGATGATTCGAGCCCTTGAAAGATCCAATGCTGCAGACGCGTTCGGTTTGTTTCTTGAAGTGCCGGAAACGCTCACTAACGATGTTTTCTTGAATGATTCTAATGAGAGACGAAGCTTGCGTTGCCTGTAGGAAAAAGACACGTCGGTTTGTTTCTTGAAGTTATTCACCTAAACGATGATACTAAGTTGGTTGAAGAATCTGTTGCTTTCGTCGTCGTTGAAGAGTTCTTATTGTTTTCTGAAGTCGCTCACTAACGATGATACTAGGTTGCTTGAAGAATCTGCTGCTTCCGTCGTCGTTGACTTCTTATAATACATGATTTATTATTCGGTGGTTTTTCTTCGTAGGACGTTGTAGAGTTCTTCTGGTACGCTGGCCACCAATTTTAGGGCTTGTGCCTTGTATGATAAGGCGCCCTATGAGGTAATGTTAGACTAGCGATAATCTTACGCTAAGTCGGTTGGTATTGCACTTCCATCTTCAATGGAGTGTCTGGGGGTTTGTAGATCATTTACGAAGTCGGTATTATCTTGTTGGTTATTACGACGATGTGTTAACTCATGGTGAGGAGGTTCTTGTAGGAAAACACGAAACAAATATAAAAACTATATGTATTCTCTGAAGTTTACATGCTGAAGATCAGATATGATTGTACAAGTCTTCTAATAACGATAGCTTGATCGCTTCTGCCAATGATGATGGCTAATCCTATTCCTCTACATGATAAAGCTTAGGTAAAGAGGTACAGGTCTTCTAATGACGATAGCTAACTCTGTTCTGCTCGTCTACCATCTCTGTTACAAGTTATGAAGGAACAGACAGTAGTTCGAACATATGAACATACATACAAATGACATAGTTTCATACGAACACACAATCAAAAATGAGACACGCTACAGATCACGTAGGCCGTTTGAATTATAGGTCGGGGTAGTTGTCTCAAGCAGGGAGCTTGGACTAATGTTTATAAACAATTGAATGACTACAGGTGACGGCATGTTATCTTAGCCTACTACTTATTGTTATACGTCTCTTTAGCGTCTCTAGTCTGATCACATTCCTGCAAGCAATCTTTTATATATATGGACTAACATTCCATATTTTTATTATGTAAACACTTACATTAGCTCGGTCAGCTACCAAAACCCCAACTACTGAATATTACTCAAACTTGACTTGCATTTGACTTATAGGAGTGTGATACAGACACTATGTGAATATATATATATATATAAGTAAATAATAAAAATTCATTGTGTACATGAATTGATTCAAGTAATAAAATATAAAAACAATGATATTGGTAAATAATAGTGATCACGTGATATATAATGATACAGTTTTTTCACTTTCATCTCATTAAGATACATATGCTACAGAAAATACTAATGTACTCTGATAATTGCATAGAATGAAGATTAATATGATAAAAACATATTTAACTGATAAAAAATTTCATATATGAATTGATAACATTATTAATGTTTTATGCTGACTGATTCATTAATCAATATACTAACTCATATATACTGCAGATATTGGTAAGATAAAAGGTTACAGATTGATTATAGGCTACCTGATTTGTTTATACATATGTATATGGATTCATATAATTATGATTAATATATGTGCACTTCAAATAGAATTCTATTGCGTACACGCAAAGATATATTTAGATTCTGTATTTATGATCATTTATATAAGAGATTCCTATTGCGTACACGCAAAGATATATTTCGACTCTGTTATTTATGATCAATTATATATAGGATACATGATACTTTATATATATAGGATACATGACCGAGGTTATACTACTTCACTTTTAACTAGCGTTCGAACAACTTTTCGTCCATTACACAGTTCCAGACAAACCACTATGGCCCAATGAAACGGCCTATTTTCACAGGATTAAAAACAAGGGGAAAATTTGCCTGGGCGGTCCTCCAACATTCTATATTGCGCTCATACTTATTCTCTGCATCCTAAGCTACACGATTACGTTCGCGATGAATAAAAAAAAATCATCCCCAGCACGAGTCCTTCGCCAGCAAAGTAGAGTTGAATAATCTTCGGGTCGTAATTGTCGGAAGTATGTCCCTTTCGTAGTCGATTCCGACAGCCGCCGGAGCATTCCGCATTAAAACGAGATTAACGACGAGATACGGTGTCAGTCGAAGAAGTCCATGAAATTCCTTTCACATTGTAGGCGGTTGTCACTTGACTGTAGTCGTCCGCTGCAACGAACGATTTTTTGAAAGTTGCGATGTGAAACTCTCGTACTGCAGGATACTGTAAACAGGTTCCATAATCAGCCTGCAAGTGAAATTATACTTGTCACAAGGGCAAAGTAAATTCAGACGACATCCAAAATACATAGGGGGGAGAGAGCCATTTAGACCAGACGTAACCCACATGAATTCGCTGATATTTTGGAATTCAAAAGAATCCGCTGTAGCAAACTTTTTTTTATCCATGGCAATAACAATGAGTGAACCTATCCAGGTCTATGATGACTTGTAAAAATATCCATAATTATAAAAAATAAATAGATATCATTACGAATCTCAAAGAAAAATTCGATATTACTGGTAGTAAGTTACTAGACAAAGAAGTGGAAAACGGAGCTAATTGTAAGATTGCCAGGCAACATAAGAGTCAAAGAGAAGATTAATCATGATTCTATGTGCCCTAACAAAAGTTTCATATTCAATTTTCTCGTGCGCATCCTCTGAGGTTAACTTTTAAAACATTATTAATAGGTAGGAGATGCAACGAAAAACCCACTATGTAACTAATTTCTATATAAACTTTGGGTTTTTCAAGAAAATGTAACATTTCCCATGAATGTGATTTACCTGGATTGTAATAAGCTAATGTTGCAAGTAAATAATCCATATCCATATCGTGATACTTCTAAATGTCTATGAGGTTCAGAAAAAATTAATTCATTTTGATGTTATAGAAATTCTATTTCCTTATTTTGTTTATTAATTTTAAAATGATTGCAAGTTGCATTGCGCATACCGATAGACACTTGTACCTAACGTCTGCCTTGCCCATGAGAAGTTCGGGCCTGAAGCATTCCTTTCTCCAGTCAATCTGCTTTTGCAAGCAGAGACGACACACAGATGAAGCCTGTGTAAGCAGATTATTGAGGTTAAAAGGAACAAATGCTGATACGGCAATGATGACGTCGTCACTTGGCAGGAGATTGCTCTCAGCCAGCTAAGAGTTACGTTACTTGCTGTAATAATACGACTTTTAGGATAAATTTTTTGTGTTTTTAATACTCGACCCACATGAGAAGGAAGTCTTGAAAAAAAAACAGTACCAAAATTGAACAATATATTAGTTTCATGTTGGAAAACTGCATGATTATGTTAAATTAAATATACCTTATTCAACTAATGAAAAAGGTTTCCATACAAATTCTATATATATTATTAGCCCTGTATAAGATTCATATAGGATTATTTCATAGATAACATTTTCACTTCTAGACTTCCTGACTTTAAAATCTCTTTTATTTTATTTTATTTATTTATTTATTATTATTATTATTATTATTATTTTTTTTTTTACATTGACTACGAATAAAATAAACACCGGGACAGACAATATGTCAGTAGGTTTTGATATGTGTTTGAACTTTTAGCTTATTTGTCATTACTAAAGCGTTAAGTTAGAGTTCAAATCTTTACGCATATATATTTGGATATTTAATTATCTATGGTTACGTTTTGCTTATTGATTTTATCGTGATTCCTTTTTTATTATAATTTGTAACCCTTCCGACTTCTTACGGAGTGTATTATATTGACTCCACTTGTATCCATATTTATTTTATTTTTTATATTTATTTATATATTTTTTTATATATATTTGATAAATTAATGGTTGGCTTGAATATGTGGAAAAGTGTTTCTAGCGGCGTACCGTATAAGGCTACTTGCGGCATCAATTCTATAGATACAAGATATAAATGATAAAGGTATTTAAAACCGCTGAGAACGCTATAATCCAGTTCGGATCCAATATCACGAGTTGTAACTCGTAAGACATTGACACTTCCTATTTAATTATCCGGTATTCTACCAAAAACCGATTGACTCTGGGTGATAAAATATATTATTGGTTTTCTAATGGAAAGGAATTCACACAACGTGTTAAGGAGATTATTATTGATTTACACCACCCGTGTCACAGATTATTATGTGTTGAATTCCATATTTACTGATTTAGCACTCATAAATATTCCTAACGCACTCAATTGCGGTGTTTGTTTTTAGTGCTATTAATTCTATATAACGTGTCAAGGAACTATTAACACTAAGAAGTGTTTATTCCCTCTGTCAGACTCGTAATTCTGTTAATAATTCTACGTATATTCTTTCAAGGATTGATTTGGCACAGGATAGGCCCTTAACTGACAGGTGTCTTAGTGTGTCCCTTGTTTTCATGACACGTGTTACAATCAGTTATGTGCTTTTTATATCTGTAAGCATTGTAGGCCAGTAAAACAGTGATTTGCTTTCTGTGACATAGGAGGGAACCCTGGATGACGGAATGCAACCAGTTTATGACGATTGGTATGAGAGAGATTATTACTACTACCTGGTCGTTAGTCCTCTGCTGTGTTCTTCGGGTTTCCTCGTCACAGACCTATAGAACATTACATTGATTACATTATTCTGATACACATACTATAAATATACTTTTGCTTTAGGGTTTCTGCTCGAAGTGTTTATTGTTTGGTGTTTATTGTTTTGCTTATCGCTGTTGACACTTGCTTTGTTCAGTTTGTAACAGTTCTGCGCTCCGACCCAGATATTCAATGCTCGCGATCTCTTGGGTTAAGGAATTTTCTTGTTTAGATACGGTTTTAACAATAGGCACGGATGTTTCTATATCTTTTAGTCAATTAATGGTTCTTTGCTGTATGGGGCGGGATTGCGGGATAATGCGTCAGCTATGATATTTGCTTTCCCAGGTAGATATCTTATCTTGGCTCCAATAACCTGAATGATCATTGTCACCGAGTTCCTTTTGGACTGTGATTAAAGCCTTTGAAAAACTCGGTAAAGGACTCATGTTCAGTAAGGACTTTATCAGGATAGCCATAGATTATGAACTTAAAATGTACTAGTGTTAAAGATACCTAGCCCTTCCTTGCCTATTACTGCATATTTACTTTCAGAGGGCTTTAGTTTACGTGAATAAAAAGCTATAGGGAAGAACTGTTTATCATATTACTGAAGTAGTATCCCTCTTACCCCTTGGTCTGAGGCGTCTGTTGCAATAAAAAAAATTCTTTATTTAAATCAGGGATTTTTAAGTTAGGTGAGCTGCATTTTCCGCTTTTAAGATATCGAACGCCTGTTGATGCTTTTCAGACCATAATAAATCTACGCTCTTCTTCGTAAGATCTGTTAAAGGAGCTGTCATGATTGAAGAGTTACATATTTACATACGATTGTAATACCCACTACAGCGCCAAAGTGCTGTATCCCCCTTTTACGTTAATAGGTACCGGAAAGTTATGAATAGCCGACACCATACCATGGACTACTTTAAGACCTTGACTAGACACATAAAACCTAGATAAACATGTTCGTTTTAAAAACTCACATTTAGATATTTTACTCTGAGTTAATTGTCTTTGTCTCTGTAGCACTAGCTCTAGTTTATGTGAATGTACTTCTAAGGTATTAGAAAAGATTACAAGATCATCCATATAGGCATGTAGGTATCCCCTAAAAGTCTCCAAACACTATATTGTAATTGGGGTTGCAACGTAAGCCGGAGGCATACGTAAAAATTGATAATGTCCCCTGAGTGTGCTGAAAACGGTGTATGAGGTACAATCACTTAGGTAATGGTATCTGGTAAAAGCTTTTAAGTAAGTCCAAATTGGTGAAAAAAAAAATTTATTCTAACCTAACAGAGATAAGATGTCGTCGGTAGATGGCACTGGAAAAACTATCGGAGAGTCGTTTCCTTGTTTAAGCGTCAGAAATCTACGCAGATACGCCAAGTCCGATCATTTATGGCATGACGTTTGAGGGAAAATTATATGGGCTTATTTGATTTCCTAATGACTCCTATTACTAACATTTTTCAACTTCGTCATTTATCTCTATTTTAAAATTTCATTTAGAATCTATACAAAGGTACGTAAATAGCTTTATGTTTGTCCTTAGACCGTGTTTTGTGTTAAATTACATCCGTTTTTTTTCCAGAGATCACTCGACCAGTGGAGAAACTTCCTGGTATTCAGGTAAAGATAAAAAAAAATTTCTGCTGAATCACCTCTGCTTGAATGACTTTACTGATATTACTTTAGATAGATTATCAGAGAGATTCATCCACGACTGTGGGCGGGATTAAATTTAGCAACAATAAAGAAATGCGATATTTATATGTATAGGTTTTTTGTGGATTACTATATTAACTTGTTTGCAGCGAGTCAACCGTGTCTAGGCTTTGTTCGCGGAAATCATATATTCAGAGTGTCGGGAAGGATTTAAAATTTCATTTCCCAGCAAAGTCTTTTTACACGCACTAAGACATTCGAGGGTGCATGCTTCTCGAGATTTTGCGTGCAAAGTGCGACTGCGGTTGTGGGAGAATTCTGTTGGGTCATTTGAAACAATGTTACGATTTATGAGACAAATGTATAGTTCCTTTATATAAGTTATTATTTGATTAACTGTCTCATTTTTGTTCAAACGGATTTTAATATGTTTGAAGGTTTATAGGATTTCCCTTTGATAAACACGCCTTCTTATTTTGCAGGATGTAAGGTAATATTTTGTATACCCCTAGATGATGAATCTTACAATTACACTAGATTTACAGATCAATGTTTTTTATAACTATAGAGGTATCTGTAAACGCTCGCTTATCCGGACTTCTCATTAGGGAAGTTCGAACAACCAGACGGTGAGTCCGTAAATACAGGATTATTACGTGTATATAAAGGAATAAACAGATATTCTAATTTTTACGGTAAGCGTACAGTCGGGCTTTATCCACACTACTTATAATAACTTACGTATTAAAAAAAAAAACGAAAACCTGCTCTGATTACTTTATACGGTCGTGTGTTTCATAGGAAAAAATCCTTTTTAATTCAAAAAAAGATATTCGGTATGTATGAACAACATCGCTTTTCCCCACCTTCCTGCTAGAGTCGCTTATTGTATGGAATTTGCTATGCTTTGAACACTTCGGCAGTTTTTGACTGACCTTGACCGCTTGACTAGGTGACACAGTCACCGAGTTTGCTTGTTTGATTCTGAACGGGCTACTGTTTCTATTTTTTTTTTCTAATAATTAAGATCCTTCTCTTTATTACCATCGGCAACGTATTGTGTGTTTTTAGTATTATGTTGCTGGTTACGTATAAAGCAATGAATGACGAACTATTAGGAACTGAGCGATTACTAATAAGACAAGTTATCACTACTGCATTCAATATTAACTGTTTGTACTTCATTCTTTGCTAAAATTTGAAATAGTGAGGGATCCTGGTCAGCGCATTTAGCCTGATGAAAGTTTTTTACAGACATGTTATTCCTTGCAATCCAGCCATATTTTTAAAGTTAAGTTGAGTCATTGAGGTTCGATATTTTATATAACTCAAAAAACTGAAGGCTAAAACTGGCGAGCGGGGGACTTTGCAAAGGCGCATTTATTGTCATGACCCGAAATAGTGTTACCTCTAATTTATATAGATTTGTACGGGTGTTCCACTTGTTTTTTGTGTGTTTTCTAATCACTACGGTGCTTAACGACCCTATCCATGCATCTGTATAAAATACAGACGTCCACTGCGTAAACGCATATTCACTGTTTAATATGATTTGTACGTAAGGGATTAAGTAATCGAACCCGAAAAGAGCCACAAAATGATAAAATTAACATAGTATATGATTATGATATTTCAGTAGAACTTCTGGAAACAGACACTCAAAGATAAAAACTCGCAGTAGCGAAATCTCAATGATGTTGATAATTTCTGTAAAAAGTTAAGATTAAGAATGTCTCGTAACTTCAGCCACCAGGAATAACGAATTCGACCTGCAAAGGAAAACACTCAAAGTTACTCCAAATGAATAAAAAATTGTACTTAGCTTGCTTTTGTGGGAAGTCACGGTGTTCCGATAACGACACACGGCCTTGGTCCTCCTTCTCTATTTAGCGGATGACCTGGTTGGCTCAGTTTCCCCCGTGCGCGTGTTTCGATGATTCGAGCCCTTGAAAGATCCAATGCTGCAGACGCGTTCGGTTTGTTTCTTGAAGTGCCGGAAACGCTCACTAACGATGTTTTCTTGAATGATTCTAATGAGAGGACGAAGCTTGCGTTGCCCGTAGAAAAAGACACGTCGGTTTTTTTGTTTCTTGAAGTTATTCACTAAACGATGATACTAAGTTGGTTGAAGAATCTGTTGCTTCGTCGTCGTTGAAGAGTTCTTATTGTTTTCTGAAGTCGCTCACTAACGATGATACTAGGTTGCTTGAAGAATCTGCTGCTTCCGTCGTCGTTGACTTCTTATGATACATGATTTATTATTCTGGTTTTTCTTCGTAGGACGTTGTAGAGTTCGTCTGGTACGCTGGCCACCAATTTTAGGCTTGTGCCTTGTATGATAAGGCGCCCTATGAGGTAATGTTAGACTAGCGATAATCTTACGCTAAGTCGGTTGGTATTGCACTTCCATCTTCAATGGAGTGTCTGGGGGTTTGTAGATCATTTACGAAGTCGGTATTATCTTGTTGGTTATTACGACGATGTGTAAACTCATGGTGAGGAGGTTCTTGTAGAAAACACGAAATATAAAACTATATGTATTCTTCTGAAGTTTTACATGCTGAAGAATCAGATATGATTGTAACAAGTCTTCTAATAACGATAGCTTGATCGCTTCTGCCAATGATGATGGCTAATCTATTCCTCTACATGATAAAGCTTAGGTAAAGAGGTACAGGTCTTCTAATGACGATAGCTAACTCTGTTCTGCTCGTCTACCATCTCTGTTACAAGTTATGAAGGAACAGACACTAGTTCGAACATATGAACATACATCAAAATGACATAGTTTCATACGAACACACAATCAAAATGAGACACGCTACAGATCACGTAGGCCGTTTGAATTATAGGTCGGGGTAGTTGTCTCAAGCAGGGAGCTTGGACTAATGTTTATAAACAATTGAATGACTACAGGTGACGGCATGTTATCTTAGCCTACATACTTATTGTATACGTCATCTTTAGCGTCTCTAGTCTGATCACATTCCTGCAAGCAATCTTTTATATTAAGTGGGACTGGCTAAATTCCATATTTTTATTATGTAAACACTTACATATATATTATATATGTGTGTGTGCGTGTGTGTGTTTGTGTGTGTGTGTGTATTCACTGAATGGAATAGTTTTCTCATTGTTAACCAGCTTTTTGGGATTGCTTCATATTTTTTAATGATTTTCTTCACTTATGGGCTCAATTCTGTAATTACTCCCCTGTGATAATAGTAATATCCCCTTAGTGAACCTAAGCCACAAAATAGTCTTCTGCTGTGTAAATATCCTAGTCATTTCATTCCCCCATGAGTGGCCTTTTGATTGAAAGAAAGTAGTGAGTAATGTTCGCCCTCGTGTGGACCCCTGCCTTATGCCTATGGCCTCTATTTGCAGACAAACGCTGTGCCTGGCTATGGTAGGACTTGGAAATCCTTGAAGCTTACATATATATATATATATATATATATATATATATATATATATATATATATATATATATATATATGTGTGTGTGTGTGTGTGTGTGTGTTGTGTGTGTGTGTGTATAGATAGATAGATAGATAATGATAGATAGATAGATAGATATATATATATATATATATATATATATATATATATATATATATATATATATTATGGATGTAGTATATATATATAGATAGATAGATAGATAGATAGATAGATAGATAGATAGATAATCTATATATATATCTATATCTATATATATATATATATATATATCTATATATATATATATATATATATTATATATATCTATATATATATAGTATATATATATCTATATATATATATATATATATATATATAAATATATATATATAATATATATATATATCTAAATATATATATATATATATATTTTATATATATTTATATATATATATATATGTATATATATAATTTTA
>NC_061107.1:54699846-54702346 GCF_015104395.2 Macrobrachium nipponense | reverse complement strand
GATATTGGCAAAAGGTACAAAACTTTTATTTTTTCTGCTCACATGTGGTAGGCCACCCTTAGTCAGTTGTACTTTCCAAAAAGGCGTTTCTATAGTAGAGCCAGTTCCCCCAGATTTTCCGCCCCAAAATAGAATCTTATACCTGATATGTATATATATATATATATATATATATATATATATATATATATATATATATATATATATATATATATATATATCTGGGTAAACTGCAGGGGTTGCATTTTTCACATTCTTTCACTTTCCTTCACTTTCTCCCTTTCCCCTCCATCCTCTCTCTGTCACTGTCTCTCCACCCTAGGTTACCCTCTCTCCTGCTCAGTTTTATATCCTCTTGTGTCTCCTCTGCGAGTCCCATCCCTCTCTTCGACCGAACTCTATCTTAAATTCCGTATTCGCTGTTTAAGTCTCGGGCCCCGCAGCATGTCGTGCATAACTCAGGTGCGTTCATCAGAATAGACTTTCAAAGGACGCTCGCAAAAAACTGGATCACTGTGCTAGGGCCTGAAATTCTCCCTCAGGAACAGCCTCTTCCCTTCCTCGCCCTACAACTACGCAGGGAATACATGACTAAAGAATAGGTAACAAAGATGGCAATCAATTCTAGTGATTGATTGCAAGGTTGACTAGAAAGGAAGCTAAGAGAACGATGGACATAAACCATGGAATGTATGAAATGGACATGAGAAAACTGCATTGAAGAGAGAGAGAGAGAGAGAGAGAGAGAGAGAGAGAGAGCAGAGAGGAGAGAGAAAGGATACCACGGAACCGCTGAAATTAAGCTCACATACAGACATATACATACGTCATCATCAAGAAGCTGGATTTATATATACGGAGGCAGAAAAAACATAAACCAAAGGAACCAAACTAGGTAAGAAAGCTGTCCACACACGGACAAGATTTATATACACAATTATGCTTTTATTTGGTCCGGTGAAATCACAGGACGTTAGAGCCAAAAGGGTACAATTCAGAAAGAGCGAAAAAGAGGAATGTTGCATGAGATGTAGGGAACAGAGCTGATGTGTTTGTTAGTCAGACTTCTATGTAAGCTCAGAGGTCGCTCTGCAACTAACGAATCGTTTTGCACGCTTGATTCATTTCTGCCTCATCTGGTGAAGGATGAACTCCTCACTATCTTGCTTTTCTCTGAGCTAATGCTGCCCTTACACGGAATGAATTTTTACAAAATCAAAAAAATATATTCTATATATATATATATATATATATATATATATATATATATAAATATATATATATATATATATATATATATATATATATATATATATATACATATATATATATATATATATATATATATATATATATATATATATATATATATAAATATATATATATTACACATATATATAATATACATATATATATATATATATTATATATATATATATATATATATATATATATATATTTATTAATTATTTTTTATTTATTTATATATTTATTTATTTATTTATTTATATAATGCAGGCATATGGAGTGAAGAGACTGAATTACCCGTCTTTGCAAGTTGAACAAGCAAACAAAGAAAAAAGAAAAAGCTGTAGAAACAGTAATGAAATAACCATTGAGCCCTAAGATAATAGCAAAATTTTCACATATAATTCACAGAAGTAAAATGTTCTGAGAGAGAGAGAGAGAGAGAGAGAGAGAGAAATATCAGTCCCCAAAATGAGCAGAAAAAGGAAAAGGAGCATTTCAAATTTCGATAACCAAAATCATTTCTCCATTTCCCCCGCTGACGCTTCGAGTTTTTTCCGTCGTAAATATGGCAAAAGACAGCCGCCAATTCCTTGTTAATGGAAATGCCGACTCGCCATCAATAAACCGGAGGATTAGACCAGGTTTGGGCACGTTTTCTGCCGTCCGTCCGTTTTGTTGATCCCATTAACTTCCGTTATCCTTAACCTTTCTGAAACGCAGCCATTGCTAGTTCCGGTCCCTTAACGCACCCATTACCATGCGTTGTTCGAGGGAGGGCGGGGGTTCGGCCGCAACGCTTCCAAAGGGCATTCATGGTTGATGCTCTCCGATTCTTTCATTTTGATCCGAGTTAGTGTTCAAGAGGAATTCGTCTTGATGCAACAATTTCTTTCTTTACATACTCCATTTTTTTTATTACATCGCTTAGGTATCTGCTCCATCCATGACCAAACTGACCAACATTCCCACTCAACTCCCTCCATAAAGTTAAATCATAGGCATTTGAGGTAAATTTACATTCGGCCTTCTTGCCGTTCCTTTATTGATCTCAGAATGCGGCTGAATACGACCAGAGGCTCCAGTAAGATCAGGCCAATATCTCGTGGCACGAAATGTTCATCTGTACTCGCCAGGAAACTCTGGACGATAATATTATAGGCCAACACACTCATTGTTACCGAAACGTAAAAACAACAGTTGTTGGCACCTGGTCTTACAGAAGGACGAACTTTATGACATCCCACGCTCA
>NC_061107.1:54669571-54699346 GCF_015104395.2 Macrobrachium nipponense | reverse complement strand
AGAAATCGGAAGAGGTACAAAGTCTGACCAGCAAGGGAAACTACTTCTTCGGGAATTTATTTCAGCTTTCGCAGGATTACCAGAGTTATGGGATGTTCGAAGCGAAAATTATATGAAGAACATCAAGAAAATGCCTGCATTTGAAAAGTTATTGGAGGTATATAAATCAATCAAAGCTGACGCAACTGTACAGGATGTGAGAGATGCTCTCCCTCATAACAGTGTCTTTTTTAGTTATATATGGCCTTACCATCTCCAAAAGTTTATTGTAGGTCTTTTCATCCATCCGGAAATAACTAAAAATCATTCATATTGGTTGTCTTGATTTCATTCAAAAGGTTTAAATGCGCAAAAAGTATTACGCTTACCAATCCAGTCTTTGACCCACTTTCTACATTTGCGTCTTTTCTTTGGCCAAAGAGCCATAATAATTGCAATGCATGCTTTTCTCTTGTTCATGTCCCTTGAAAGGCAAGGGCTTGTACAACCATTCCACTCTGGTACACTGAATTACTGACGGCTCAATCAGTATTCAATAATGGACGTGTGTTCGGCGTACTGACAGTAGTTCACACCAATAGAATATTGTCAGTATTTTTACTGACAGTAATAATGATCGTCTGTAACCCCCTTTAACTTCAAAATTAAATATCATAGATGTGTTACAGGGAGTATATTTGTCAAGAATGGATTTATTTTAGTGACAGGTATATAATACTTATTTCAGATAGCAAAGTTAATAAAATTCTGTTGTACGCCTTTGTTTGCTTGTTTTTTTTTATACTATTATATTACCTTATTAATGACGTGACAAATGTGTTTGGAAGTAATGTAAAATGAATTTCCAGGCATCTAGAGAGACTGTCATCGTATTTCCTGGCGAGAGTGATAGCATGGGACGCAAAGCCTCCCTGTCAGGCCTTCAAATGTGGTTACGTTCAGAACATTTTACAGGAGGCCAAGGCCTTCTCCTGCGCTGTACAGCCTCTATACTGGATTTGTACAGGAAGTCTACAGACGTTCTCATCACCGATTCAAACTACATAGCAAGTTCGCCGAGAGAAGGAGCCTCTACGGGAGGTAAGTGCCTTGACTTTGAAACATGCTTCTCGCAAGTGTAGGTAAAACGTTCTCTCTCTCTGTCTGTCTCTCTCCTCCTCCACGTCTCTCTCTCGTCTCTCTCTCTCTCTCTTCTCGTATATATATATATATATATATATATAATATATAGATATATATATATATATATATATATAGGCATATATACGTGTATGTGACATATGTGCAGTGCATCATATTTTAATAGCTACTCACCCCTCTTTTCTATAAGACAATCGTTTTCTCATAGCTTAAATGTATTTGAATAAGAAAGAATTGATCCAGATGTTTGAGTTAATGCTAAAACTAAAGTTTGATACAGTTTCTTCGTAGGCAGTATCTATTCAGTAATAGAGCTTTTATTATTTATTCTTAAATAAATTCTATATTGTTTTAGAATTTTGTTCGAATCGTGGTGTAAATGCCAATTTTAAATGTTATACACAACAACTTTAAACTTATATCGATTAATCACTTCTCAGTGATACCTGCAGTCCTTTAATAAGTGAAAACTATGCGCAACAAGAGACAATTATTATCCAAGCTGGCGTTCAGTACTAGAATTGCCAGTTTTGGGATTCACAAAACTCTGCTTCGTTTCACCTCCTGTTGTGCTATATATTTGTGACTGTGTCCTCTCAATCTTTTAATCTTGTTTACATAACTCCTAACTGTTAACTTACCTTTAGTCCAAAGCTACATTTGGACTAGCTATATCACTAAAGTTCCTGTCAGCATTGAGAAATGTTTAAATATGTCCAAGTGAAAAAAGTGGAGAGTAGCCTCTATGCCCTATGCTATCCCTGGTAACACCCGTTTATTTTTCCACAGGGAGCGGTTCTTATTTCGCCACTTCTGCATTGATACTAACGATGGCCCTGACAGCGTTGGTTACGTGAGGATGGCATCTACGAGCTTGACCAATTCTTCTTCGTCTTCGTCTTTGTCTGCGTCTTCTTCCTCTCCGCCTATTTATCCTCCTTCCTCCACCGTCATCATCCATGTAAAATAGAACATAGAGAGCATTTAGAGTCAAGGTGTTCCTTTTCTAACACTTTTTTTGTCATAATTAATGTCATTAATACGACTGCTTCTTAAAGCGTCTGAAGGCGCAATCACCAGATCCCATCGCGTAAGTGTTCTTTCAACAGATTCTTGTTACTCTGCTTATTTTGTAAATGAATGACACTTAGACGTCGAGGACATTTTATAAACACTGGAATGATCGAGTGAGTGACAAAGTAAGCATGTGAGAATATCACTATTTTTTCCTCGCCCTGCACGAATGGCGCTTTCTTTTTTGCTGCGAAACAAATGTGCGATCGATTTAGATGGAACGAAACAAGTGCAGGTATGGACGGCGAATGGCTGGTTAGTCTAGGGTCTCTGCACTTCAGCACCAAAGGATTATTATATCTCGGTGATTGGATGTCTTTTCCAGAGAGTTTCAAATTTGTTTATTTATTTACTATTTTTTGTTTAATGAAACATCACTGGAGAACTAACCTGTTGCATTGTTTTATTTGGTATTTATCTACTGATTGTAAAAATATTGGCGTATACTGTGGAATTAAATCATGATGGTAATAGTAGCAGTAAAAACAACAACAGAAGACGAGAATCTCAGTATTAGTAAAAAGAAAAAAATGAATAGGAATGTGACGATTGCTTCTCTGTATTCACTAATTTAACATCAGGTCACTTCTTAAATTACTTGCAAGACTCTAATTTTCAAAATTTTACTGAAGCAAAGAGAGTAAACAAGTTATTCATGTTTAGGTAACGGTAAAAAAGAAATATACTTTTAAGACATGGTATATTTCTGAGTAGACATTTGAGTGTTAGACACATAGAAATCTTAGCTGATTTAAGTCTTCTAAGCGTGCTCATCCATAATCCATATGCAAAATGGTATTGGTGATTTGTTACCAGAAGTTAATCATTTATATAATTTCGAATAGGGTTAAATAACAATGGTCCAGTAGTAAGTGAGATTCAGGAAAGATTTAATATAATAAAATAGTGTATGGATACGTTCAAGACAGTGACGAAGAATTTTGGCACTGGAATGGCGAGCGTGAGGTTCGGTCATTCAATCCTTCAAAGATGAATCTTTTGTCTTCTTTTTCTTCTTCTTCTTCTTCTACTTCTTCTTCTTCTATATTCCTGCTTTCCATCTCACTTAGAGGCAAATCGCCATTTGGTAATGGAACTAGTAGCTGATGAGGGCTTCGGGTCATTATTTTTCATCCTCACAATAGATACCTTACTATGACTTACCGAAGCTTCATCAATCGGGAGAACTGTTCTTCAGAGAGGATACCTGACACTTTTCAGATTGCCTGGTATGTCTTTTAAACAAAGTAGGAAACATGAAATGCATAACAAACATGTTTATTCTGTTTAAGCGTATTGGCTGAATGTGTTCACGGTACAGTGAAATACTTCCTAGTTTCCACTTACGAAATTTAGGGTCGTCATAATAATTTTCGAGGGTGTGTTTTTCTGGTAATAATCTAGACACATCTTACAGACTTGCATCTGAGGCCAAAAGTTAAACTTGCACAACCTTCTAATGTTTTTCAGTTCTTACAAAGACGATAGTTCTTTGCCTTCTTTTACCACATCATATGTAGTACGCATGTTTGTAATGCATTTATGAAAACATTATTGCATGAAGCTGTTAAAGAAATATATATATATAATATTATATATATATATGATATATATATATATATATATATGTATGTATGTATGTATAGTATATATAATATATATATAATTAATAATATATACATATATATAAGATATATATCTATATATATATATTATGATATATATGTATCTATATTATATATTCATATTATATATATATTATATCTAATATATATATAGATATATATCTATATATATATATTATATCAGAATAGCACAGAGGCCGAACGAAAAGTCTTTGGAGGTCTTGGGTTCTGTAGTCGAGGTTGAGAGGGAGCAACCTTGAGAAATCACAAGAACGCAGAATCTCCTGCAGTGCAATGATCTTGCCATTGGGCAGATGCCGGACAGTGAAATTTTGGAGGAGGTCGTGTGCTCAAAGGGCAAGGTCGGGAGGGGACGACCTTCGTTGAGCTTATGAACACATTATCTCCCGAGTAAACGAATGAAATTGGACAATTTCTTAAGGTCGACCAGGGGGAGGCGACCTTTGTCTATGAAAAAAGTGGTGCTGAATAAGCGAGGCATTTTCATGAGGTGGTTTTCGTGATGAGGTGAACTCGAGAGCAGATCGACTTGTTTTGGGGAATATTGCATTCAAAGGTGAGGTCAGGATTATCGGAGATTTTCCACGTGGGCAATCATGGTCTTGCGAATCAGTGAAAAGTGTTCGAGACATTTTGTTCCAATTATTAATGCGTCCTCTGCACACTTCATATTACTGAGCCACGACCTGTTAACTTTACCTGTATTAATTTTCCTACTGAATGAATGGTGGAGGGATGAAAGTTCAGATTTCATTATATTGGAAGAGAGAGAGAGAGAGAGAGAGAGAGAGAGAGAGAGAGAGAGAGAGAGAGAGAGAGAGAGAGATAAGGAAGGAAACATATCGCCGAAGGAAGCGACTGACTTTCTTACGAAAAATAGAATTGGCGGTAAATGGGAAAATGGATGGAATTCCAAAGCTTTGCGGCAGAGGGAAACGAGAGCTCACCCGAACTTCACCGTAAAGGAATGACCAATTTTGACTAAATAGTGCTTGGTAGAGAGAGGCCCGATGGAGCTTTGTCGACGCCTGAGAGAAAGAGGTCGTCATTCCTTTGGATGTGTCCTCAGGGACTTACTACATTTTCGATCTTGTTTTCAATAACTTTATCAATTTTGCTGAAAGCGTTACATAACGCCAGTAAATTAGGGCGGCTTACCTGTTATAGCTTTTCTTTGATGTCGATTTTGGTTACATAGTCTTCTTAAGATGGGCGCAACGTGTACTTTCCGTGTTGCATATTACCTACTACAGGTGTTAAATGCAATTGGTATAGAGTGATATCTGTCGCGAACAGGTGCGTTACAACACATGCCGCTAATGGAATTTCTTCATTCGTTTAGACGTTGATGGAATTTATTAACTTTTAAATTGGAATCGGGAGGAGAACGTACGCCTTTGTAGATTTACTTATGTCGGCTCCACTTTTTGTGATATTTCATGATAGATTACAGCCTTCACTGCTTTTCATCTTCTAACCTATTTTTCAGGAACGCCGTATTTGCTCTCCTTGTCACTTATTTATTATAAAACTTTTCAGTTGATTTTCTTGTCTATTTTGTATGTGTATGTGTGGGTGTATGTGTAGGTGTCAGAATTTTCTGATCTGGCATTTCTTGTTAACTGCTACACGCCACTAGCCAGGTTTTGTAATTCCTCTCTCTCTCTCTCTCTCTCTCTCTCTCTCTCTCTCTCTCTCTCTCTCTCTCTCTCTCTCTCTCTCTCTCTCTTATTATTTTTTCAGCTTTACAGCGTTCTTGGTATCCTAAATGCCATACTTAAGTCCCTGAATGTTAGTAGGTGTCTTGCATTTTTTTATTTTGGGTTTTTTCCTTTGATCCTACAGTTCGGTATTCTAATTTTTTTTTTTTCAAGGTTAAGCCGAGTTAGGAACTAAGGTTGAAGTTATAGCTCCATTGAAGTCAGTGTGGAAAGAGCAGTCACTGTCAGGTGTTGTAAGAATAAATAAAAAAAATGGGCTTTTCCTTTTCTCATTTGCATTTCATTTTTACTCAAATTGTATAAAGACTCAAATATAAAAAGTCGTAAACCTCATTCATCGGCTGAGCAAGTCTGTATTGAAGAAGATCTATTTTTATCTTGTTTGTTCATAAAAGTCTTTTGATTTCTTCCTGCATTGATGTATGTAGTCATTGATTCCCTCTGATCTGCTTTTCTGTGTGATCAAGGCATTCATCAGTCAAACTCTTCTCCCTTTACGAACTGAATCAGGTGAGAAATTAGTGTAGCGCCAGTGAGATGCAAACTCAAAATATGACTTCGATTTATTCAAATTTTCTAGCTGCGAATTTGGCGCTTTTTTTTACACAAAGTACATAGTACATACTTAAATACACACACACACACACACACACACACGCACACACATATATATATTTATATATATATACATATATATCTATATCCATCTATTTATCTATCTATCTATCTATCTATCTAATATATATATATATCATACATATATATATATATATATATATATATATATATATATATATATATATATATGTGTGTGTGTGTGTGTGTGTGTGTGTGTGTGTGTGTGCGTCAGGTGTTGTAAGAATAAATAAGTATGTACTATGAACTATATATATATATATATATATATATATATTATATATTTATATATATATATATATATATATATATATATATATATATATATAGAGTTTACTTTTTTATCTAACATGACCAACCTTGCATATGGCCTACTACTACTGCTGCTACTTTTACCACAGTTGATTCCTGGTAAAATTAACGAAGGGGTTTATAGCAATTTCTATGACTCATAAAAGTATAACAAGCTTGCGTGTCGTACAAGTGATTCCAAGATTAACAGAAAAGATATTTTGTACAACCGAGGTGCGATCTGCTACGAAGAAATTGTAGAAATAGTAACGACGTTGGCCGGACAAGGTTATGTAGTCAGCGTGTGTGTGTGTGTGTGTGTGTATACGATGGATGATGTTCTTGTGTGTATGTGAGTATATGTATTTGTGTCTGGTTTGTTAAAGAGAGAGAGAGAGAGAGAGAAAGAAAGAGAGAGGGAAGACTTGGATGAACAGTATTACACAAGTTATTTATGTATAAGTGTAAATACAATATATGTTTGCACGTGCAGAAATTCGAAAGCGAAAACCTCCCTGAATTCATTGGAAGGACGTTGCATATTCACATATTCTTGTACCGTAATGGTGTCTAAAACGAGATGTTATTTCATGAGCATACTGCATACAAGGCATGTGGAATAATATTCAAATGATTTGATGAAAACTGTTGCTGTAACAAATTTTCCCCTCTCTAAATTATATATGGGACATTCTACGAGATTTTACGCTGTTGTGATGAGTGTCATAATAAAGAGAATTTCCTGTTTGTGTTTTATTTTGGCAAAGCAATGATATTCCATAATTGTAATAGCAGTCCTCTATAAGTTAAAAACTCCATGTGATGTGAAGAGGTACTAGATAGTATCCTCCTCCTATTGAGTGTCAGCAATGAAGATCCTCGACCTCCCATACAAGCACCACTACTCTTTCTTTAACACTTGGGATCTCATTTCATTTCACTTTTTTCTTTTACTGAATTTTTTTTAACTAATGGAACGTTTGTTAATTTAAAAATTTCCTGCTTTTATTCATTACCGAGATGATGTTTTAAATACTAGCTCCGATTTTGCAGTAATTATTACAAATACATTTCTACTACATTTTGAGCAACGGCACTTCGAAAGTGTAATTTTTCAGTTTACTACGATTCAGTTGGGTAATTTTCTTAAAAAAAAAAAACACTCAAACACACACACACACACGCAAACCATGAATTTTAAGCCTAATTAGTTGCAGAACTTAGGAAGGAAGAAATGGCTATCGTCAACAACGACATCTAGTGTAATGTTTGACGTACTAATGCATTTCCTTATTTCACTTATAAAACATTGGGAAAAAAATTTGAATTCTCATATTTGTTTTTTCGCAAATTTAGTAATTTCACACATCAAGCAAATATGAATTGCCATTCGATTCTCATTCAAAAGATGGAAGGTTGGAGTAAACAAACCCAAGTGCAAGTAGTTGAGCTCAGGAGTGATATTTCCTACATCTGAAAAGGTAAGCATTTGATGCGGTAAAAGATATACGAATCGAGGAGTTCTAGCAACCATTCAAATGCATTACATGAGAATGGGACGAGGAGTTTGCAGGTAGGGAAAAGTTGTGAGTTGGTTTTCCCTATTGTTTTTCTTTGCAAATGTACCATTATATTTAGTAGGACAGGCTATAAATGTCCATTTTATTCGTGATCTTGAACATAAAACATTGTTCTATTTGCGAGACTTATTTCTGCATGGTCTTAAAGCTTATTTGGGAGTCGGTTCTCACTTGTACCATTGGTGAAAGAATAAGCTCCATAATAGGCTGATGACAATACCTTTTTAAGGTTTTCAGGTTTTATTTTTTTCCTCCAATCTTTACGACTAGTGACTATAAGGATTTGAGTAATCCTGGCCCTTTAATGATGCTTTGGCGCTGATGACGATCTCTGACAAGGCCTCGACACGAATGACAACACTTGGCTTGAACCTGACCATTGATGTGGAATTCTCCGGTGGTGGTACTATCTCTCCAGGTAGTCATCACAAAATGAAAAATTGCCAGTGTGGAAACACAGTGGATAATTTGAAAGTATTGTATGTAGAACACATTTCCTTGGAATGTGATTACGAAGCTCTTTCTGTTTCGTTTACTAGTTATGGTAAAATAATAGTTAGAATGAACTTTGAGGAAAATAAAAGAAAATAGGAAGCAAGCATGGGTAACTTTTGATGAACATGAAGCTGCACTTAATGCCTGCAGCAATATTAATAAGATAAAAATTTGTAAATCAACTGTCAAAGGAGCACTGTCTGACAAGACCCCTAAAAACATGGATGTTTATGGACCATCTCGACGGGTACAAGTCGCTCGGCCAAATTTGGAGGACAATGCCACTTGAAAGAACTCCCAATCCTCAAATGTAGTTGGTAGTATCTACGAGGGAGGAAAATTACAATTACCACAAATTCAGCAGGTATATCCCAAAAAAGGTTGGGGGTATTGATATGGGTAAAATCACAAGGTTTGGTAAAGGCAGTGTCCTTACTCTCACCAAATCAAAGCTCCAATTATATATGTTAAAATCGAAAAAGTTTGCGAAAAATGACATGATAAAAAAAAAATTAGACCACACGTGAATTTCAGTTATGGAAGAGAAGTAGAATTTATTAGAGACCTTTGTGAATTGATGAAAAATGTACTGAAGGTAAAAAAAATTCCAAATTTAAAAATTTAAACCATGTTTATCAAATCTTCTACAGTTCTATGACTGTTTTCAATTCAGTCACTCATCCAGATTCTTCAAAAACAAAGAATCTGTAATAATTGCTTAGTCAATGAACATGGTCCCTGTTTGAAATAACCGAAATGTACCTTACAATAAAAATTGCGGACATATAAAAAGGAATTGGCAGCTTTATGTAAAGCTAATACTGAACATATGAGCATTAGTTATTCTAAAAATTCAATTGGTTACACAAAGATTTATGCTATGGCTCTGAAATCCGTAGCCCTTATAAAAACTCAAGCCAACCATGAAGCACCTTTACCTGCTGTAAAAGTAAGAACTCCTGAGACCAAGACCTAGGCATCTGGTTTAGGTGCTCAGACTGCTAGGGTTGAAGCATCCCTCTTTAAGGAAGATGTGCCTACTTATACAATTGAATCATCACCAGTTGGTGAGACCTTCCTTCTGGCTCTCGCATCTCACATGCAACAAGAAACCCTCCCAAAGGAATGGAACAAGAACAAACTAAAGTTCCAAAGAGAGTAAGAACTCCTTCATCCTCTCTACCACTTGGTCAAAGTACGGAGATTCCCCAACCCCATAAAAAGTGTAAGAGAGAGGCCAAAAATGAGGGTGCTTCTGATCCAGTAACAAACAGGAGATCAAGTTCCTTGGATAAAAAGAAAATAGTAGTTGAAGTTCACTCTGCTTTGTATTAAAAACCTAATAAAAACATAATGGAGCTAATCACAAGCCACATATTTCAAAACAATCTAAAGAAACTCGTTCAGAAATTCTAAAAATATTACTGAATGAGCATAATCCAATGGTCGTATGTCACCAAGAAACTAAATTAGGGGATGCAGTATACAGTCTATACCTTAAATATGAGATCTATAAGATGAAACCCACTGATAGGGATCATGCCCTTGGTGTTGCAATAATTTTTGCTAAAACATTGCAACATTTCATTGTTCCCCTGAACATGCAGCAATTGTTATCTGGTCTACTTTTGACCATGAAATCACAATATGCTCTCTTTACCTTCCACAAAATGTACTAAGGGATGGAATGCTTTTTTCGGCAATGATTTTTTATCAAAGCATCGGATAAAGGTGAAAGTTGGCAATGTACATTTTATAAACTTACCTAATTTTTGCGAGTATTATTTTGTACCTAAGTTCAGTAGTTCAGGGACTTATCAGAGTAAAAGTGACTTTCCTATACCAGAGCCATCAAAATAGCAGGTAAGGCTTTTGAACGCAATATTGACGTTAACCTATAACGTCATGAGGCTCCACCTACAGTGGAGAGAAGGTTACTAATGGAGAAAACGTACTGTTTCTACTTTACAAATAATCCATAAGTCGGTTAAAAGTTGTTTACAAAAAACACTATGTGTAAGGATATCCATTCACCTATTACTGTAAGTGACTTAGTACCTACCTGGTGGGTGAGTGCAACCTCATGACAGTAAATTATGCTTACGTTACGAATGGTTTTTGGATCCTTTTCTGTGATTTTCTCGGTTCCAGTATCGTCGAAATCATTTTACTCTATAAATATAAAAACTATCGAACTTAAGTACTTAATAATACTTGCAAAAATTAGATAGGGTTTTAAAATATACACTTGTCAACTTTCACCTTTATCCGATGCTTAGATAAAACGTTATTGCCGGAAAACGGCGTTCCATCGGCTCTGAATCCCTTAGTAGGTTCACTCTTAGTGACATTCAATGTTTACTTATTCAGCTCCCTCCTTCTCCTCCTCCTCGACACAGATGACTGGATCATTGGTGGCATTGTTAATAATAATGATATTACACTTTTTAATGATAATACTATGACATACATTATCTATAAAGGTGATTCATCGGCTATAGACTTAACATTTGCTTTTCTTCTCTCAGTCTGGATTTTAACTGGTCTACAGATGCATTTCTGCATGGCAGTGATCACTCTCCTATTCATCTGATGTTTGTAAGAAATGTGCCCTCGAATTTTCCCGTTAAATAGAAGAAAAAAGGAAGCAGACTGAGTCAAATTTCAAGAAAGTATTAACCTATCCCAGGAATTTGGGTCGTTCAAGTCCCATATAAAGGCTTACGAGTACTTTGCCTGTGAAATATTGAATAGTGCTGAAAACTCAATACCCAAGACCAGAGGGAAACCACGATGACCTGCTGTTCTGTGGTGGGATCAAAATTAGGGTAATTTGAGGAAAATTACCAGGAAATGCTACAGGTATTATAAATCCAGTCAAGTTGCAACACCAAAATCTATTTACCAATGACCTATGGCAAAAGAGAGAAAATATTCTTAAAAAGTAAAAAGAGAATCCTTGTTTTTTATATAAATGGCATAAATTCTAAGACTCCATCCAGGTTAATCTGAAAAAAGATAAACAAACCAAGTGGCAAATACATTCCATCGCCCACACCTTGTCTAAAAATTAATGGAAACCTTGTCACCAAGCCTGGTGAAGTTGCTGGAAAACTGGTTGAGCTATTCTCTGAAGTATCTAGTTCCAGGAATTATTCAACCGGGTTCCAGAGCATTAGGAATTCAACCATATCCCTTGATTTAAATTCTAGAAATGGTGAATGTTATAATGCCAAGTTAACTTCAAGGGAATTTAGGGATGCTCTATCATCATCTGAATCAACAACCCGCAGGAATGTTTATGGCATGCTTAAAAGTCTTCCAGATTCAGCTAATATCTTATCTTCTTAAAATCTTTAACAAAATATGGTAAACTGATGTTCTTTCCCTTTCTTGGAAAATTGCAGTTGCTGCCCTCATTAAGACACCACTGAAAGATACACATCTTCCTACAACCTGTCTGCCAATATCTCAAAAAGATGTGTGAGTAAATAGCTTGAGAAAATGGTGAATTCTAGGCTAATGTGGCATCTAGAGAAAAGTTGTTTGGTATCAACTGTCCAACTGGCTTTAGGAGAAATCGTTCCACTCTGGACTCACCACTAAAATTATCTCTGAAACGCAGTCAGACTATTGGAGTGTTCTTGAAAAAGCCTATGACACTACTTTTATTTTCTTATTATGAAGCAGCTTAATGACATGGGAATACAAGATAACATGTTAAATATCATAGCTCATTTTTAAATGATAGGTATATTAAAGTTAGAATTAGAAATACCTTGTCTAGTGCTTTTGAGCTGGAGGAAGGCATCCCACAAGGCAGTGTATTGAGTGTCACCTTATTTGCTGTGGCTATACACAGCATTGTTGAATGTGTCTCGCCTCTAGTAGAGGCATCTTTGTTTGTAGATGATGTTGCTATATATTCCATTAGTTATGATGCTATTGCAGCCTGTAATTTCTTGCAAAAGTCAGTTAATTCAATTAGCAATTAGGTTTATGACAATTGCTTTCGATTCTCACCTTCCAAAACTGTGGCAGTTCGTTTTACTAGAAGTACTCAAAAGGATACCATCCAAAATATCAAGCTGAAAGACACTCTAATACCAAATGAGGAGAAAATGAAGTTTTTAGGGATGATTTCTTATGAGAAGTTAACATGGGCTAGTCACATTGACTCCTTGAAAATCAAGGTAAAGAAATCCTTTAATATTTTAAATGTAGTCTCAAGTTGTAACTGGGCTACTGATTAGAGGTCACTTTTAAGGTTATATGACCAGTTTTGTAAATCTCAGCTTGCATATGGTTGCCATGTCTACCTTTAGCAAGCGCAAGCAAACTTAAGGAGTTGGATGTAGTTCATCATGCATTTATGACATTAGCGATTGACAGCTTATATACTGACACTGAAGAACACCCTCTAAATTTACGTCAAGAACTGGGACTGCGGCATGTGTTCAAATTAAGAAGTTCCCTTGAAAACCCTGCAGTATCATTATTAACCAAACTGATCCATCAGTTTGCAGGTACCAGAGTATCCAAGTCTTTTCATGTAAGAATCAGTGTTGCAGTTGACAGTGTATCTATTAAAAACCAAAACATTAAATTAATACATTGCTCTATGTTTACTCCTTGGTTCACCCCAGAATCATCGGTCTGTCAAAAGGCTACTGCTAAAAAATCAGTTAATGTCCAGGAAGTGAAGGCTCGTTTTCTTCATCATGACCAAATATATTTCGGTTCTGTCAAACTATTCACTAATGGATCAAAGACATCAAGTGTGTTGGTTTTGCTGTTGTTCATGGCAAAAGCATATATGCTGGCAGACTATCTAATAATGCTTCTATTTTTACAGCTGAATTAACTGCATTAGTCAAATCTCTTGAGATTGTGTCTACTCTACAGGATAATACTTTCACCATATACTCAGATTCCAATAGTGCACTCATGGCCATAAACCTTCAATTATTCAATATATATTCAAAAATGGTTGTATAGGCTTGCTTCCAAATTTAAATTACTTCATTTTAGCTAGGTAGGTCACTGCCATGGAGGCATTATAGGTAACAAACTTGCTGACCACGAAGCCAGAGATATCGTTACTAAAGATGGCTTTCTATTACACCATATTCCTGTTTATGTATATATTTTTTCCGATATTTTCGCCTTTGAAGGTTATATGCATATCCTAAATACAAAGTTATAATGGTTTTTATCGGGAATATCAGTTTTTGCCAAATATCAATTGTTGCTATAGTTTTAAAATTATTTTACTTATTTATTTATCTAATTTATAAACTCATTATCTTACCTATTTATCTCAAACCAAATGCATTATAATACTGAATAATCCCTCGGATTCCAGTGCTTGGCTTCAAGCCTAAACTTCAGATTCCATTCCATTCCAGAATACAACCTGCCTGGAAGGAACCTGCTTCTCAACTTTGCCTAAGCCTATAAATATGAGCTGCAGTACTAGGTCTCAACCATAATTTGTTTATGGGTATGCAGTATGAGTGAAGGTGAGGCTGTCAGCCTGTCCTTGTCTTGCCTTCAAATATTATCTGTTCCACACTAAAGTACTGTAAAGTAATGTGTGTCTTTCCTTTCAACCCATCATAACATCGAAAATATGTATATCGACTTAAATCTTCGGTCTAAAGTGCACTACAGGTATGGATTAATGGTCTAACATACTCTGCTGCCTGCCAAGCTAATAGTCATAGCCCACGTCCGTTTGGAGTGTTGCAACCTTGCCATAAATGTAAAAAAAAATATGGCTTCCAGGAAGTGCTGCGGCTCATATTTATTGGCTCTCGTATCAATAGTAATTTAGTCCTGACTACTGATAAGTTTGTGATAATAGCAATTTAGTGCTAATTACTGATAAGTTTGTGGTTAATGGCCAGTCCACACTGGTGGGCATGCCCGTCGGGCACTTCCAGTTAATTTTAATATTTTCTTTCCCTCCCTTCTGAAGCAGTCTTACCAGACAATCGCATTGTTCTGACTTCATACTCGGTCGGTCAATATAGTGGGACAGGTTTTGGGAGCAGTGTTTGCTTACTGGGCAGTGCTTACTAGTATGGACACGTCCTTTAAGTGTGTTATACTGTGATTTGTCTCCATACTCAAAGTTCAGTCAATATTTCCTCAGTTTGGGCTATGGCTTGGTAGTTTTTCATCTGACTTGTGATAGTGCTTTAATGAAAAGTTCTAGAATTACTAGCAAATTCAAAGTGATAAGGTCTTCCTTTAGGAGGGAACTAAGAATACCACTCTTTAGGAGCTTTTTTAAAGTCTTGGAACTAGAAATGGGCCTTCAAAAGATACAACCAACCTCTCGGCTCTGGATAAGATTCTTTAGTTCATACAAGAAGGTTATCTTTGATACAGTTTAAGACTAAGGGAGAGTACTAATTAATTCATAAGGCTTTACTAAGCAAAGAAAAATCAAGAGCTTCCTTCTATGATGCTCCGGGTTTGTGTGATTAGTGTGTAAGCATAAGCCTAATGATACAGTGGCCCTGCTTTCCATAAGTCTGTGTAATACCATATGTTCAGCTGTAGTTTTAAGATGGCTCATGAAAAATTTGTTAGGTTCATTTGTATTTTCCGTCAGTTGTGTATACTGCAGGGGTCAGACTTTGACCGGTCTTAGAAAGGTCTGTTGATCATTAGTTGTTATTTATGCCAAGCTGGTGCATACATGGGTAAGTCATGCTATAATGATTACATATGAACATGAAGGCATCAATGATGTGTAACTCCATTCCTTATCTAACATCTGGCAAAAACTTAAGGCCAACCCCCTTAGGTGAGCTATAGGCATGACCAGAACACAGGCACGACTAAAGGTTGTTCGCAGTGTCCCATCAGCCCATAGTTACACCCACGTTTTAGGTTTTTACTGAACCTCCGTCCTTCTTGCTTCCTCCAGCTTGCTGTCCAACTACTGAAATCTTATCTTTCCACTGTCTTAAGCATTGACTAGCTGAAAGTGACCCAGTGCTTGACTTCACAGCAATGTCTTCATAAATCATTTACGATTACACTAGAAAATTTTGTCTCTAATTGCTTCTATACATGAAAAATTTAGTTTCCTAGGGCCCTTTTCTTTGATGAATGCTAATATTTACTTTTGTCTTCATTATTTATATTTTCAGAGACATTCGGTAACGTCTCGTTGGTCATTGTCATTAACTGTAATTCTTCCCAGATTCCAAAATTCGTAAATAATCAGTAGGGAAGGTATTGTTCGTGAGTATCTATTATTTTAGTCCCCTCATGGCAGGTAATTAGAGCCATGCTAAATGTATTGAATTTAACCGAAACACTTTAAATCAGTGTTGCGTTGCACGCGTTTAATGGCATATTTTCATTCTTTAAGCATACCATAACATAATTTTCCCTCTAGCCACAGTAAAATTGAGGCTTCCTAAAATTTTAATATTAACGTAAATGTAGAGAGGTTTTTCTTATTATAGACCGATGGTCACGAAAGATTTTATATTGTCTGTTTACTCTTACATACTTGCATATAAACCATAGATGTTTTCTTGGTATGTAATTTCCTTTGAAACTACTAGTTATGTATCTTTATATCATGACGGATTGTAGTCGAAATAGCTTTCTGAATGGTTCGTACATACATAATCAGTTGTGGTTTACCTAGCATTGAGAGCGGTCTAAAACAATATTGCAACAAACGAGTATTGACCACCATGGACCTGTTAAAGTAGGAAGATGTGCGTAGTTCGTATTTAAATAGTTTTATACTATAATCAGAAGTACAGCCATTTACTATGGATTTCACAGATGGTGCAAGCACGTTTTTTTAACAAACACTCGTATCAGTACGAGATTTTGCTATAGTGTATTACACCCAGTGCCGTAATTTATAAGAGTATCGTGAATCACTATTTGTAAAGAGGGAAGACACTTTTCCTTGCACCACCAAGAGGCAAAATCTCGTTTAGCCAGAAAGGGAAAAGAACTAGGGTGGCCAGACGTCCTGCTTTAAGCAGGACAGTCCTGTTTTTGAGCATTCTGTCCTCTGTCCTGCTTTGCCTTAAGAAGGACAATAATAATGTCCTGCTTTTTGTGTCTGTCTAAAAAACAGAGATGTCATTCTGCTGAATGTTGAAATGAGATTTGGTTGACTATTTCTCGCTTTATTAATACACTAAAAAAATGCCAAAAAGAAAGACTACATTTAACCATGAAGGACCTCGGAATTTGGATTTATTTCTAAAAGCAGAAAAGGTGATTAATATGCACTTTGCACAGTATACCAATGTGATATGGATATCGGTGGCACGGGAAAAATTGCAATTGAACAACATGCTGCCTCAGATAAACATAAAGCTAACACTCGTAGTGCTGACACATTATCAGTGTTATCATATTTCTGCCCATCTCGATCATCTCAAGATGATAAAATAATGGCTGCAGAATTGTGTAAAGTGTATCATGCTGTGAAGCATCAGCTATCATACAGAAGTGTTGACTGTGGAGTAAAAGTTGACAAAGAAATTTGTAGTGACTCATTGATAGTGAAGGGAGTAACATGTGGGAAAACTAAAACAAAAGCTTTGTTTAAAAATATTCTAGCACCACATTCTGTAGAAACACATTTGGAGTACATCAAAGAACATGGATTGCCCTTTTCAATAGCAACTGATGCTTCAAACAAAGGTACAACAAAGTATTTCCCTATACTTTTGAGATACTTTCATTTTGAGAAGGGAGCGCACTATGTGTTACTTGACTTTTACAGTGATAATAATGAATCATCTGAGGCCATAACAAATCAGCAACCATCTAAACTAGAGACTTCAGGTTTGGATCTGAATTGCTTTCTATGAAAGAGCTATAAAGTACTCAAGTGAAAGGTATGACTTCTCTGAAGACAACTTTCATAAGAGTGTCAAAATTAAGTCTACCTTTTGAAGAATTCTGTGACGCAGTCAAGGCTTGTAACATTCAAGAAATTTACATGGATGAATTATATGAAGAGTACGGGATTGTGGAGGCAATTAACAATACTCCTGAGATGATAGGTAGCCACAGGGAGGAACGATATCTCAAGCTGTTCAGTAAATGTGAGGTCCCTTTAACAAATCTGAAGAAGGCGAGTGCTTATATTTTCTCAATGATGACTCCAGCTTGGACAAATGAGAGAAATCGTCGGCAAGTGGACTCGGTCAAAGCAGAGCTCCAAATTTGTAACAACTTTACAGAAGAATGCCCTTCTATGTACAATAACTTTTTGGCAAATAGAAACCTCTTAAATATGGCAAGGAGAAGGGAAAAGTACAAACGTTAGATTGATAATTCAGTAACTCCTTTATTTAGTTTCTAAAATAATGTTAATTTTTTCACCCAAGTTATTTTTATTCTTATTATTATTATTATGTACTAAATTGTCCCATCATCAATAAAATTGAGCATTAATTAATTCCAGTTCTTTATTCTTATACTATTTGATAAATAAACGCTCATTTATACACACACACACATATACATATATATATATATAATATATATATATATTATATATATATATATATATATATATATATATATATATTATACATCATTTTATATTTCAACCCCTCAATAATCATGTTCAATTTAGGTATAAAAAAATTGGTGTTGGCAACAACAACAAAAAATTATTGTCCTTCTTTTTGGGAATTTTGAAGTGGCCACCCTAAAAAGAACACAGCAGTATAAAAAAAAAGCTCCGCCTACCGCCCCCACCCCCCCCCCCCCCCACCCCCCCCCCCACCCCACCACCCTTCCACACCCTCATTCTTTCTTCCCTCTCCTCTCTCTCTCTCTCTCTCTCTCTCTCTCTCTCTCTGAAAGTTGCTTCAGTTTAAACTTATTTTGTATGATTTTTTTCTATTTGTCTATTTATCTAATAATTTATGTATCTAATAATTTACATTGGTGTATATTTCTAATGACCCACTCGGTTGTTACTAGCCAGTTGACTGATTTATCTATGCATTGATGCGCTCATAAAATAAACATTCATGATTCAAAAATATGTGCATCGGTATAATCAAGACTTTAACTCTAATGAAAGTCCGGTAGAAAGGCTCAGTTTTTATTTGTAACATATAGAGTAACTATAACCAGTTACCTATTCAAATCAATCTGAAAGCAATTGGGTACTTGCCCTTTGCCAAAAAAGTTGAAAAGTTGTTGACAAAAGCATTTCTGCAACCATGCCGACAGTTATGTTCCGAGGTGGCCATCTCTACTTCACCTTCGAAATACGGTAATTGGCTGATGCCCTGAGTACAAATGAGGATGGCGAAGACGGTACCAACATCAGGTATAACAGTCGCTTTACTATAAATCATGGTGTCTATCGTTCTACTACTCCACCATACATTCACATATCTTTCACTCAAATAACCATTTACAGTACCACTACCACATACACAGATGAGCGAATTAATGCATAAATAAATCAGTCAACTGGCAGGCAACAACCGAGTGAATTGTTAGATAGATACAGCAATGTAAATTATTATTAGATAAATAGATAGATAGAAAAAATCATACAAAATATGTTTAAACTAAAGTAACTTTCAGAGAGAGAGAGAGAGAGAGAGAGAGAGAGAGAGAGATGAGCGGATCAATAAATAAATCAGTCAATTGGCAGTTAACAACAGAGTGGGTCATTAGAAATATACAACAATGTAAATTCTATAGATATATGGAAACAACTCATACAGAATAAGTTTAAACTGAAACAACTTTCAGAGAGAGAGAGAGAGAGAGAGAGAGAGAGAGCGCGCAAAGGAAGGAGGGGGTGGAAAGTGGCTAATTGAGTTTTGCGTCTTAGTACACGGACAAGTGTCTTTTTTTTTTTTTTTTTTTTTTACAATTAGTGATTCATGATACTCTTATAAACTACGGCACTGGGTGTAATACACTATAACAAAATCTCGTACTGATACGAGTGTTCGTTACAGAGTTATTGCCAAAAAAACGTGCTTGCACTGTCTGTGAAACCCATAGTAACTGAACAGTGTCAATATATATATATATATATATATATATATATATATATATATATATATATATATATTATATATATGTGTGTGTGTGTGTGTGTGTGTGTGTGTGTGTGTGTATGTGTATTATTCTTTCTAAAGCTTTATTATTGTAGAGGTCGGGGACTTCTGTCATTCAATTGGTCCTTTACTTTAAAAAGTTTTGCAAAGTGAACTCACTTGGTTCCGAAGTAAGGAGACTCTCTCTCTCTCTCTCTCTCTCTCTCTCTCTCTCTCTCTCTCTCTCTTTCTCTCTCTTTGAAGAGACGTCATCATGGCCCGCTTCCTAATAGAGCCATCAATTGTTCTATAAAAGATAAAAAATTTCATCAAGCTAAGATTATTACTCAACAATAACATAGAGATATAGAGTAGATAAACCCTTCATTTTTATTAGTTGAAAGTATTTTCATTTTTAGTTATACGATCAGTCACACTGTAATCTTTTTAGTTAAATCGTTAAAATCGTGTGAGTTTGTGGTCTCACTTCGTCTTTCCCTTCCTTAAAATGAGCTGATTTATTAGCTTTTCTTCTTTTGAATTGTTTTTAAGACTGTAATTACTTTTTTTTTATTTAGATTGTATTTTGATTGGATAAGTTACTTTATAATTTTCATTTTTTACGGACCAATGAAGTGTTTAAGTAACACGAAAAGTTTCTTATAATAAATGACTAATTGTACTGCTGCATGCTGTTTGCTTTGGACACCTGTTTACTGTATATATATATATATATATATATATATATATATATATATATATATATATATATATATATATATAATCATAATCCCTCACAAGGAAATTTAATTTAAGAAGATTACACAAATCTTCCATTTTCACTTATCCAAATACACTGGTGAAATCCTTAACTAATGTTCAGCAGAAACCAGTTTCCAAGGATATATGGGTTTATGAAATCCATTCTAGGGACTGTGATAAGTCATACTATGGTTTTACTGGAAAATCTCTCTCAGAAGGATTAACTCAACATTAAAAACTAGTTAGATATGGACAACATAGTTGGCAATTTTATATAAGAGCAACTGTCAATACAAATGTCAGATTTCTAGAATCTTCACTGATAAAACAACAAGATAATAGGATCAACTTTTCCAATAGACCCTGGGACTCTAACCAGATATACAATATCTTCCTTAAGGCAACGATGAAGCAGATTAAGAAAATTAAAAGAACTGATGGCGTTGTTTAGTGATGACCCCAGGCATCACCCAAGGGCATATTTCCCACTAAATATTTCGCTAATGAAACTCTGTCATTCACTGCTTGATAAGGGTGAAAGTGAGTCCACTGAAATATAGTCTATAGCTTTAAACCAGAGGGTATTAATGGGCCTTCTGCACTTCATATATATATATATATATATATATATATATATATATATATATATATATATATATATATAGTATATGTATATATATATATATATATATATGTATATATGTATATATATATAATATATATATATATATATATATTGCGATGTAGTGCCAATCTGGTTTCTACATACCATTTATACTTGATGCAGAGTTGGGTCAAGTACCCAGTTACTACTTACATCACAACAGCCAGACACCTGAACCTTCATCACAAATACCAAACGACTGAATACTCTAAAGGTAACAGTGCTTCATTATAGAACTTATTAATCACTTAGGATATCAGCCTAAGTTCATTAAAGCAGGTGTGATTTAATCTAAATTAAAGGGCATCACTCCTTCAACAATTTTAAATCTAAGTATTTCCCTGGTTCTAATTCACCTGAGGAAAACGGCATAATTACCAATCTATATTTTTCCCTAAATAAAATTAAACTGGTAGATTAATAAAATGCTCATATAAATTTTAATAAAAGATTTATTTAAAATTTCAGAAGTTATGAGTAAAATTCACAATCTCAGGGAAATTGTTGTTACTTGAAAACAAAAGTTTAATTAATACTTGAATTAATCATTAAACAAAAACAAATCGAAATTATACATTTTATCAAGAAAATTAATTAATCAAATTTCAAATTATTCAATTAGAATTCTTATTATAACACAATAATTAAATTTGAAAAGAAATTTAATTAAATGCAAATTAATTCACAAGTTTAGATTATAACAATTATACAATAAGAAATATTCAAATTAATTAAACAAAATGAGAATATAGAAACATAGAATAATATAGAAGAGCACTAAAAAAAATGACAGTACAAACATTAAACACACAAAATGGACATGTCAAAAGAACAAGATAAAAGAAAAATGTACAAAAAGTAATAATTTTATCCCAGCACTGTAAATAAAACCTTAAAGTGCACTTCAGAATATTTGTGAGGTAGAATACCTTCAATTAGTTGCAATTTTTCACTCAAAATGAAAGGCCTGTTACCATCTTCAACACTTTTGTGGCACCACACAAAAATAACAACATGAGTATGCTCAGATTCCACAACTAATTAATATGTTACTATGAAATTATATGGAACTAGAAATGTCGAGTGACCTATTTATACAAAAAATATGAGTTACGTTACGAATCTCGTGATCGAGCGAAGAAGAGAGAGATGCAGACATACAGAGGCATAACATCCTTTTTACCGCACGTGAGTCTCGGAATTGAAAGACTCGTTCTATGGGAGTGAAAATGGGCGTACTAGGGCGAATGGGGCGCCTTGGTTGAGCAACGTGTTCAAGAAGAAAACATAGCTTGATCATCTCCATGACGTCATGGAATTTTCCAATTCACAGCTAATCTAATTATGAGGCTGCAAGTCCTCTTTTGACAAGTTGGAAGAGATAAGAGTTAATTTATGAGTGCTATTAAACATTTTAATAGCAAAGGATCTGCAATTATAAAACTAAACACGAAATGATATTGTATGGAAAGTTCCCCGAAGGACCTGATGCATTAAGGCATACTCTTATGTGATCGGGTACATAAATGAATCTCTCAACTACGTTCTAAATAGGCTCGACCAAGTGATTAAAAAACAACCTAGCTCAGCGGTTTGAAGTACTGAACAACTGGGCTGTTCTCGCGGACATCGCTTACCTCCTCTCTCCGTTTGCTTTAAATTATTTCCATTCTCAACAATGATTTATACATTATTTAAACATATTATCCTTAAATATGGGAATCTGAACGCAAAAATATACATTTTACATTATACACAGTTTCTGAAGGAAGAAACATATATATATATATATATATATATATATAATATATATATATATATATGTGTGTGTGTGTGTATATATATATATATATATATATATATATATATATATATATATATATAGATATATATTGTCATTCGTGACAGCCGTTCCGCCATTTTATCCTCTCATACGAAAGAAGCAGCCTGGGAATTTGAACGAATGCAAGCTGGGTGCCCCTACCCAGAGCCTCGCCACACACCCACCTATCCTAGAGCAGTCTCCTCCCCGAGGTCTCTTACTTTCAGATGCCATCGCAAGACGACAGCGTCAAGTTGGCATCCCCCAAATGGGGAATTGTGATGCAAGACTAGGCCTAAGACAAAAGGGACCAAAGGTCGCTGACCAGTAGAAAACCCTCCAAGGAAGTAAACACCCCCCTTTCGAAGGATGAAGGGGAGGAAGCCGAAGCGTGGGTGGCCGTTCTTCACCGCTTGAGAGTCTTAGGAGGTAGACATGCTGTCCTCTGTCCGCCCCTTCTGAGAGGCAACTGTCTCTCCCTTACAAGATAGGTGTCTGTTGTATGAGAACCTCGTACCCTAACCCTTCCCGCCTATCCGTACAGAAAGAAATCCTATCCACCGATCCTTTGTTCCTCTCCCTCTCCTACCCTCCAGCATGCCCTCGTGTCGGGCTTTGCTTAAGACCGTTTCCCCTTGCCTGAGAGTAGCCTCTCTTCATAATGTCGAAGTGCTAACCATTTGTAAATATAGCTGCTGCCATGTGTAATTCATATAAGACTTATTGCTACGTCCATTAGTAGAAATAACCTGTATAAGTCAAATAGTGCAGTGTATGTGAATGGTTAAGTGGATTAGCGTATCTGTGCATATTAACTAGTGTTTAATTGTCGTAAATTTCCCTTTCAGGGGACAAGAGTACTTTTGCTGAACTCCCATGTAATATGGTTACAAACAGTAGTAAACATTCCACTCCAGAGAAGCCCCTTGCAGCTTCAAGCTTCAGTGGTTAACCACGGTTAACCTAATATTGTTTATCTATTTAATATCCTATCCGTTGTGCTCTCTTTTGTTCCAAAAATCATGCAAAGGAATTGTTAAACACATTTATTGCCGGTATGTAGTGTCTGTATGCCGGCTGGCGACCTCCAACCTCCCTTCTTTTTATCTATATAAATTAGGGTACACGTGTGATAATAAATAATTAAGGCCTGAGCAATCGTGAAACCATAAGAATATATATGTAATTTATAGCAGCAACTGCCGGTACAAGAGTCAAATGATGGAATCGGCCTTAATAAAAGAGAAGCAGGTAATGTACATCTCAAAAGGGGCGTGGGTTTCAGATGTCGTCGACTAAGTTTTCATTCAACCAACGCTTAAGAAGATTAAAGGAAGATTATCAGCGGGGGTGACCTTAATTGGCCTACTTGTGGACGGATCTCTTGGTATAGATACCACCTTTTCTGTAAACTTTTCTCATTCATATACCTGAAGAGAGAGACAGCAGTCTCTGAAATATAGTACTTTTACTTTTCTCTTACATTTTGGTGTTTTTATGGGCTCCTTTTATTAGATGGAATTCTGTTGTTACAGAACATTTTTACCAGTATATATATATATATATATATATATATATATATATATTATATATATATTTATTTATTTATATATATATATATATATATATAGTATATATATACTTAAAAAAATCACAGTAGATGCACATGACTTCAGTATATAAGCAAATACCACAGGAAAATGAAAGGAAGAAAATAAGTACCCAGCGCTTTCTCATGTCTATTCAAGAGTCGTTGGGGCACAAATGAGAAAAAAATGGAAAATATTTTAAAAGGTAAACATAAAGATGAAGAATACCAGATAGTTAATGGTGAAAAGGGCAAAAATCAGAGATAAGCCAGGATGATCCGGGATCAACCGGTCACAAACTAAAACCATAGACTTAACCATAAGAGACACGGATTCTTAGCCATACAGAATCTAATAATATGTATAAACAATATATTAATTTTGTTGCTTATTTCATCAACAACTTTTTTTTTAACTAAAAAGGCATCGAATATAAACAAACGAAGACTTAAATTTAGAACACTTCCATAATTTGAGTTGATGAAACAAGAAGCAATGATATTCCTTTTAACTATGTTGCTACACGGGATTAATGATCTTGCTTCACTCCAGTTAATAGGATAATGTAAATGTCTCATATGTACGAATAATGCATTCGATATTTGTCCAGTTCTCACAGAATATTGGTGCTGTTTGCATCGTTGTGGAAGAGGTTTTTCTTTTTGTCCGTAACATATCACACTTTTTACAATGAATTTCATATATGCAGCAAGAGACATTTTTAGGAGAATTTTTTACTACTAAATTCTTAACATCAACAATTACTGAAAACAACATTTATGTTGAAAACCTTAAAATTTTATGAATTTCTAAAAATCTTTCATCATACGGTAATTTTAGAATGTTTACTGAATTCAAGTTTGTCATTAGTTAAATAAAATGTTTTCCAAGCTCCTTTCCATGCTACATCTACAAAAGTCCTTGGGTATTTAAGTGTCAAGGGAATATTATTAATAGCTTTAATCTCAGTGTCAATAATCTGGTGGCTACAGATACACAGAGCCCCTAAGCACATCCCAGAAAAAGCAGAGAATTTAACATTTTGATGGTGAATTAGCATAATAAACAAAAGAAGCAATGTTAGTTAATTTTCAAAAGACTGAAAAGATGAAATTTGTGTCATGTCTACGGACTACTACATCAAGAAAATTCAAATAACAATTTTTTTTCTTGCTCTGTGGTAAGGGACTAAATTATTTAACTTAAAATCAGAAATTCCTGGAGATTTTCATGAACTGGCCAACTACAGAAAATATCATCCACATACTTAAACGATATAACTTTTTGGGGCAGAATTCTTGGTAAGAATTTTGTCAGAAAATTCCATGTAAATATTGCCACGGACAGAAGGTAAGGGGATTACACATAACTGTACTGAACTTTTGTACAAAAAATTCACCATTAAAACAAAATTTATTATCTTTGATACATAACTATATAAGATTAATTAGGTTTGCTACAGGTAAAGCAATATTATAACTTTCTAATTCTTACTCCAAAAATTCAAGTAAATCATCTGCAGGCACTTTTGTAAAAAAAAAAAAGGGGGGGGGGGGGTTTGGGAGATCAAAACTTACTATATTAAAATTCATATTCAAATTTAAACTACTCAATTTGTTTATAAAGTCATTGTTTTTTCACATTCATGATAGAAAGTTTCCTAACAAAGGTGTAAACATTTTTGCAAAGCCATTTAGATAAATTATTTGAAAATGAGCTCACTGAACTAATGATTGGTCTGATAGGGTTACTGATATCGTGTGTCTTGACTAAACCATATATATAAGGTATGGAGAAGTATTGAGGTGTAAACTATTTAATTAAATGCTCCAAGCCCTTTAGAATGGATTTAATTTGTTTACTAAAATGAGAGTTCACTGTCTGTGCAGGATCAAACCTCAGTATCGTGTAAGTTTCACTATTATCTAATAATCCCATTATTTCATTTACATAGTCACTTTTATTCATTTGCCTTTGTTACTTGCACTGTTTCGTCTTTTTATAGGCCTGGAGAAATCTTATGGGTACATTAGGGGGAGAAGGCTTGGTCAAAGCACCATACACAATATCTTTACAAATATTGATGTTCTCAGGACAAAAATTATGACTAAATTTTTCCAGCATAATCAAGGAAAAGATCGAGATGGCTCACGGAAGGGGCCAAGGTATCTCGATTCGCGACACACAATGCACTTACGAGTTAAAAAAAAGTGCACTGCACTGAAAGAACTCAGGTCTAATATGGAAACTTGCACTTTTGAAATGAAAGGGAAAAATTACTGAAAGATTAATAATGTTGTGAATGATGAAAGAACTTCCGATATGAGGTACTTTACCTTGTTGGAGCATTGTCTTCGGTGTAGATAGGAATAGAGGAAAAACTGAATGTGCTTTCATTAGAGGAATACTTGGGCTTGAGCAAGACAGCCACGTGGTCAAGGGAAGAGCCCTGAAGGAACGGGGAGTTTAACGAAAAGATGCTTCAGTCTCTGTAGGCAAAATGTCTCAACGTTCTCGTAGGTCGTGTCGGCCCTCTAATGACCTCTAGTCAGGATTGTTCCTCCTCTTTCTAGATGGGGCTGTGGTCACTCGGTTCTCGATACTCCATTTTCTGTAAGTGCGCCCTTTGACCTTTGGCATGCTCTCTTAACAGTGCCACGTAATAAGTTGGTTGCTATGGGCCTCTGAAGTTCTCTCCTTTCATTAATCCTTTTCACTTTTAAGCAATTATTACCAGAGTAATTTATACGGTTAGTTATGAATTTAATTGTAGGATTAACTTTGTGAAGTCAAAGTTAGGCAGTTATTTTGCCTTGATTATGCATTATAACAAAATACTCTTGGGCTTATGTTGGTTGATGTTACAGTATTTGATATGACGGCACTGTGACAGAATTGACACTAAAGTCACGGGTGTGTAGTGACACTGATTTTGATTACATAGAGAAGATAGAGTCAATGGAGCCAATTTCAGTCATTAGCTCTGATTTCTGAGATGTGTGAGCTACTTAAAGGGTTACACTCAGTAAAGAATGGTGAAAGGAAATTATGATTAGTATGCCAGGATCTTATTCCTTAGCCTCTTGAAAGGGCCAGGTTCGATGGGTGGAGTGCCAAGCCGGTCATGCAACCATGGCACTACTGCCAAAGTAAGGTAGTCAGGAGTGACTCCTCTGACAGAAGCATCTACCAATATCTATGGTAATGGCATGGTACCAGGGATGGCACTCCTGCAGCAAGGACCTAATGGTTCTGCTTTATACAGTTTAAAATTTACCATATAAGTAGGTAACTGCAAGAAAGGGAGGTCAAAGGACTTATAGCACTAGACGGTCTCGCAATTTGTACTTTCCATCGGCAGAGAGCGAAGCAAATTAAAACAAGGGAAAGGGGAGCTGTAATAAGGCTTTACAAGGGGATTCATGAATGGGCAATGTTGCCAATAAAATATTAGATTAAGATATTGGAAAGACATCAAAGTTGTAAAACAATATATAACAAGAAGCAAGTTAAATTACAAGGCCATAAGAAATAGTAATAAGGGAGTAAACTTGGCATCCTATTATATTTACAGGTTCCAGAATCCTTCGTAAGATAAAGTAAGGCAATGTGCCAGATCGGAACTAGTGCGAGGAACGCTCATTGACTCCTATAGGCTACCTGGAGATTCGATTTCCTTGACCTTTCTTTCATGGCTTAAGGGGACCCAGAGAACCAGGTCTGAGGTAGATTGAGTACCACTTGTTCCACCTGATATAGGACTAGGAACTTGGGCAGTGGCTACTGGGGCTAATACTAGATGTCACAGTTTCTTAATTCCTTTGGCCAATTGAGATATGGCAATGTCCTTACTCATGGACTGGTCAGCTGAGAACTGGGAAAGAGAGGAAGAAGTTGCTGTAGTTGTGAGAGTCTTACAGTTCACCATGACCATCTCAGCCATGGGTTACGAGGCCATACTGTGTAATGAGCTTACACTGTGGTCAGGGGACTCCATCTCTCTTACTAACACAGTAGTGGCGCCGAGTCGGGAGAAGGAAGTTGATCTGAACCGGGATCTCTTGAATTGAGATCTATGGCATGCTCTGGCACTGGGACTGAAGCAGGACCAGGCACAGTAATTAATTCTGGAATTTCTTTGACATCTACGATGGACAGAACATTGCACTGTCCAGGACATATAAGTGCCACTGGCAGAGAAGTCAATGTAGGTTCAGGATCTCTGGAAGGGAGATTTAGGGTGTGCCTTGGCACTGGCACTGGGACAGGGCCTGGCACTAAAATGGAATTGGTTAATGGCTTGCCTCTCAAAATGGACAGAGTTTGGCACTGCTAAGGGCAGTGAAGTGTCACAGGCTGTTTTAAAGCAGGTTTATGAAGTCATGCTATGCCTGATGAATGCTTTGAAGGGTTAGGACCCCTGGATTGTCTTGGTTTAAGTGGGGATCGAAAATCTTGCCCCAGGAGGATATTATAACCTCCTGGAATGTAGCTTGCTACTGCAAGTATGCAGATTTTGGATCTGTGAGGTCTTGTGACCTCAACTGTATGGTGACGAGTATTAATTTTAGGTGATTGATACTTCCTATGGTGATGAATTTACTTCAGTCAGTGTTAGCCCCATAGGGGACTTTGTCCTCCCATATCAGGGAGATTTGCATTTGCCTGTGTGCAGGGTAGCTACCTCAAGAAGATGCCACATATATAGGACCCTTTGCTGGAAGGCCTAGAGTTGAATTATTATTAACTGCCAGGGCAATGACAGGTGTAACATATTTTGAGCAAAGCCGATACCTTGCAGGTGTGTTAACCTTCTGACCACAGTTTTGGCATGTTTCTTTGCTGTAATCTCTTTCCTGGGAGAGGAGACAGGCCTGTTGTTTGGTACCCATGGGCCAGATGGGGTTCCATTGGGTGTGTTCTCTTTGGGAGACTTCAATGGGACCTTGGGCATGGCCTGGGCCCTCAGACAGCCTTGTTTTGTGGGATGCCCAACAATCTTACAATGGCCGCATATATGCTACTCTGGAGGATGCCCATTTAATGGCTTGGAGATGCTGGAGATGTGAGATGGAGGGCAGATCTCACAGTCCAAAGAACTAGCAATCTAATGGTGTGTCCTAGATGTCCACTAAGTGAAAGCACTCTGCAAGAGTGGGGCCTTCTCACGGATATAGGTAGTAAGAGCAGGAGAGATGTAATGTAGGAAGTCACTGAACTTGGAGCGCTTGAGGATATCCTCAGCAGAATGGTGCATAGGAACTCAATGCACCGCCCAAG
>NC_061107.1:54587071-54664571 GCF_015104395.2 Macrobrachium nipponense | reverse complement strand
TTGAGTCATGATCGTGCGACTGGAACCGCTATAGGTGCCAACATAGGCTACCACCCGGCTGTGGCTGAAGGTTTCATGGGCCGTGGCTGAGAGTTTCATACAGCATTATATGCTATGCAGAAAACTGAGTTGCTCTGAAGATACTTCGGATCATTTTTTTTTAATCACTTTTATTTAGCTTGTTTTTGTTCCTGTTTGTATGTTTTCCTTGACCAAATTATGTAACTCAATTTTCGACCTGATACTTTCGTCAGATGGACTTGAAATTTTGCATGTTTACTCAATGCCAGCGACAATACAACCTTCCATGATCAGCAGATTAGCAGTGACCTCTAGTGACCTTTCCCAGTATCTCAGGATTTGTCTGAACCTCTTTGACTCGCAAATACCTCTACGGATTTTCCACACCTTCATTGACTCGACAGGCTATCATAATTTGGTTATAATTTCTGTCAAAACTAAACAGATATAAAATGAAATAATATAATAAAGTTTTTTAAAACATTCTTTTATCAAAATGCACTAAAAAACGAAAAACCAATATTTTGAGATACCAGGACTTTCATACAATTATCGTTTCCACAAAAATAAAAGTGTGGGCCCAAATATGGAAGGAAAAGCTACAAGAGATAAAAATTATATATATTTCTTTTCTTGTATCATTTCCTTCCATGTTTGGCACCCACGTTTTTATTTTTGTAGACAATTAATTATAAGAAATCCTGGGGTCTCAAAAACTTTATTTTTCACTTTTTAGTGCATTTTAATAAAAATGTGTTATAAAAAAAACTTTTTTTTATACATTCAGTCCTTGCAGAGTTTTGCACTGAAATAAACGTTCTGTTGCTTCCTCTTACTTCAGAGTATATGTCTTTAATTATCTTTTAAAGTGACATTTTAGTGTCAGCACACTTAATCTGGCCTACATAAGTATTTGACGCCTATCTACATTTTTTTTCCTATCCCTCTCATCAGTGAACCTCGGCTTTATTATCTTTTTAATTGTATATTCTTTTCAGTACCCTGGGAAAGCTTTTTTTTCTTCTTCTTCTTTTACGAGTCTTTCTTCTCGGGATTTTGGTTTGTGTACTGACCTAGTATTTCTACATTTTCGTACCCCTTATCGTTTATGAATATAATTTGTCGACCACATACCATAGAAATGGGTGTATATAATACTCTGATCCCCAAGGGGTAGTACTAAACACGGCATCCTAAGAGGCTTCACCCATGTTTAGTACTAGCACCTCGGAGGTGACGTATAGATAACAAGCCAAAGTGGCACCTCTCTCTCTCTCTCTCTCTCTCTCTCTCTCTCTCTCTCTCTCTATCTCTTTATATATATGATATATATATATATATATATATATATATATATATATATATATATATATATATATATATCGATCACACTTTCTCCCCAGCAGACTTTATAGGAATTTTTACATTTCTTTTCTTCTTCTACTGCCTCATTTACTAGTTTTTCCCTATCTGTCGCTGTTGAATTGTTTTCCTTGTCTATTCCATTTGCAGCTTTTTGCCCCAAGATGGCGTAATTGTTGGTTGCTCTAGCATTCCTTTCATGATTCGGGATGGCATCCTCTGGGGTTCTTCCTTTTCACTCTCCTTCATTCTTCCCCAGGTTCTGCATGGACAAATGGAGTAGGTAACTGTCACATTTTAATACCTTCCTGTTCTTATTATATGGCTAGATCTCCTTAGTTTCCATATCTAACAATTTAACGAGTCAACAATTTCATTTCTGCTATTTTTTTATGCCTAGCTAATGGCATCTCTCTCGGCGTACCGTCTGATTACTACTGAATAATTATTTATACTTGTCGCATTCAGCTGTCACTGTGGGGCACGAGTCATTTAGACTACACATTTACGGGGCAAAATGATGCTTCAGATTATCGATAAATTGATAAGTCAGTAACCTAACCGTCTAGTTTACTACCTTGGTTGGTACTGTCCGTCAGTAGCAAACAATTTTGTCAGGTGAGAACTACCACTGGCATACACACGTGTCTTCCCAAGTCCTGATCAGTACCGTACTGATCAGGACTTGGGAAGACACGTGTGTATGCCAGTGGTAGTTCTCACCTGACAAAATTGTTTGCTACTGACGGACAGTACCAACCAAGGTAGTAAACTAGACGGTTAGGTTACTGACTTATCAATTTATCGATAATCTGAAGCATCATTTTGCCCCCTAAATGTGTAGTCTAAATGACTCGTGCCCCACAGTGACAGCTGAATGCGATAAGTATAAACAATTTTTTTTTTTATCATAAATAGCACGCATATACGGATAACGTTGTGTTATTAAATTAAATTATCAAACTTAAATTAGACATTATACCTTTCATAAAATAAGCGAGAATACTTGTTTTGAAGTCATCTTTATTCTTTCCGCTACTGTAAGGCAAATACTCTGATTATAGGTTTGTAGGCAATTGGGTGTTTTGTATAGTTAGTTAATTTATTGACAAAACATACAATACGTTATGTACTAACATAAATTTGTACAAGAGTACATTATTTTAGTTACAAAAATCATTGAGAACAAAAAACAGTTTTACACACATACATATGTACACACACCATATATATATTTTGTCCAAAACAAAACATTAAACCCATAAATGGTAGGTGAACACTTCACTGATATAATCCCAGTACATCATGAATATACCTACATAAATCAGCAACTAAATCAGGCTCCACATACATCAAATTAGCCACACTGCAAAGTTCAACCTATTAAATCTTGTACGGCAACCGCCAGATAAGGGACAAGAAATAAGTACATGACTTTCTGATTGTACACTACTATTATCACAGTGGCAAGTTCTTGCATAGGTCGGGATTCTGCTCCATCTACCTGTCTCCACCTTCAGATTATGAGACATCAGACGCAAGCGTGTGAATGACACTCGGTAGAAATCTGGGACATACTGGGTAGTAGAATAAACCATATGTACACTCAGGGAAGGGTTTAACTCAGATACATATGTATTGAATTTCGTGGCATTTTCAACCCTCTCGCGTACTTCCTGTGCAAACATTTCCAACGAATTTTGCTCCTCATTTTGTTCTAACATGTTTGCTAAAAAACTATAACCCGGAGTTCCGTTGTCTCTGCACAAATCAAAGACGTAATTGAATGGCAATTCTTCATCTATATTTTCTCTCTTGGACACCAAAAAGGATTTCTGTTTTCTTATTATGATATCCTTTACGGGCAGAATGCCTCCCTCCATCATACATAATTTAATACTCGTGTTCTTTCGAACACCAAGCAAAACTTTGACTAACTTATTATACTGTTTTTCTACGCCTTTAATATTATTAGTTGTCCAGGATTCACAACTATATAACAGTGTTGACATTACCGCTGCATCGAAAACTCGTTTTTTATATACATATGGCACTTGGCTGTTAGCCACACAAAAAATTGTAAACTTATTTACTACTGCCTCGCTACGGCTCTCGTGCAGACTAATGACATCACCCAACTTGCCACTATCCACGAACCACGCTCCAAGGTAAATTTATCTCTGAGTGTATCTCACAATAATACTTTCTACATGTAAATCTGTTTGATCATCATAATCATTATTTATCACAAAAAATTTAGTTTTTGACTCATTGATAACCATTACATATTCAGCACAAAATTTACATAATACTTTTAACTTTTTCTTGCACATTTCTCTACTTGTAGCTAAGATAACCGTGTCATCCATTAGTAAGAGAACATTTAGTGCTCCTAAAGATCCATCGGAAGCAACGGCTTCCTGCAACATACGCACCAGCCTGTCAATGTATACAATAAATAATATACAACTTGTTGGAGCACCTTGTCGAACACCAATGGTGGTATTAATTACTGCTGACTTCAAAATGTGTTTTGTACATGAATACATTGCCTTAATTGCCATTTACATTCTCTTACCACACCCGTTTTCTTTTAAAACATCTATCATTTTGTTCCTAGGTACTCTATCGTACGCTTTAGAAAAATCAAGAAATAAAACGTACAATTTTACTTTCTTAAAACTAGGAAAATCACACAACAAGCGTAATGCTAATATTTGTTCAATACAACTCCTCTTTTTTTGAGCACCTGCTTGACACTTATGTATATTACACCACAAACGTAAACGATTAAGAATTAAAATATAAATTTTCGCTAATGAATCCATTATTGAAAAAGAAACCCACAAATTCAATTTGTAACTTGTTTACTTCTAAGTATTTACATTTAGTTTTACTCCACACTCGAGTACTTTCAGGCCCTTCTGTGGCCCATTCTCAAGAGATGTTGGGATGTTAGCCTGGGTCAAGGCCCAGCAGTCTTCTGGAACTTCTTCTCGTTGTGCTGTCATTTATGCGATGGCTGTTCTGGTTTTCTTGAGAGTTGCCAATCCCCTCTTGTCGCTCTGATATCCTGAGCTGATGGTCAATGGGATTCACCCTTGTGGTAAGGGTGTGGTCACCGTAAGTCTGTTGGGCAGGAAACCTAATCTCCAGGTCAGCAGGGTCAATCTTAGCTTCTTTTAATATCAAAGCTCGGCTTATGGGATCTTCTGAGGGACAATCAAATCCTTAAGATTTGCTGAGATATTAACGATGCCGTTGAATTTTTATATATAGGTTACTATGTCGAAAAACCTTGAGCCGTCATGTTCATGTTTAATTTTCCGTGGAACCCCCAGGCGTTAAAATTTCTATTAACTTTGTTTTGTTATTTGAACGTCGATTGTGGTAAATGAGTTTGATTTAACAAGTGTTGTGTCAGATATATTTCATCTTAATTTATATAATTGTACCTACATATCAGTTCGGGGTAGAATTTTATTTTATTTATTTATTGCAGCTAGTGTACAATTTCTATTGGTCGTGCAAAAGTGCACGTCAGTTTTCTTTCCAGACTTTACCACTTGTGCTGTTATCAGGAGAATGTCGTCATCATGCTGCCACTTTTGATTTAACGCTGCTAATCATTGTGAAATCTTTTGGGTCATCTGCAGAAGAATTCACTTTGAAAATAACAGAAAATTATCTGCCACCTCACTTACCGACACGCGATCTTGTTGAATGTCCAGTGTATTTGCTGTAAAGCCTAGGGACGAAAATTTGTTTTAGAAATCTGTGGTAGAAACGTATCGCCTAATTCTTGTGTACATTTTTGCACCAATTCCATCAGTTGTAACACCTGTTGACTTCCCGACAGGAGGAAAGTGAGTCAAATCTTCTGTCAATTGTCTAACAGAATTAACGACTGCTAGCAAGTGTTGAGGGTAATGGGCTTCTCCCTCCTGTGAGGTATTATTTCAACATCACTCGATTTCTCGAACAAATGAGAACTCGCTCCAATCGCGACCGCCAACGGTTGTTGGTTTTTTCTTTGGTAGATCTCATGCTGATGTCAATCAAGCGGCATCATTAAGAATTTGGTAGTACGCATAAGTGGGCAGACACGTGTATCGAAACCCACAATAGCCTGTCGGGATGGGGAGGCAGGCAAGTTTTGGAAAAGGCGCCAAAGACCGTACTTCGGCAACAGCTTACACTCAATTTGGTTCTACCCAGCAAACCTATTAGACCGTTGGATTTTAACTGTAATACATCACTTTCATTATCTTTAATATTTACGGCCAGCTTAATTCTAACAGTTTCCCGAATAACTCCGAGAACCAGTTGGGATATTCTGCGATGGTCATCATCTTGAAAGCAATGACAAAGGTAACTCTACGAAATATGAGAGTATTTGCTTTAAATCCATGATTTCTGTGCGTATGTGCGTGGGTGTGTTTGAGCGGTTTCTTTTTATGGAATAATTTTAGCATGTCTTCACAAATTACAAATCCATCAAAATCAAAGCTAGAATAAACTGATAATTTTGTAGGTTGGCAAAATATCTCACAAGAGATTTATCAACGACTCAACTGTTGACTGAAATTATCATAATCCATACATTTCTTGTGGTAATGCTACACTGCGTTCTTGACAGGCTTTGCGCTGGTTGTGAGGAATCGATATATGAAAGCTTAGTCTGATGACCAGGCACCAGGGACCGTTCAGTTATTCAGTACAGAGATAAAAAAAAAGGGTTATAAGATAAAATTGAGCAAGTAATTACTTGACATAGTAACCAATATCAATGGTTAAATATACAAAAATACCAACACTTTTTTTTAAAAAGTCCATGACATTATCCATTTCAACGTCTTACATTCTAAACCTGACCTATGAAACCTGAAATTTTATGTTGCTTTCTCTCATCTGCATATTTGAGATAACCCACCAATAGATGTTCTAGTTGCAAGAGGGAATATCACTAAGATCACATACTGGTGGACTGTCGCCCTCCAGGATGAACTTGGGGGTTAAATGGGCCATTAACTCTGACAATTTTGTAATTCAAATATAGGTATGCCTCAACATGTTTCTCGAAAGGATTCAAAATTGCGATATATTTTAATGATTCTCATGTTTGTCCATCAGCTTCTTTTTGTCTTCTGTTTTGGGGTGGACAATTCTGGAGAGTTGATTGCAGTTGCAGATTTTAATCTGCAACCATATGTCTGATTGTCTAAGTGTGAATGGTCTTGGGTTGAATTCTTTACATTTATTCACACAGAGTAACACATTTATATACGGCTTTATTTATTTATTATTATCATTTATTTATTTATTTATTTTTTCCAGGAAGGAGTTTTCATTAGGGACAGCGTAGACGTTTTATGTTACCAGGATTGTGTTGCATTTGGGAGATGCTGGAGGTGCTCTAGTTTGCCCTCTGATGAAAGCAAAAACCATCTTTGTCAAGTGACGAATGTTGGGAGGTTTCTTGGATGCCTGCGATTGTGAAGTTGATTTCTTTGAAACACTTAGATTTTTTTTTTATTGGTCTTGAGTGTCATAACCTTTTGATTTTGGTTCTTAAGTCTAACAGACGCATGTTTATTTTCAGAAGGCGTCTGAATGACTGCATTTGCAGATAATTCCGTTGTTGAAGGTCGTGACGTGGGAGAAAAGCAAATAAGACTGAGTTTTTGGGAGATGCAACAGGAATCCTCTAAGTTATAGAGGTTTTATATTCTGCCACCATAGTTAAGTCCTTAGTATCGTCATGATCATGACTTGCATCTTGTAATTTTAGTAAACATTTTCGCATAGCATACCTCTGGCAGCTTTTGGCACCAACATCGCACTCTATCATAACTAATATACAATTCATTGTTCACTACGGGTAATTCAATGCAGTCTCCCCGAAATCGAAATAGAGTGCAGAGTTGACAGGTAAGTGGTCGTCTTCACAGTGAAAATATAGAATATTTGTGACATTTCCATTGAGTATCTGAAGCAGTTCTTATAAAAATTTCCTGAAAAAAAGGTGGGTAGTGGGGCTATATTCAAAGCACTTGAAGCATTGCTTTGGTCTTAATTTGTGATGTATTACATTAAAATTCGGATGTCTAATATAAATGAATTTCTACAGATATTAAAAAGAATATTAGAAGAACTGCATTAATTTGTCCATTTAGTTTCTTTATCTCAGGACATAAAACTAAAATTTTATCAGAGAAACCTTGCAATTCCCCTGAATAAATAGCTCCTGCATAAATAGTTCCTCTGCCCGGATGAAAGGAAGTATATGACCTCACAAAGGTAATCTCAATCCTCAGATGGTTTAAAATTTAACAGCATAAACTACATATCATTTGTAGCCTCAATCGAGAGAGATTTTCCAATTTTTTTTTTTTTTTTTTGCACCAACGTATCTTTTCAAATACAGTAGGCCTTTCAAACTGTTACTATACTCTTCTTTGTAGTTTACTACGTACTACTACGAATTTCATCCCTTTATCAAATATTCTATTCCCATCAACAGCTGACTCCCAAATGTCTACCCCTATCCTACCCAAAGGGGTGGCACCAACATGATTAGGGTGGCATAAGTTTAAGCCAAACTCGCTTTATGGGGCTGACATCATTATATTAAAGCAATCATCCCCACTCTAATGATCTTGCCGAGTAAAACGGACCTTACCTTACAGACCTTACAGTTCGTTCGGGTTGCCCCAGGTCCCTCAGTGTGAGGCGCCTCTAATGTCTACCAGAGAGTTGCTAGTACATCTTCCGGTATATTTTGCATCTTCCAATCTTGGATGGTCTGGGATGCAGTTTAGATATTTGTCGAGCTTATTCTTAAACACATCTACGCTCACTCCTGATATATTCCTCAGATGAGCTGGCAACGCATTGAATAGACGCTGCATTGTCGATGCTGGTGCGTAGTGGATTAATGTTCTGTGTGCTTTCCTTATTTTTCCTAGTATAGTTTTGGGCACTATTAATCTACCTCTGCTTGCTCTTTCTGATATTTTTAGTTCCATGATATTTTCTGTTATTCCTTCTATCTGTTTCCATGCCTGAATTATCATGTAGCGTTCTCTTCTCCTTTCTAGACTATATAATTTTAAGGATTGTAGTCTTTCCCAGTAGTCTAGGTCCTTAACTTCTTCTATTCTAGCTGTAAAGGACCTTTGTACACTCTCTATTTGTGCAATATCCTTTTGATAGTGTGGGTACCATATCATATTGCAATATTCAAGTGGACTACGAACATATGTTTTATAAAGCATAATCATGTGTTCAGCTTTTCTTGTTTTGAAGTGCCGTAAAAACATTCCCATTTTTGCTTTACATTTTGCCAACAGAATGGCTATTTGATCATTGCATAACATGTTCCTATTCATCATCACACCAAGGTCTTTAACTGCTTCCTTATTTGTGTTGATTGTCATCATTATTAGGTCCCCTATATGCATATAGCTTTCCTTCTCTGTCTCCATAATTTATTGATTCAAATTTATCAGAGTTAAATACCATCCTATTTACCTCTGCCCAATCATATACTTTGTTAAGGTCTCTTTGTAGAGCGTTCCTATCTTCATCACAAGTAATTTCTCTACTTATTCTTGTGTCATCAGCGAAACTACTCACTACCGAATCCTTAACATTACTGTCTATGTCTTCAATCATAATAACAAACAATATTGCAGCTAGCACCGTACCTTGTGGCACACCGGATATTACCTTGGTTTCATCCGATTTCTCATCGTTTGCAATAACTATCTGTTTTCTGTTGTGTAAAAATTCTTTTAACCATCTTCCTACTTTATCTACGATATTGTGTTTTCTAATTTTCTTTGCTAATATATTATGGTCTACTTTGTCAAAAGCTTTTGCAAAGTCTAGATAAACCACATCTGTTTCATTTCCGCTTTTCATATTTTTGAATATGTTCTCACGGTGGACTAACAGTTGGGTTTGTGTACTTTTTCCGGGTACGAAACCGTGTTGTCCTATATTAAACAAATTATTTTTATTAAATGTTTCATAATATTTTTCTTCATTACCCTTTCATACACTTTCATAATATGTGATGTTAGACTCACAGGCCTATAATTACTTGCCTCTAGTCTTGATCCACTTTTGAAAGTAGGGGTGATATATGCTAATTTGTGCTCATCATAAATCTTGCCTGTATCTACTCTTTGTCTTAATAATATTGCAAGTGGCTTTGCGATAGAATGAACTACTTTCTTTAACAAAATAGCAGGGACTCCATCCGGCCCTGCAGCAGCTCCATTTTTAATTTCATTAATTGCCTGCACAATATCAGCTTCATTAATTTCTATGTCAGCTAAATATTCACTATTTTCGTCCCTTACTTCTATATCATTATCTTCATTATCTATTCTAGGGGTGAATTCTCTCTTATATCGTTTCTGCCAGTATGTTGCAAATTTCCTTTTTTCATTCGTTAATCTCCCTTCAATTCTCAGAGGGCCTATTTCTATTCTTCCTTTATTCATCTTCTTCGCATATGAGTATAATAGTTTGGGGTTTTGCTTGATATTTAATAGGGTTTTTTCTTCCAAGTCCCGTTTTTCATTTCTTTTGATTGTATAATCTTTTGTTCTGCATTTTCTATCTTACTTTTTAGTTCTATAACTTTCCATGCATTTTTTTCTTTTGCAAGACCTTTTTTCCACTTTCTGATTTTCTGGAACAAGATCCTTCTGTCTCTTGGTATGCATGAATGATGTTTACTTTTCTTCTTCGGTATATATTTATCCACTATTTTCTCCAATATTTTATATAATATCTCCGTATTTACCCTTATGTCATCACTTACGAAAATGTTATCCCAATCTTTGTTTAATTCTTCATTAATTTCTGACCATTTTTATATTTTACTGTAGAAGTTGTATTTCCATATCCTTCCCACTTTTTCATTTCTTGCTTATCTCTATTTCACTTGCTTTGGAATGAACTGTTAATTCTATGACATTATGATCTGAAATACTCGCATTATAAACTATTATTTCTTTAACATAATTCATCTCGTTCACAAATACTAGGTCTAAAGTATTTTCCTTTCTTGTTGGCAGGTGATTTATTTGTTGGAATGTTGTATTCTAGTAGCATATCTAATAGCTTTTCAAATTGCCTCTTATCTTCTGCACTACTATTACTCTCTTTTTATATGTATAAGTACAACCACAGTCTCCTATTCGTTCTTTCCATTCTACGAAAGGAAAGTTGAAGTCACCAGATAGGAGAATAGTCCAGTCCTTGTGATTTCTACATATATCATCCAATTTTTCAATTATTAAGTCAAACTCTTTAGTATTAGGAGGTCTATATATTACTATGTTCATCAATTTTTCAGATTCAAATTCTACCGCTATTAGTTCACATTCTGAGTTACTATATTTCTCGTATATTTTTCCTTGTTTTTTGTCTTTCCCATATATTGCGGTTCCCCCTTGATTCCTATTTTTTCTATCTGATCTATAAGTTTGGAACCCTTTTATTTGATCATCATTCCCAGTCTCTTGGGAATACCAGGTTTCACTTATATTCATTATATCTATTTTCTTTTCATTTTGGGTTAGTTCTTCTAAGTACTCTATTTTTCTTTTTGAGTTACTCGTAACTAAACCCTGCGCATTCATCACTATGATGGTTTGCGTGTTTTCTCCTTCATTTAATATTGGTAGTAATAAGGATTTTCCCATGTCTCTTTCCTGTTCTGGTATGTTGTTCTTTTTTTCATTTCCAGAAATTCTGACATTAAAAAATCCAACTTTTCCATAATATTTGATCTTCCTTCATCATAATTATTCATTTTGTGTCTGAATCTGCAATTTTCTCCGTTTCTGCAATATCCTCTTGCAGGGAGCCATGAATCCTATCTCCAGAAACTAACTCACCCTGAAATCCATGAGCCAGCTCTAATAGATGATCCTGGCCCCCAATTATCAATAAGATTATAGCATGGGGATAATTATCTGTCGGGTCAGTGATTGTTGGGTGATTGACGAGACATTAACAGTTCTTAGTAATAGTGTAAAACTGAACTCCAATTCCGTCTATGGTACCCGTTCCTCAGTATAAAGAGGAAATTAGAGAGGTTGAACAGAAAGTTTGGAAAAAAAGTAATAAAATCTGAATGAGTTTGAAATGATAATGAGAAAGAGAGAAAGAGTATTGATACATTTGGATTCGAACTTAAGGAACGAGACGAGATTCCCCAGGTTCGAGGGCCTTCTCGCCCACCACACAGCTTCAACACGAATAAAAATAGGCCGAGATGAGTCTGTGTGGCTTAAGCAAGGCTTTCTGTCATTCAGAGGGTCTTAAACAACAGGCTCCAATAACGTTAATTTTCCAATCAGTGCTCGACGGGATATTGCAATTTGTCAGGGTGCATTAACTCTCAAAGTCCAACCAAAGTTCAATTTGCTTTGATTTAAGAGTTTCATCTTTCGACGGTGCCTGGTATCTTTTTGGTTTAATAACCTCCAACCGTGTTACATAATGGTAACCTGAGGTCAGTCATCTTCGCACCTGCTGAAAGTAATACTTTTGAAATGCCAATCATCCTGACAGCAGGTGGCATTGCTCATAAATGTTAGGCAAATCGAGGGAGAATTAGATTACAAGGATTGTTTTCGTGTCTAGATACTACCATGGCGAATCGCTCGTCACAGGGGGATCCAGACTGATGGAGCATATTTCAGGTTTTAGACCACATCAAGTATGATACGTTTTAAGTTACTCGAAATGTTTTACGGTAGATAAAATAGTTTTGTTTACTTATCTATATTCAAGAATTTTATCATTATAAACAATTATTAAGAGAATTCTATATTTCTTAATTTATTATTATATTTGGCATTTAGGGCCTTTTCGAATGTCTGAGAAATGGTGATTCATTATCTAGAAAATGTCCGATCAACCTGATTCTGTATGAGTCACTATCCTGCAACTTCATCTGCCGTCTTTACTTTCAGAGATGCTTCCGTCAGTCATCCAGAGCATCAGTCAGACCGTACTTATTTGCCTACTTGGTTGTTTCTCTAATAATTCTCTCTCTTCTGTATCATAACTGTTACTTGATAAGTTTACCTAAATTCCTACTATCATGTGACCTAATTTTAGCGTAATCATAGTTCCCTGGGCAACCGACTACATCATCTGGATGTATTCTCTTTTTTTTCTTGTTTTTTTTTCGTAGCATGTTTTCTAGTCTTTGCAACTTGGCGACGAATTTCATCCACAAATAAAATCATACTTTTAATTGTATTTGATACGTTCTAAATCAAGACCTATTTTTTCCTCAGAGGGCCAGCACCGTCAGCGGACCTCATACCTTCCGCTTTAGTACTCCTTATGGATCTTTGCAAAGTCCCTTGAGCCCCTAGCTGCAGCCCTCTTCATTTCTTTTACCGTACCTCCGTTCATAGTATATCATTTTCATCCTCTCATATTGCAACTGCGATATTTTTCTCCTGTTTCACCTGTAAAACCTTGTTTTCTCTCGATTTGTCTTTCAGCTCTGAATGACCTGACCTTTGGTCTAAATTTCATATTCCATCCAAGACCCATTTCATTGCATACTGATATTTCATTTTCCCACGTGTTCATTTCTTTCACGCGCTGATGCCGAAGCTAGAATTCTGTGGAGATGAAAGATTTGAACGGCCAACCCTGCAGGAAGATGGGATTATGGCCGTACAAAAAATACCTACTATCACCATCCAGTTTTATATGTTGTCTGTAGGCCCTACAGGACGAATTTCGTTAGTATCTGTTATTTTTTCGTGTTTTATGTCTTTTAAATAGTTAGTATTCCGGTTTAAGATAGAAAAATTACATCCATAATCAATTATAAATATGCTTGTACTGACCGGAAGTTTTAGACGGCCGCACATTTTCGACAGTTCTCCGTAATTTTAACTTTAGCATGTTTTGTTTCCGGTAGTGTGTGCTCTTTGACATTCCGTATTCTTGGTGAATTTTCTAATGTTCTTCCTTTGTTCCAGTTACTATTTCATGACGATTGAAATGCTGCAAATTTTAGGCTGTCTCAACACGTTCCGAACTCCTAAGTATGGGTTCTTGTCGTTTTATCTTTTCCTTGACAATTCTATTCCCCATCATCTGAGAAAGTTGTTGTCTTAAGCGAAAGGTGGTGCTGCCTTCTTTCTCAGCTGCAGAATCTCTTTTCTTCCATGGTTTTTTCCTTGTATACTTTGAAACATTTCTACTCACGAAAATTTAACACTACTGGATATTTTCAAACTGGAGGCATTGGTTCTCACCTGTTCTGTAGCTTTTGTTGTGGTATCAGACGGTTTGATTCCCAAAATGTTATTTGTCTCAAATTTCAGTAGTTTGGATACTAAGTAATCGCAAATTCTTAATTGAAATTTGGATAGATATTGTATTTTCATTGTTTCAAAACGCTGAACTTGAATTCTGAGATTTTCTTCTCTAGATGGTTTTAGTCATAATTCTCAGTTGAGTGGACATCGTCGATCATGCCAAGTGTGTTGATCTGCAACATTGTCATATTGACCCATTTACCAATTATGACAGTGAAGCTAATTCATTCAATGTTAGAGGAAAACGCCTTTCCTGACTCCCCTAAGTTATTTTGCAAAAATTTTCTGTTGCTGCTGCTTTCCATTATCGTTTAAGTTGCAATTATTTTTCTTTAAATTCATGTTTAATCGCCTCTCGCAACCGCTGGCTTTAATTTCTGGAATTAGTCGTGGCTGGTCAAAAGTGAATTAAACCATGTTGACTTCATTTCAGTGGACTCCTAACGTAGTTTAAGGTGGGTACACACGTGAGAGCCGAACCTTGTATGTGTAACTGAGTTACGCATTACAAGGTGTCAAAATGTTGAGGACGAACCGTAACCACGTTAAGCACATAACTTCATTGCAATCCACTGCGATCATCAGTCTGTCCGGGTTGTTTACCGACGACGGCCACCATGCAAGTAGCAGCTGCCCCGTATATTTATACACATTATTTAACGAAGATGAAGCGAAATAAAAGAAGATGGTGGCAATCAAGGTTATATACTAGAAGGGTAGAATAAGGTGGTCGGGAATTACTCGCTGACATGAGATTCCAAGAAGTTTCTGGCCACAGTAAAGTCTTTTCTTCGTAATAACTAATAAATTGAAGGACCTCTTCCTCACTCCAATTAGCCATGGTAGACATATACGTACTGACTGACCAAAACAAGGGACACTACTATGGACGGCCTTGTTCATAGTCGGTGTCAACAAGTTCAGCAACCTCTGTTGATACGCGTGTAATACAGGTCCCGTCCACACATTGCGTAACGTGCAAAGAGACCTCCCTCTGATTCGGGTGCCCAAAAACCGACAATTGCCGGGACGGAGGGCGAACGGAGCCTCGCGGGTTCGGGGTTCGGGTTCGAGGCACCGTCCACACTTGCGTTTTTGTTACAAGAATCGGTTACAAAACAAGGTTCGGTTTGCACGTGTGTACCCACCTATATTTCGCTGTCAAACATACTTAATATTGGAGGCAGAACCTCCTCTCCAGGGATAGGGTAGTTTTCGTGTAGTTTTAACTAGAGAATTTTTTTTATTTTTTTTTTTTTTTTTGGTAAAGGGAATTTGCCATGGAAATCCTGTTATGAAATTTCGTATAACAACTCTCACATCGACTAGCAAGTCTCAACTTACGAAAAGATGTATCCTTCTGTTAGCGTATCCCTTATTAGACTACATATGGACATCACTAGTGGAAAGGACCCACTCTCGACGTGGTTCGGAAGTCATGTAAAGCCGTTGGTCCTGTTGCTGAATAACCACTGGTTCCATACAACATAAAAAGAAAAGTTTAGTTGAAGAAAGTCACTGCAATGGAGAGAGAGAGAGAGAGAGAGAGAGAGAGAGAGAGAGAGTCATCTGGGAATGAAAGGGATGCTACCAGAGCCATTCGGTCAAGTTTATAGCAAGTGTAGTGAGGTAGGCCGTTTCCGCGAGCCCTATAAAGGATCATATTGGCTGATGATTTTCCTTAAGAGGCATCTTTAGAATTAATACTCCAATTCATCAGTTTGCTGCTATCACATTCTTTATGTTCTGCGTTAAAAAGTTCGAAAAAATATATCTTTACAACTTACCAAGTTATCCTATTAACAAATTCGTTTGTAAAGATTGCTTAAATTCTAATTTGTATTATATAATATTAATTTTCTTTGTAAATCAGAGGAATTTGGATCTGGTTTGAAATATTATATCTTGCCATAATGATCTTCAATTTTTGTATTCTTACTTTCAGAGGGCAGATATGTTGCAGTTTATTGTATGACTACGAATTAATCGATTTTCCACGTCACAATAATAGGCGACGTTGGCGTGGTATTCACTTGCCAGCTCTTGCAATTCTACCGCTGAACATACGTGGAAATAACATATAAAAACATGAAAAATGTTCTTTTTCATGTCCTTGAGTTGGTTTTACTTTGGAAAACGAAGCGAAGCGAGTTTCACAACAACGAATTTGAAGCCTTCTCCGGCTTTTCCAAGTTCTCGTCATTTATTTAGATCTTTCTGAAAGTGATGCAGTTCTCTTAATGGATGATTTAGTCCTTCTTGCATAAGTCGCTACTGTTTTCCAACATTAGTCTGCTTAGTGTTAGAGATGCCCACATGATATCCTAAATATTTTGTAGCTACAAAAGCTTGACCATACTAAACAGTGTTATCTCTCAGAATTATTGGTTTTGTGCATTTGATACTGTTTTAACTAAACAAACATGAATAAACTTACGGGATCTCTCGGTATGTGAACAAAAATGTTTGACTTTCATTTGTTTTTCTCTCTCTCTTTTGTAGTGACACTACTATAATGCACTTGTGACCCAAAGATGCTATACGTGGCAAAATAACGCGACTCACTTGACGAAAATCACTGACCTGTCAAGAGTATTCATTACCTGGGATAACTTCTTCAAGCAAAAACCTATTAAATGTTTAATAAAGCAACAATTTTTTCATTAGCTGAATACTGTCTTTTTACGGTAGAAAATAAACAACCCATCAAGTAATGTATGAATTCATTCTAGCAACATGTTTATAATTCGATGACTCATTGTTTGATGACTGCTAATCATTTTTTATATGCTTGAAAGGTTTAAATTCAAAAGACTAATCGAACAACATCTTTTATTTTGAAACAATATCATCTCTCTAAATACAATTATTTATCTAAACATATACAACATTATCATTTACATGCATATTGTGTTTCTTCATTTTGATACTCATTTACACGCATATTGTGTTTCTTCATTTTAACGCATATTTTATGCACTGTGATTACTTGGGTAGATATCAACAATCTGAAACTTGAATATTTTCTGTATTTTTTTCTGTTCATTTGTATATTCTTTTATTTTTAAGTTAAACTTAAGATTTCAACTAGAAAAATATTGGATTCTTAAAATATAAAATCTATCACTTCAATAAATAACCTATCAGTTTACATATTACTAAACCTATGTGGTCAGCAGCTTCCCGGGCACGCCACACTTTAACTTAAAACCTCGTCTTATCGGTTAGCTATACGTCTGGGCATCTTCTCCTTTGGTGGTAATAGTTGTAACTGAGACATTCGTTGTGTTCTCCTGACTTGTTAAGAGGTGAGGGGTTGGGGGATGGGCACTTTCCTTCTGGAAAATGATATGTTTTTTTTTTTATTGAGAATTACTTTTTTACATAATCTTTGTTAAGCTCGATAGAGCGCTGAGGTAGGCAACCTTATGAATGAACAGCGTTAAGAAATCGGAAGATCTTTATAAAATAAGACGCTGAGAATCACAAACCTTCCGGTAAATTACAAGATATCTGGTAAAAAAGGAAGCAGTTCGTGAAAACCGAATAGGTCAACGTATCTAAGGATCTCTTGCTGCCAGTCTATGATTTAAAAGTAACTGGAATATGGTTCGGATGATGAGTCCAAAACTTACAACCTCAATCGTTTTGCCTCATCATAACTGAAGTGCTGAAGACTGATAATTTCAGTAAACAATGAGTTTGTGATGTTGGTCATCTGGGAGAGGCTTGGTGACCAGGAGAGGTTGCATATATCCAGACTAACCGAAAACAGCCGAGATGTTTGAAATTCAGAGCCAAGAAAAGAATAAGCTATATGGTCACAATTAAATGAGAAAAGATCTTCAACATTTGGTTCAAACAGCCTTCTTAACATCAACAGTCAGTAGTTATATAAATATTCTTGGTTTAGCAGAAGCTCCTGCCTTGGTTAAGATTTCACCAGTATATAAAATATCACCTACCCTTCAGCTAATCAGATGAAGTTTGTATTTAAGCCCAGTTGGTTAAAGATGGCAATTAAGAACAGGATCCCGGAGTTCAGAAGTGATCTGGTGTGTCAATAATGAAGGGGTCACGGGTTTTGGTCCCTAGTTTGTTCAAACAAACAAGACCACAGGACAGTATCGGCTTAAACATCTCATTTCACTACTGATGAAACTTCAATAAAGATTAGCTTGAAGTTCAAGTAAAAGATATACCAAGTCCAGTCAGTAGGCCCTTGAAGACAAGTATGTGATTCAACTCAGTCTCCACGTTAGAGTCATGAAGCAATAGTGGGCATATTACTGAATTGTGGGTTTCCCTGATAAATTACCAATTGGGAGGTGGCTTATCTTCCAGTTGGCTGGTAAAGCATGCTATCTAACTCTCATGACCTTCTCATCCACGGAGTATACGTTATGGAAGGACTACAATAAACAATCCACACTACTAAGATGGACAGTGAAACATAACTAGTGGTCCAGAATGGATGAGAAAAATAAAATATTGCCCTTAATTCGAACAGACTTTACTGTGTGTGGATTTAATTACCACATGCCTCTGAATCCAAAAAGTGACCAGAGGCAGCAATAGGGTATCAATGTTAAATGAAGACAGTAATGGTATAATACTCAGAAAATACTATTTATCAAGGCTTGTTAAGATTCCATTAGGTAAGCATACAAGAATGTTCCAAAGTATGAAAGGACAGTTGTTTGATGTAATTTAGCTACTAGAATTCACTGACTGAAATGCATGGTGCTAGTTTCTACAGAATGTGAAATGGCTTCTAAGAACAGGTCTTAATTTGAAGAAGGTTTTAGAAGACATGAGGTACTGCACTATAATCTAAATTCATCCGAACTGACAAAGTAATACTCAGTAAAACAGAATTCTGAAAGCCATACCTTTTCATCCATAAAGTGTTCAGTGAGACTAGCAAAAGTTGACAGGAAAAGTTAAATAAAGACCAGATGAGAACATCTTAACACATTAGGAAGATAATGAAATAACCAATGAATGAAAACTCAGGGAATGTCTTATACAGGGCAAACTTCATCTGCTAGCTTTTTGTCATGATCTAATGATAGCACTCAACTGGCAACAACCCAATTTCATCCCCAAGCAGCAGATGGTGTGTCTGCTCATATTCAAACAACTTCAGGAGTCACAGCACAGATCCTAGTGTGGGCCCAAATACTTGTAGTGGGAAGGTGAGAGGGTGGACCTCTTGTCCAAGTGGGGAATTGCCAAAACACTTGTCCTGCCTGGTGAAAAAATTTAATTCTTTTTTCTGCGGCAAAGCCAACTAGTTTATTTAAGATTTTTTGGTGAGCTACTGACTGCAGGATTAGGCATGTGTAAACTAATAAGGGGTTAAATTTAATGTGTTTCTGTAATCCCTTTCCAAGAGATGTACCTGCTTATTCTAGTGTTCAATAACAAATTCAACTTTTTAAGCTCTTACACGTAGTCACCTACTGAGCTTGTGACATTAATATCAGCCAGTATCTTGTCGACATTTTGTTACTGTTAAAACATGTGCCTTCATATCAAGTACATAGTGCTGGAAATTAGGATCCTATTATAAATTTTCAATGTAAATTTGCAAATAGTGAATAACTATAGGGCAAATTTTCAGTGGTAGAGATAACATATGAGTTTACAGTGTACAAAAGCTAACAAGTTGAGCTTACTATTTGCATAACATGCAATCCTCAAAGCGTAATATATAAATAAATATGAGGTTAGCCTTTGGAAAAAAATCATAGCAGTCCCACATGTTATTGGCATCTTAGCACTGAAGATAACATACATCTGACAAATTTTAACTTGGTATAAGCAGACAACTCCCGGACACCTCAATCCAACAAAAGCAAAAGTTAATCTGTAATTTGTCAGCCTTAAAGAGCCCTCTTCCATTTTTAAAAGGTGCAACTTTGGTCAAGCAACGACTATTCCTGTAGGTATCATAAACCACCCATTTATACGGATCTCCTTTTGTAGAAGTTAGAGTGGACCGCTTGTGTGAGAGGACCTTCTTCTCATCTACTAGTCAACTGTTCTTAGGAAACTATTGCTGAAACAGCTTCTGAAAATCTCGAATTTCATAAGTTAATCTAGGCAACTGTTATGATATGCAAGGAACTCAAGCATTTTATGTGCAAAGACCTACACCACTGTACCTCAAACATAAACCTTATGTGCCAATTGATACACGTTATATTACTGATTCCTTAATTTTTTAATAGTCAGTATTGAGTGAGTATGTGGTCATATGTTACTATAAATGAGATTTAATGTTGTGCTATCACCATAGCTTCTGAAGCTATTTTTTCAAATGATTTCAATGGCATTACCTTAAGTGCAATACAGTATTTTGTTATGAGCCTTGAGCCTAGCCTAGGCAATGCACTGGTATCTAGTTTCTTTATGGAAAGGGCATTGGCTCTGGAATTTCAGTCTCCCTATTCTCAGTTACAGCAAATCAACCAGGTGGTATTGGGGAGATGTAGGCTACCAGTGTTGGTGCTTCCTCCCCTTAGCGAGCCAAGGTATATTAACTGTTGTTGTTAGTAAAGCATAGTATTCATTGTGCCAGTGAAGTGCCGTGCTTACCCCGCAGCATATGGTACTGTAATTATACTAGAAAGCAATTAAATCAAAGTGTGGTGTTAGAAGTTTACTATAACTTTAGAGCACTCAATCTCAACTGTCTCCCATATTCTCTCACGTATGTTGACTAGATTTCACAATTTGGAGACCTTTCATATAAAGTGTACCACTATTTCTTACAAATTAATAGTTCCTTCTCGGTACAGTCTCATTTCCAAAGTATAAAAACTACGTACTTTCCCATTGTAACCTCACCCCCTTCCATCCATTTCAACCATTTAACCAGATATTCACACACTCGTAAAGGAGATTATTATATTTTAAAAACAGAGATAAATACATTCGGTGAAAGCAGTATACAATGTTTTAAAAACAAGGATAAATGCATTATGTGAAAGCATTATACAATAGTGTTGCGTGCTTCAGAATAGCACAAAAGACATCTACAAAATTAAGATTAGTTAATCTTTCCATCAATATATAAATGGCGTTAATTGAATGACCCCCTTCATATTTATGTACACAATCCTTTATCCAAAATTCTTTGGGCCAGATTGTTTCGGTTTTGGACATTTTTCGGATTTCGGAACTGTGAGGTCATGAATATAATCTAACGTCACTACTGCAGTTAAAGCATTTTTTCATGTTTTTTTTTATTATGGTTATTTATTAGTTATTATAGTTTATCATTTATTACAATATACTGTTAAATGAATGTGAGATAATTAACATCATCAATAATATAGTAGTGGGAGAATTGACACCATATCTTCACTAATAAATTATTTGCAACAAAAACATTCGTTAAAAATCAAAATATGCATATTTGTACGTTATCATGATCGTGACCATTCGACTGCTGATGGCAAAAATGTTTCAACAATTTTCTTTGTATCATTATTTCTTCTATTGTTTCTTCTTGAAAACAAGAATTTAACAATAATTCCAAGTTTAGTATAGTGGTATGAAAAATCCCAGACACTGTGTTACAGTGATCAAATGTACGACTGCAAACTGATGACGACATAATGACAATAAGGAACGACCCTCTCCAAGATCGATATGGTGAAATATATTTTATAGTCTTACTTGGCTCTTACATTCACAAGTTGTATTTCAACTTGCGAATTTTAATGATAAGTAAGACTATAAAATACATTTAAATCTAGTGCCATCAAGGCATAAGTATGTCTATAAATAGGACAGAATTAGAAGCCAGTCATTGGATAACAGATCACCATGTCAATCAGCCAGCCAATCAGGTTTTAGTTGTGTTCTGTCTGAGAAAGCATGTTTTGCTCATAGGAAGTTCGGTTGCAGTTTTAACATGGATCCGCCTGCTTGTCGTCATCAAGCCGTCATGCAGCCGACCATCGTCACGAATATGGATTCGCCAACTCGTCGACATCGAGCCTTTTAGGGAATGGGACAACTGGTCGCGACCGACTGGCCATGGCCCAACTGGCCATGGCCGACTGGCCGCAGCCCAACTGGCCGCAGGGGCCGACTAGCCGCAGCCCAACTGGCCATAGACGAAGAGATGAGAGAAAAAAAATTATTTCTGTCTATCTGTCTGTCTGTCTCTCTCTCTCTCACACAGAAAATATTTAGATACAGTAAATCTAAAAGACGAAGAGTATCTGAGAGGAATTGCTCATAACTTCTCTTAAGATATATAGTTATGTAGCTGCTATTTTAAGCAGTATTTATATTCCAATAATTCAACTTTTTAATGAAATTTAACTTTTTTTATCTTTAATTATCTTTTATTTTCTTGATTTTTTTATTCAATAATTCAGCTTTTTAGTGAAATTTAACTTTTTTTATCTTTAATTATCTTTTATTTTCTTAAATTTTTTATTCCAGTAATTCAGATTTTATGTAACTTCTATGTAATTCAGCTGTGTAATAAAATTTACATTTTAAGTATTATTCTTTTCTTAGAGAAAACCTCTTTTCAAAAATGATATGCATACATGAAATAAATAGTTTATAACCATTAACAATAATTACAAAGTTCAACAATGTATTTAAAACAGGAAACAGTCCAATTGGCAAAGTATCAAGCTCTCATTTAAAAAATGAAAATAGTTTACAACCATTAATAACAATAAAAACCAGTTTTATTCGAAAGAGTTTATAACCAATAACAACAATCACAAAAATCAAAAGGGTATTTAAAAAAAAAAATAGATAAATAAATAAACACTAGTTTCCTTCAAAAGATAAAAAAAAATCTTTCTCTCTCTCTCTCTCTTACCGCTGCGGCCAGTCGGCTGCGGCCAGTCGTCCCCAGCGGCCAGTTGAGCTGCGGCCAGTCAGCCACGGCCAGCTGGACCACGGCCAGTCGGCCGTGGCCAGTTGTCCTAGACCCAGCCTTTTATGAGTCGTTATCGGCTCATAAACCCAGCAAGCCGCCTACCATCCCAGAGGAAGAAACTGTATCGTTTTCAAGTGAAGAAAACTATAAAGAGAATGCATGTTTTTCGAGTGAAGAAAACTATCGAGAGATATCTGAAGAAGACCAAACTTCCATTGGCACCTATTCAAGCAATGAAAGCATAGAAATACCTGCCCATTCTGTGTTGGAGGATGAATTCAATACTGAAGAATAGGTAACTCGCAAAAAGAAGAAAGCCTGTAGGAACACACAAGTCCAAGATGAAAGAGCCCTTCCCAATAAGTTTCCTGCAATAAATGCCTCGCCTCTTCCAAAATACAAATCCTCCTATGATGAAATAGCTAAATTGGAGAAGCAGAACCCAAATCTGAGCATGTCTGTTAGACCTAATCTAGTGGGTGATATAATCATTACCCTGAAGAGCAGAGAAACTGAAGAGATTCTTCGAGTGAATGCAGTTTTCATCTGCTAGACCCGAAGAAGAAAATCAAGAAAGCAGTTAGATTTGCAAGTATCCAACCACCCTGCCTCTAGACCCTATTCTACAACTGGAAAGCATTCTAGATGCTAAAGATGCACTGTTAAATCTGGAAAGTCCAGTGCCCCCACAAGGAAAGTCATCGCCACCTTCCAAGGAGACATTCCCAAGCAAGTTTCTCTGGGTATATGGGGATCATTCTCCACTGAAGACTTTATTCCAGAGCCACTTCGATGCTACAATTGCCTCAAGTTTGGACACCACAGTAGCCGCTGCACAGCCACAGAGATGTGTGAAATATGCAGTAAATCTCATCCACCCAAGCAATGCCTAGATGCTTTCAAAAGAGGAGAAAAGTTGAAAGCAAATGCTCTCTTCAACATCATGCAGGAAACAAAAAGTGCAAGTTTCGACTTGAAAAAATCGAAAAGATCAACACAACTTCTCAACTTTTACAGCCTACAAAACCTTCAAACCCGATTCCAAAACCCAAGGAAGAAGTTGGAATGACCAGGTCAAAGCTACATAGAGAAGTCAAAGCAGCACTACAGAAGATAGCCAGTGACAAGCCGATGCCCAGAGAAGCAGTGCCAAGTACTTCAGAGCCTTCCTTTCCCCATCCTTCCAATCCCAACCTCTAAGGTTGACAGCCCTCCTTCCCAGACCCATCCATCACAACCTTCTCCTTCCCCTTCTGACAGCTTAGACAATGCCAACTGAGTTCCCAAATCAGTGAATGAGAACTCAATAACACTTACATTCGAAGGAATCGTCGTTCTCTTCGAACTTCTCACAGGGAAACCTCTAAACAGAGAGACACTGATAAGCCGCATACAACCCCACCTCGTCCTAACCTTCAAACCCAAGCACCTGTTGTTCAATGTTCAATCCAAACAGCAGCTGCCTCACCTAATCATCCCATCCCTGTTCCTCTTCTCCAGTACCTTAACGAGCAGCGCTGAGAAGAGCAACATCTCATCTTAGCCACCCTCAAGTGAGCAGTATCTAATGGGAAACAACCATCCACTGTATACGATAAAATTCATCCATTCACTGCACTTACATCATTCATCACATACCAAGGGAACTTTGATTCCCAAAATTTTTTCTAACTCAAAATTAATCCTTTCCTTCCCAAGCTCTCCTATTTACTGGGAATTGCTTCTATAAAACTTTATCTCCCACTAAACTAAATTGCAGCTGAATGATATGTTACAGATAAATATCCCTCATCCACCACCAGTTACAGGCTGCTGGGAAGCAAAAGCCCGTAACAGTACAAAGCTGGCTTAATCTTACTCTACTGCTATCATAGGAAGTTAACGATGACGTGTGTATGTATATTTTGAATGCATTACGTAATTTTTAATAGAGTATGTATTTTACTGATACGTACATGAAGAACAGAATAAATTCTTTCTCATCGCTTTAAGTACAAAATCGTTGGTTCAGAGATTCTTCCGCAACAAAAGCATTCTTTTTCTGTTTTAGAAAATATTTACTAACGGTGCGTTGACATACTTTCAAATTAAATTACTCTCATCAATCTCTCGAGGAATGTTAATCCATTTCTGTTTACCTGCTGGTCACAACTTAAAGTCCACGTGTCTGACAATCACAAAATTTGTTTGTTTGTGTTTGTGTGTGTGTGTGTTTTTTTTAGATGTATTACCTGTACTGCACACTTTTAGAACATCATAAACACACACATTGTGTGCATATTACTAATACCTATTGGTTTTGAGATACAATTTAGCAGTATGTTTTCCTGATAGAGAGAGAGAGAGAGAGAGAGACGAGAGAGAGAGAGAGAGAGAGAGGAGAGAGAGAGAGAGAGAGAGAGAGAGAGAGAGAGAGAGTTTTTTCGGACTAAGGCTTCGGAGATGTACAATTATTTTCATGATATCTTGGGATTTTTTGTTAGTCTTGAGGTTTTCTAGAGCCAGTTCTTGGGATTTAATAAGAAAAATGAGGCGAGTAGCAGCCAAGACGTTAAAAGCTTTTCTGTTTTCAAAATTTCGGATAAAGGGTTGAAAGAGGATATAAAAGGAACTAATAATCAACAAATAAGTCTACAGTCTTCAAGAACTGCGGATAAAGCAACCTGCAACTTAAGCAAAGACTCTCATATTCCTCTTGTTAACCAGAAAATTATTTTACACGACACCAGTGTTACTTATCCCATTCACAAGTTTGTATGACTAAACACAGGCTATAAAATTTTATTACTAAATGTAGGCCACAGCATTTTAAACACAATGAATTATATAAATTCAAAACAGTAGCATTTGCCAGCAATATTTCACAAACTCAGGCTATGTTACTCACGAACTTGAAAGGAACAGCCACCATGCAAGGAGCTCTTAGAAGTCCCATTTGTTTTCGGTCAAGTTTTTGACTGAAAACCTAGAATCCTAATTCAGAAGGGAAGTTTAAAAACCAGTAGGAAGTCTTGCACTGAACTGTTGCTCCTCCTAGCCAAGATTTTAATCGCGTCATTAGAAGGAAAAGTATTTCATTTCCAGTTTTGAATAACATTTTTAGTGGACAACTAAACACAAAATATTAATGAAACAAGAAGTTTAAAAGCAGGAAGTTCGAATTTTTGCATGGCAGTCATTTTACTTACAAAAGACGGGGCAATATTTTAAATATTGACATTATTTTTCTGTATTACACTCATTAATCACAGAAATTTTAAAATGTTCCAAGACTTCCATCCATATTTAATATGCATGTTCACAAATTCTCTCTCTCTCTCTCTCTCTCTCTCTCTCTCTCTCTCTCTCTCTCTCTCTCTCTCTCTCTCTCTCTCTCTTTCTTCTTCTTCTCATGCCATAATAATTACTGACCAGCAACATACTCTCAAAAGTTCTCATGATAATTGACTAATCTTCTGGGCTGAATAAACTAAAGATTTGTGGTAACAAATACCTGATGTTTCTTTTTTAAAAAAAGGAAATGCTATATTGCCAGTTTGTACATGACTGTTAGCAACTGTGTAACGTTGATCAGATCATAACACTAGCGTGCACCTTGGTTAATTTGAAAAAGCTCAATTCAACTAGAGCAATACTAAATTACAAACATTTAAATTATAATAAAAGAAATAGTAGCCAACCTTTCACCTCAGAAATATAACTTTCCTAAACATTGTAAAGATACAAAATTTGAAAATGAAAGTTTAGCTGTCAGAACAGAGGTTAACTTCACAGGGTACTGATGCAAATATGTGCTGCCTTAACTTGTGGACTGCTAGATAACATACAAAGAATAAGTAGCCTCACAAAACTATGGAGATTAACCACATCACTAACTTCCACAAAAAAATATACATTTGATGTACTGTCAAAATTCAACTACAAGAAAATTTTAACTCATTGTAAGCGCTGCTTTGACAGTTTCATCACCATTTAAATTTAGATAAATGGTCACATGCTAAAGAATCTAGCATTTTAACTTTCATGGTGGTTTTGTGAATATCACTCATAGACTAAAAGCTTAATTTGCTGTGAAAGCACATTTTATCATTTTATTTTGATGAACGTACTACTTACTAGTGTACTTGATAATACTTCTACAGTAAAATAATATAATTGTAAATTTTTGTCAGGGAATGTTTCTAAAGCTTAACAGCTAACAATATTGTAGACAGTTCTGCTGTGAAAACAGGAACATGATATAGTCAAGGAAAGCAAAGCTCTTTTATCAATATTAAAAGAGTAGCAAATACTTTAGAATATGGCGAATTGGAGCCATTAGTGTAAAAATGTTGTATTAACATAATATGATGTGCTGTGTGGTGTTTTTGATGGTTGGAGTATTTCCATACTTTTATATACTAGATCTTATGATTCTCCTATGAAGATATACGTATATAATATGTATTTATATTTTAACAAATGACCTCACGGTCTCATGTATAATATGAAGGATTGGGGTCATTTGTATAAATGCTGTGTGCTGTTTTTGATGACTGGAGTGTTTGCATAATGTTATATACTTTATCGCATGTTTCTTCTCTGAGGATACATAATACAGTATATACGTTTTATCAAATGACTTTATGATCTCATATGTATTTTCAATGAACTCTGTAAAATGAACAGGACATATTGCAACTACAATGATTGGGTACATGAGTATTTCCATTTCTTTCTGTGGATATACTGTAGATTTATCTGGAAACCAGCTATAATTCTCAGTCCCTCATTTATGAAAGAAATCCACGGACTTTAATGCCTAGCTGAATGCTTATCAGTGGAATCTTTGCCAATATATTATGTACACAAATAATATTCCTCCTTACCACATACAAGTTTTCCTGCACTGCAATTGAAGCTACTGTTACTGTAGATTCTTTGACACATATACTACATGAATCCAGCTACTCTGCATTTGGCTCTTTACTTTTCATCCAATCTTTGGTTCTCATCCAACTGACATGTTCAAATACTGTAACTTCATCTTGTTCCTGTTTTCACTCTCTACTCCAGAACAAATATTATGGGCTAACCCTATGAAAATCTAGGAGTATGGCTAAGTGTCTACTTTAACATAGAATAATTGAAGTTGTAATGTCATGGTCTACTAGTAAGGAGTGAAACAAATTTATTTACTATTACAGTGGAACAAAATTATCAGTGAATGCAATGTATTACAGATACTCAATTAAAACAGTACTTTGACTTTTAAAAAAAAGTCAATCTCCATAAATATTATATACTGTTTTCAATTATCAATGAATACTGAAGGGACAACGACATAAAACTGTATGTTAGTGACTCATTAGTGATTTTTAATTAGAAACTTACATTAAAGTAGCTCTTCAAATTTAATGTACTATTTTGTACCTTAAATTTTGTAATTAAAAGTCAGTCTCCACAAATGTAGCATTTACAGTAATCGCTGAATGATAGAAGAATGGTAACACAAATTAATCAAACTGCCACGTCCCTTCTACCTGCACTGATATGGTATTTCAGCCTTTGGTAAGTTTTCATATCTATAACACATTGCTTATGTGTGGTCAGAATTCTTGATTGAATAAAAGTTTCTAAAGATAGCACACGGGATCAATATTGCATCAACACTCAAAATCATTTAAAACAGAGCAGTGGCGAGAAAATTTTTTTTAAATTAACCAAGTACAAAAAATTTAACTATAAATAAAAACTAAAAGTTCCTTAACTTAAAATAAGACTGAATATTGTCATAACACTGGACTGCAATCACCTTTCATGTAAAAGAGTTACACAACCTCTGTACAAGTAGAATAAATGTGAATACAGAAAAGTATAGCATACACAACCCACATTCCCCTTAAGCTGTTGTAACATTCAGAAATTAACATAACTGGATTTGAAAAAAGTTTTCCTTTTCCTATACTGTGGTAACTGATTATTTTCAGAAAAAAATTTTCATCAAATTTTGATCTACTTTTATCCTGAAGTTGTTTAAGCACTATGCCCAATATTATGATCATAATGACTGAAACTAATAGTATGTCCAGACCCCTGGGCACTACCCAATAAGCACAAGTTCACTGTCTATCATGGGGCAAAACCAGCGAATTGCACGTGCACATAATTGAGCAAAATCGTCAGCTATTGCTCATGTAAACTATCCCATAAGCTACTCTATAGTGTGAGCATCATCACAGGGATGCCTGATGGGCTTTGCCCAGTGAGAAAACAGTGCACCGGAAAGTGCCTCATTGTCTGGACATAACTAAAAACACTTGTGCTTAAAACATTCCACTGACTTGTCTACTTAATCCAGGCAGGAAGACAGGATGTGTTTTACGCAGAGAACCTGCTTGTTAGGTCCTACTAATGTAGACCATTGGTACAATGAAATATCTTTTTAAACCCACAATAACATTACTGAATTAATTCTGCTCACAATACATTACTCATTACTATTACATTTCACAACATTCATTTCATAGCATTAAAACTGAAAATGCATAGCAGGCAAAATATCCTACATGAAATGATGGACAATGTTTATTTTATAATTTTAGGTAATGGAAAGGCAACTGTAAATTAATATCTTAAGCCTAAAATTACGAAGAATTCTACATTTCCTAAGTAATGAAGTACATTTGAAACATTTTATTACAGTAAAATGAGACATTAAAATGCATAACAACGTTGCACACAACCACTGGTTCGCAAGCCTTACTGATGGGTAATTAATCAATTTAACTGGAATTTATATACTGTTGCTTTACCTCTGAGAAAAAGATAGATGAGCCCCAGAAAGTCAAACTCCTTTCATTTCAGGTCATGTAAAACATTTGAAATACAATTTTTCAAATTCTACGGCAATATCTGAAATTTACATTTTAAAGTGATCAAATTAATAAAAAAAAAAATTGCTCCTATGTTATTAGAATAATGCTGTTCCTATTCCTATCTCAAATCATAAAAACTTTGTGTTGAAGGATTAGGAGAAAATGAAACAACTACAACTGACAAGAAAATCAGTACCTTCTAAGAATACAACACTCAATGAAACAGTAAGGGATGTACTATTAAAATCCTTTGGTAAAAAGCATTTGACTATGAATGTTAAATATAAAATACATCAATCACAAATAAAAAACAAACAAACAAACAAAGACAGAATGAAAACGTGACAGGTTCTATTTTCAGCCAAGCTACCGAGATTAAAATGGTCCCTTCATTTTACTTACCATTTCTCTTAGATTCAGATCTTAAATGACTTGGTTTAACTGCTAAATATAACCAACTTCTGACCTTCTGCAGCATGAATGAAATTTGAAGAACTGGACTCTTTTTGCATGAATAGTTGAATTGATCTATATTGAGGCTAAACTCCAAATAGACTTCCTATAGAATAAGTAAATAAAAGATGGATGACATTCAATTTCTAAGTGGGCCTGTGACTTAATACTGAAATCTTAAGATAACTGAGCAAAAGAGTATATAAAAAGAAAAATAATTATTTAGAACATAAGACTAGAATCTGTATGGCTTTAGAACCATCCTTTGTCTCTTCCAATACCTGCAATAACAACCGAAGTATTGCACAGTATAAGCAATAATTGCATTGCAAATAAAATCAAGATGAAGATCATTCCACATTAGAGAAGAAATAGCATCAATATAGTACATAAACATACTTGTTTTATGACTACTCCTTACTCAGCACAATATCCGTTTGCTTTTTCACTTCCATCCAAGCCTTTTCAACATCATGAGATTCGGTAAAGCGAGAACAAACAGCAAATCTGAAAAAAATTACACTTAATGTTTGTTTGCACCAGAATAATCTATAATGAAGCTCTAATAATTTTGGAAGACTCTGCCATAACATAATCAAATCCAATTATTATAGCAACTTTTGAAAATAATCCAATTTAATGGTAGCCACCCGTTCTTAAAAAGAACCTATGAGAGTGATGAGGGAACTTTAACCAAAAATAAGAAAAAGTTAAGTTTCCTTCTTTCATATCTCTATTTTTATTGTATCTGATACTGTTTCAAATAACCTTTCTTTCCAGTGTTTTGGTTTATGTAACTATGTACAGCTTGCTGTCTAAAAGGTACTGAACAGGATTGACTAACAATACTATATTCATGGATATAAGAAATTTTTCATATCAGTCAATGTCTCTACAATGAAATTATATCAACAACATTTATTTAGTGATGTTAAATAAAAGAAGAGTAGCTAACTCGCTAAAGCAATTATGAATGCACAGCCTCTGGAATATAATCACTACTAACACTATTACATGAAACTACACTTTTGAAAATCTCTGAATCTTATTTCTTTTCCAATTCTGCACTAGATGAAGTAACATCATTTTGCTCTTATATTCTGTTGTACTTACAAGTAGGTCAGTATATATCTAAATCTTCTCTTACTTCAGATTCACAAGTTTATGTATTTTTGATATCACAATTGGTCTTTTTGACTGATGACTGATATGAAAGCTGCTCAATTTTCACATACTTCTCGACACATAATGTTCAAAGGTCTCACATATCAGGTTTAAGTACTTATGATAAAAATACAATTCTTAGACGTTTTATTTGTATTGCTTATTTCACTCATCGTGATGTTTTCCAGACAAAAATCCAAAAAGAAACATCACTGATGCATGTAAGTACCTAAGTATCCACTTAGTGGGTCCTTCCCGCCTAAACCCATCACGTCGTTGTCTGGCCGACGTGTCTTAGTGTGCGTCACACCAAATGCGTCGCGTCGCGTCGCATCGCGTTGCATCGCGCCGAGTCACGCTAATTCACGGCTCACCGTGAATCGCCAACCCAGTTTAACACTTCGTTCTAAGGGCCTTTGAAAGAAACCGTTCACACCGTCGAGTCAAGTCACAAATAGAACTGGACCTATTTTTAACGTCAGTCATAGTGAGTCTAGTGTCATTTGGCCTTAAATAGAAATGGGCCTGTTAGGACCTTCTACTTTATTTCTAAATTGCATTTCAGTTTGCAAACCAAGTCATGTTCTAATAAAATTGTACTCCTTTATATCTTATTTCCACTTTTATATAGGACAAAATTTAATATAATTAAATTTCGTTTTATCTTTTCTTTGTATGCATACGATATAAATTTAAAATCTTAAAACTTACCTATAGTTTTAGAAAATCATTATGCTTCAGTATTTATTTATAATATATATATTTATATATAATTAAATATATTATATATGTATATTAATATATAGTATAGATATATATATATACACACACGCACACACACACACACACACACAAATATATATATATATATATATATATAATATATATATATATATATATTTATTATATCTCTTGATGTCTCGGTTAATTCATTTAGAATTGTATGTCTCAATCATCTTGTAGTTAGTATTGTTTTTCTTATATACAAAAAGGTAAATAAAGGAAAATACCCCAAATTGATTTTAATAGATAAGATAAAAAAATACCGCATTGGGAGAGTAAGCGAGGGAGATCAGACAAAAAAGATACGTACTAAAAAAAAATTAATGTTCTTACAAACTTGAGAACTGAAAAGATCCCGTACAGAGAGAGAGAGAGAGAGAGAGAGGGAGAGAGAGAGAGAGAGAGAAGAGAGAGAGATAGAGAGAGAGAGAGAGAGAGAGGAGAGAGAGAGAGAGAGAGAGAGAGAGAGAGAGAGAGATTGATTTCAGCAATTTATAAACCAAGAGACAAGGCATAATTAAAAATCTTTCAGAATATTTCCTGCTGTATTTTGATAAATCGAAATATCTATCGTGGAATATAGAAAATCAAGGAAAAATCGAGAAAGAGAGAAAGGGAAGAGTATAAGAACTGGGTATGGCTTCTGCAGCCTGCAGGTAACACGATTCAGATATGGATTCCAGACTGAAAAAAAATGTGGCCTTGCCTGGCTTTGGCAGCAGCTGTTGTTGGGACGTTGAAGTCTAACGCAGGGATAGTCATCTTGTTTAATGTGGCTGTCTATTCACTGGTGATGTTCTTCCTGACTACTGATAATGGAGCTGAACAACCCAAGGAAAAGTATCTGAACGAGAGAATTGTGGCCTTGTGAGACACCATCCAGTGCCAGAGAGAGCAGTAGATGAACTTGGACAAGATAATTCTTCAGCTGCAACATGAAGAGATTCAGAAGGCGGGCAGAAGGGAAGAACGCCCTCGTGTGATTCAGATCACTCAAGAGGTGTTTTGTAACAGCAGGCCTGGCAAGAAAGGGCTCACTCGCTCGAAGCTGAGACCTCTTTTCTGGAGAAGAAGAACGATCAAGAGAAGAGGGAGAAACGGCATCTGGAAGACAAGATCCTCAAGATCACAGAAGGAAATCAGCATCTGATGGACAACACAAAGTAAATTGAATGGAGAAACCATGCCCTGTGTGAGATGGTGAGGGAACTTACAGTGCAGTTGGCAGAGGCAAACTGCCAGGTTGAAAGGGAAGAGAAACTCGAACGACAGAAGAACAAAGACCTGCAGCTAAAGACCGAAGAAGCGGCGCAGATGGCGAGGCTCATCCATGAACAAAAGGATGCGACAGGAAAGAAATCGAGCTCAGGTTCCAGCGCCTGCAGAAGGAAGTTGAAGACCTCAGGAATGGAAAGTGTGGACTCCATTGTGAAGTTCAGGCTACGAAAATCAAGAGAAACCAGCTGATATGCCTTCTAGAGGAAAAAGATCATCGCCTTAAGTTGCTGGAGAGGAAGACCGGTGTCCAGGGTGAACGGAACGACCAGCTGGAAGACGAGGATCGAAAGCTGCGAGGAGTAAGGAGAAATTGATCTTGGACCTGAAGAACGCCCAGGAGAAATAGAGACACCTGGATGAGGACAACTTTGAAGTACAGAAGATGTCCGTCTTCAGAGAATGACGGGATGAAGTCTGCGGTGGCTCCACAAAGACGAATCAGATCATGTAAATTGAGGAGAAAGTTTGTTTTTAAATAACTTTGCTTTGTTAATTCTTGATGGATATTAAACTAGTACGGGAATAAATATGATAAAATGTTTTCTTATTGTTTTATTCATTCCGAAGCTGCAGAAAAATGGAAAGAACCCATGTAGACCGGCAGCCCGGACCATTGAGATACAACGAACGAGATACCGACTGTAACCCCTACCGGTAGTTAGGAGTAGACTTGTAAACTGTGAAACTGACCGTCTGCCGAAAATATATGGGTGGCTTACTTAACAAGCACCACTAATTGCTCGTTAGATTTTGGGTCTAGATCCAATATATGAGATACCAGATGAAACTAATATATAATATATCTACAGACTCTACTGATTATAGAATGACCAGTGACAGACATGTTGAAGGGTGGGTTCCCCTGACAGACGCACTGAAAAGAGGGGGTTAATTGGATCTAGATCCAACTTAGGAGATACCGAGTAAAATTTACACTAAAATAGCACTGAACATCCTAGAATACTGTGGTGGTAATGACAGACGTTTTAGTGGGTGGTTACCCCTTGACAGACGCCCCACAACGAGTGGGGAGGGGGAGGCAGGATCTGCATCCAACATTGGAGATACCAAGTAAAATTTGTACTACAATTGCACTGCACATCCTAGAATGCTGTGATGGTAATGCCAGACATTTTAGTGGGTGGTTACCCCCGACAGACACCCCACAACGAGTGGGGAGGGGGAGGGGGAGACAGGATCTGCATCTAACATGGAGATACCAAGTAAATCCTGTACTATAATAGTTCTGCACATCCTAGAGTACTGTGGTGGTAATACCAGACATTTTAGTGGGTAGTTACCCCCTGCGAGACACCCCACAACGAGTGGGGGGAAGGGGGAAGGGGAGGGGGAGACAGGATCTCCATCCAACATCGGAGACAACAAGTAAAATTGGTACTACAATAGCACTTGCACATCCTAGAATGCTGTGATGGTAATACCAGACATATTAGTGGGTGGTTACCCCCTGACAGACACCCCACAATGAGTGGGGAGGGGGAGGGGGAGACAGGAACTGCATCCAACATTGGAGATACCAAGTAAAATTTATACTACAATAGCACTTCATAGCCTAGAATGCTGTGATGGTAATGACAGACATTTTAGTGGGTGGTTTCCCCCTGACAGACACACCCTAACAGGTGGGCAGGGGGAAGGGCAAGCCCTGATAATGAATGTCTAGATTAGTATAGTGGACTACTATTGACCCGTATTATACATTATCGTGATATATTTAATGAATATTTTTATCCTTTCTATATCCTTTGTATTTATCTAACACAGTGTTTCCCAACCTTTGACACTTTGAGGAACCCCTGAGACAATTTTCCTCATCCCAAGGAACCCCAATACACACACACACACACACACACACATATATATATATATATATATATATATATATATATATATATATATATATATATATATATATATATATATATATATATATATATATATATATAATATATATATATATATATATATATATATATATAGGTGTGTGTGTGTGTGTGTGTAAGCATTTGCACTAATTACCTTTAGTAAAACAGAGGGAAAAAATCTCGCGCGATATGTTACGATAAAATAAATTATAGGACTGCGATTTCTCACGCCATGTTTAACGAAAAATATATTCTTATAAATAACAAATAATTAAATAAAACATGAATTCGTACGGAACACCTGGCGATCGTTCACGGAACCCTAAGGTTCCACGGAACCCCTGTTGACGATGGCTGATCTAACACAAAAATAATTTATTTGTTTCATATAAATAACAGTCATCTGTAGGCCCATAATAATTCAGTCATATTATTATTTTGTCAAGCAAGCAACTAACTTCAATTATATATAGTAGGGGAGCCCGGGGCTAGTTGGCTACAGGGGTAAGTTGGCATACTCAACATGACTTTAAAGTTTACCAATAGGATGACTGCAATACATATACTGTGTAATTGCCACGTGGTTCCTCAATTACCAGCAAAATTCTATAGAGATAGAACGTAGGAGCTCGAATTTATGAGACAATTCTTTATTTTGATGGTAGTAAGTAAATATTTTAATCTTTCTGTTATTTGCTATAACATCTATACATTCATAAAGATTAGTTTTCAATGATAGCATAGTTTTCCTTGTGGTTTAAAGATTCTATAGCATTAAAATTATTAATTCAAGGTTTCTTGGTGTGGACTGGTAATCGTTTTTGTACCAAATGGCAGGGATGGGCAAGTTGGCTCAAAATAAATGGGGCAAGTTGGCACATGTTATTTGATAACAATAGTAAGCCTATTTATTTATATAATTTACGTTTTGTTTCTGGATTTTTGGAAGGATAATGAGATTAGTGTCCTATCATTTCCTCCACATTGTTCTCACAAGTTGCAGCCCCTGGATTTTAGTGTTTATAGACATCTGAAGAAATGTGTCAACAGGACATGTGATTCGTGGATGACTGGTAATCCAGGATCAAGTATGCCCATCTGTGACATTCCTGGTAAAGTTTCCTCGGCTTTACCTCTAGCTGTCACTTATTCTGATGTTTTCAATTGGTTTAGGATTGATGGAATTTCAACTCTGAATTACAGACTATTTCAAGATTTTGATTTTACGGGTGGTTATGTAACAGATGGAGAGATGTCCGAAAAGACACATGGGCTTCAGATCAGTCATCAGCGTGATACAGAGTTTAAGAACTGCTCTTGTTGATCCAGAAGAAAGCTCAGCTGAAGAGAGCCTGTGTTTGGTAAGCCAGGAGAAGTGTGGGTCCAGTGCAGGGCATGTAACATGTGGGAGCATGAAGACTATGACGAGGATTTATTTCACACCTGCCACAATTACAACTAGATGATGATCTGAAGTAATACTAATGCCTTATATTTTGTATTTTGGAAATTTCGTGAATGTTTATGAGTAAGTGTTTGATGAATGTTTAGGGTTTAGTGACTGTTTAATGTGTCAGTATTCAGTGAATGTTTACTGAGTCTTTAGGGTTTAGTGAATGTTTTGTGAATGTTATTGAATGTTTATTGTGTAAGTATTCAGCGAATGTTTTGTCTTAAGAGTTTTAGTAAATGTTTTGTGAATGTTAAGTGAACGTTTAGTGAACGTCTTGTGAATGATAGTGTTTAGTGAATATTTAGTGTGTAAGTGTTCAGTGAGTGTTTAGGGTTTTAGTGAAAGTTTTGCGAATTTTAAGTGAGCGTTTAGTGAATGTCTTGTGAATGTTAGTGTTTAGCAAATTTTTAGTATGTAAGTGTTTATTAAGTTTTTAATTAGTGGATGTTCATTCACTGTTTAGTATTTAATAAGTATTTAGGGTTTGGTAAGCTAGTATTTAATGAGTGTTTGGGGTTTAGAGAATGTTTAGTTTTTAAATAATGTTTAGGATTAAGTGAGTGTTTAGTGAATGTTTACTGAGTGTTTGGGGTATAATGAATATTTAGTAAATTTAGTATTTCAAGTGTTTAGTGAGCATTTAGTGTATAGTGAGTGCCTTGTGAGTGTTGGGTATTCAGAGTGTTATTGAGAGTGTGTGTGAGTGTATGTTAAGTGTGTGTGTGTGTGTGTGTATGCAAGTGTGAGTGCTTACTGAGTAAGTGCATTGTGAGTGTTGGTGGTTAGTGATTGTACATTACTGTTTAGTTAGTGCTTCGCTACCATATGCAAAGAAAGTCCTGTATTTACACAGGAACCATTTATGATTGACACTGCTTAGATCCAAGAGCAGATGCTTAGGCCTGACCACAATGGTTGGAGTGCTTAGGTGTGTTTTCGTAAGGTAATTTTTCTCTGTGAAATTGGGTCGAATAATAATAATAATAATAATACTTTATTAAAAGTAATGGCTACTTCAGCAGCATTACACTTGTAGAGATTCTTCTCTATTTTCCGAATAGCAAAATTCTATAGAGATAGAACGTAGGAGCTCGAATTTATGAGACAATTCTTTATTTAGCACGGAAAAAGCCGCTATTCGGAAAATAGAGAAGAATCTCTACAAGTGTAATGCTGCTGAAGTAGCCATTACTTTTAATAAAGTATGCTTGAGAGAGGGCCTGCTTCCTAAGTACAATAATAATAATAATAATATAATAATAATAATAATAATAATAATAATAATGATAATAATAATAATAATAATAATAATAATAATAATAATAATAAAGAAGTCACTCTCGGCAGGGAGATCGCTACTCCAGTGATTGACGCCCTATGCCTTGCACACAGCTGACATATTTGCACATTCGGTTGTCAAATTTTTATGACTGTTGGAGACGCATTATAAATCATATTAACAATGGTAAATGCATTGAACAAACGTGAGGATATAATATGATGTTAGTGCCTGTCTACTGGATATAATGAACAAATAAAGAAAAAAATATTACTAGGGAGAAAATTAGCCGAATAATGGTCGTCAAAGCCAGCATCGATAGAATGTATTGAAACACATTACATAGGCTGCCTGTGGTGCGTGCCGGCGGGAAGTTAAGAGACAAACGCACTTGGCTGGCTTTAAACATCAAACTGTGTATCATTTTTTATTTCTAAAGTTTATATTTTTTCCCTTTCCCTGAATATATGGTACCTGATACTTGGTGATAGTGTACAGATAAATTTGAGTGAGGCCGCCGAAAATAAGTGGACTATTGGATAACTGACATGATATTATAGGTCAACTTAATTTGGGAGTCAGGAGCTCCAATTTGTATGATCGTCAACTTCGGGAGGGGGAATAAAATGGGGGAAAATGTTTTAATCTTTATAGTTAGCTTATCCTGAACAATTCATTCATATTTCCGTTTCCAGTAATTATTTGTGTTGTGATACATCATCTCTTTGTGAATGTGCGGGTGTTAAAACGGCTCTTTATGATGGGGCTTTGGTCTTAATATCAATCGAATTCCCATATCCGATAAAAATTTCATTTCATCCACACGAACCAACAGCAACTAAAGAACAATTCATTTATGGTAAGACACGTTGGGCTACGAACCTCGACATGGCTGCAGTGTCCTAACTATAGGCAAGAAAAGAAAATGACCAAAGACGCTATTAAAGCGAGAATACTTATCTTACATTTCTTTTTTTAGAGGAACTGAGAGTGGCACCATATGATTGGTTTAATTATTGGCACCATATAACTGGTTTAATTATTCAAAAATGGGTCAGCACACATACTTGCAGCTGTTGCCAATTGTGACCCCCTCCCATTCAGATAAAATACTTTGTGTGAAGTAATAACTCCAAACCAAAGGATAGTGCTAATATATATAGTATATATATATATATATATATATATATATATATATATATATATATATGTGTGTGTGTGTGTGTGTGTGTGTGTGTGTGTGTGTGTGTGTGTGTGTGTGTGTGTGTGAAACTATAGAAAGTAGACCAAGTCTAGTAAGTCTCACACATAGTATTTATATAGATGTGATGGAAGTTAATGAAGTGAAAATATTCCATACTTTAATAGGAATTTTAAAAAATAACTCTGGCAGTAATTCTTATCCTGAAACATCACAATATTTCTTGAATTTTTTGCCTTTTACATTTTATCAGTCTCACGATTTTCAGATACTTATCATATTTCTAATATTAATATTACCTATGATAGATTTTGAAATATTTCAAGGTGTCCCACCTCTCCCTTCCAATCGTAGGTTATGTCTGTGAAAGGGTAACCACCCACTAAAATGTCTGGCATTACCATCACAGCATTCTAGGATATGAAGTGCTATTGTGGTACAAATTTTGCTTTATATCTCCAATGTTGGATGCAGATCCTGTCTCCCCCTCCCCACTCGTTGTGGGGTGTCTGCCAGAGGGTAACCACCCTCAAAATGTCTGTCATTACCACCACAGTACTCTAGGATGTGCAGTGCTATTGTAGTACAAATTTTACTTGGTATCTCCAATGTTGGATGCAGTTCCTGGCTCCCCCTCCCCCTTCCCCCCCCCACTCGTTGTGGGGTGCCTGTCAGGGGGTAACTACCCACTATAATATCTGTCATTACCACTGCAGTACTCTAGGAAATGCAGTGCTATTGTAGTACAAATTTTACTTGGTACTATGACTCCCCCACTCGTTGTGGGGTGTCTGTCAGGGGGTATCCACCCACTAAAACGTCTGTCATTACCACCACAGTATTCTAGGATGTGCAGTGCTATTGTAGTGTAAATTTTACTTGGTATCTCCTAAGTTGGATCTAGATCCAATTAACCCCCCTTTTCAGTGCGTCTGTCAGGGGGAACCCACCCTCCAAAATGTCTGTCACTGGTCATTCTATAATCAGGAGAGTCTGCAGATATATTATATAGTAGTTTCATCTGGTATCTCATATATTGGATCTAGACCCAAAATCTAACGAGCAATTAGTGGTGCTTGTTAAGTAAGCCACCCATATATTTTCGGCAGACGGTCAGTTTCACAGTTTACAAGTCTACTCCTAAATACCAGTAGGGGTTACAGTCGGTATCTCGTTCGTTGTATCTCAACGGTCCGGGCTGCCGCTCTAATGAAATCCTAGGAATGTCAGGGAAATCTGGAAGCCGAGGAAATCAATAGGAACAATGTGAGGAATCAGTGGCATATGCCCAACCTAAAGAATAGGTGAGGTGTTGAGTGGTCCCGGGATGGTGGGGCAGGCCTGCCACGGGTCCCGAGACAGAGGGACAGGCCTGCCACGGGCCCTGGGATGGCGGGGCAGGCCCGCCGCGGGTCCCGGGACAAAGGGACAGGCCTGCCACGGGCCCTGGGATGGCGGGGCAGGCCCGCCGCGGGTCCCGGGCCCGCACCCTTTAAAAACTACTAACAATAACTTCCTAATAAGAGAGAACAGGGTACGTCTGTACTCTTTTTCATGCTTCAGCCTTGAAGGGTAATAGTCCTGGTCATCATCATCGTATGCTTAACCATCTAGGTTTCGTCTATTCACCATCGTATCTACCTTTAACAGAAATTTGGTAGTCGACGTAAGATTTCTGCCTGATGAACACTTGGCTTTCAACTTAATTTCGTTGTTTCGGTATGAGCTGACAGCGTTATTATTTCTTGTAATAAATTGAAAGTGACATTCACTGTAGCTGCGAAGAAAGATGGTAGAATGGTATAATGATTCCCTTGTGTGTGTATGCGTGCGTGTTTGTTTGTATTTATGTGCGCATAATTGTTTCAAACATACCCGTCTGCAGGCATTCGATTGAAGAAGGATTTGAGTAGGGGGACATTTGTTAACAACTGTAAATTGTTTGTGAAAATGATTTTGAAAAGTTAGCCATCACATACACAAGTTGGAAGATGCGCTGTATTCATATGGAACAAGCCCACCACAGGGTCCAGTGACTTGAAATTCGAGCTTCCAAAGAATATTACGGTGTTCATTAGAAAAGAAGTAACAGAAGGTAACAGATAAACAGAGAGAAAAAATAAGTTATTGGAAAAGAAAAAATAAATGGAGAAATAAATAAATACATAAACAGGTACTAGTAATTATAAAATACACACTGTTACCCGTCATTTCACGTTGATCCTTTTGTTACTCTTAACTGTGGCCATCACTTCCTTGAAGGAGAAAAAGGTCAGGTTCTTGAATACGCGATGTCAAATTGTGGCCTCATGGTGTTCAAATGATACACCAAGATTCAAGGTTTACTTTTTTGACGTTTGTGACGCCAAAGCCACGCCAGAGCAATAATTTCAATAGGAGAATGTGAACCCATTCTTATAAAAAGCTACTGTTCACTGTCGCAGAAATAAGATGCAAATGAATAAAGACTTGACTTAAGTTGACGCATTGGTGTGAACAGAGTCAAAATGACTTGCATCAAATGAACTGATGTGACTCGACTCGAAGCAACGCATTTGGTGTGAACGCACCCTAAGTGAGTCCTGACTTAATAGGATTAACTGTTGTATGAATAAAGTAGCTTTCTTTCGGGATGAGGACACATTTACATTGCCAGTGCATAGGTCGTATGTGTGAAAACACATTTATTATAAGACTTTCAACAGGAGGGTAACTAGTCGTTCAGTTGGGATAAAAATCTTATTGGTGTTACAAGCATAGATTCACATTTTAATTTTCGTGTAAAAGTAGTAAACACATAATGTACATAGTACCGCTTATATTCATAAGCAGACCCAAGGCCCTGATTGGTTACCGGGTTCATAGTTTATATAAATGCACCTTTGGAAGTGAAAAGGTGTGACAGGGAGGAAGAAGATTCCGTTAAGTAAAGGGTTCATATGACGAAAAGAATTTTGTTTTTCAGAAAATATGTTTGTTCAAAAAAAGCCTTTAATGCACTTAAACTACAATGTTAAGACTTAAACACAACAGAGGACTTAAAGCCCTGCCTTTTCCTCAACATAAACACAATGAAATGAACGCGATTCCATTAGAAACAGAGATGTGTCTAAGTAACAGGCCCTGGTAGCAGTAAAGTAAACAGTCTGTAAATGCATGCCTTTGGAAAATTTATCACCCAAAACTGGGGAGAAGTGCGTTCATGGTGCATTCTACAAGCATCTGTGTAAGTGAAACTAAGTAACTTATAGAGGCCAATGACATCAAATGTCTACAGTGTCTTGGAGGCCTAAAGAAGGAATAAGAAGAGAAAGAGGAGATGATGATGATGATAGGTCCAAACACCTAGGAAAAAAACTTAGAAAAGGGAACATACTCGTCCTGCTATGATCACATTGCCAAGCAATCTACATCTACTTCAAAACCAAAGTGCATGAACTTCATGGGGTAAACAAGTGTTCATTTGTATTCATATGTAAATGAAAATATAGATATCTAATAGCAACTTTTATAAATACAATAATGTACCATCAAATAGAAAACTTTTCTCCCTTTCAGGTTAACTTATGAAAGTTAACCACAGCAATTTCAAAGGATATACATGTTTAATAGGATATAAAAACTAAAAAAAAAGAAAAAAAAACCAACCTGAGGAAAAACACATCCTTAATTTTGGCAGGCACTAGATGAATGACACCACCAGCATTTATAGCTTTTAAAAGAGCTTCGTTGGCTTCGTTGCTTTTCTGTAAAAAAAACGAACTTCATTAATTTACTATTATATCGTAGTAGCTTGTTTGATTAATGTTAAATCCTAAAATCTTTTAAGGTTGATCTTATGGATTCTCCCTTAAATGAGCCCATATGAGTGGGCAGTAAACATTATTACTTTCCATCTAAACTCATATGTCTCTTTCCACTCAGCTGCTTACAGATTCTTTCATTTTACTAAAATCAAATCCCCACTTCTCATATAAGAAAAAATCATTTGGGTCAGCCCAGTCAGAGTTCAGGAATAAGACTCAGAGGTCGGATTCCCCTAAAGTACTTCACTATCAGAACTGAAACCTCTTCATAACTAATAATGTGAATAAGAATGACTGGAGGTTAACAAAATTTCATGAAGGAATTTATCCAAATTTCTAATTATGACAGTAATAAAAAGTTTACTTTTGTGTTCTCCAGTATGCATGACTTTTAGGACAGTTTTAAATGTGATATCTGTCCCTTAATAAAGAAGCTTACAATCGAATCTAAGTGTCTTGGTAAAGAAACTTGGAATCCAAAGCATTAAACATTACAAAATCATCAATTCATAAAGTTATATACAGTCATGGTAAAGGATTTCAGCAATCATAAACAATTATCTACGGGAGAAAGAAAGGTAATCTATCCTTAGTGTTGGCTGCTTAACTTTATTCCCTTATTTTGCCCATGTCAGCTAGGGTTAATAATTTTTCTGTTTATACACCTGATATTTTTTCATAAATACTATTAAGGTTCTTATATAAGAAAATTTCCATAAGACTGGGTAGTGCATTGCCTCTTAGAGCAGTCCGGGAACTGAAGTCTTTGTGCTGGTTCTACTACTTAATTGCATTGTTTTGCTATCAATTCTGTTCTATAACAAAGTACTACGGATACTGTATTAATGGATCATGATAAGTGATCAACAATGTAAAGACACTATATATACACAGTCATTGTTGCCAACAATTCTGTTTCTAAATAAGTACATCATAAATGGATACCGAGGTCACAACTGCAAATCTTGTGCCAGTGGGAGGTTTCGACTTATCAGTAAATATTGTACTTACCTAAATTTTGATGGAGACAATGATTTGACCATCACTGCACCAGTGACTTCAAAACAAGTACATTACTTTCTTTACAGGATTTAAAATACAAGACATAAAAACCGTATACGTTACTTGGAAGTAGTAAAATAAAATGTTACATAACTTCTAATACAGTGGTAAGATAAAATAATTGTAAAAAATAACAGGAAATAATTTACAGCTAACAATGGTTGCATTGAAAATTAAGTATAATAATATTTATGTAAGGCTGAAGTACAGCAGGCTAAGGTATGTGGTAGTGTGACTAAGGGGAGAGAGAGAGAGAGAGAGAGAGAGAGAGAGAGAGAGAGAGAGAGAGAGAGAGAGAGAATATATAGACACATGTACTATATCTGCTTACCGCTGAGGGACCCAACAATAGCAGCACAAACATGTGCAAATAATAACAAAACCAAATTCAGTACCTTCAGACGGAAGCAAACCAGGCCTAAAGTCACTGGCAATATAAGCTCAAAGAGGGGATTATCTTTTACATAGTCTTCAAACTGATGTGCTAAGGAGACCTGCAAGGAAAACAAACAGTTCAATGGCTTACTAGATGACTGTTACTTTATGAAATACCTTACAAGTAAACAATGTAAGCAAACAGATGAACTTGACGTTATAAGATATTGACCAATTGCTCATTTGAAGTGAAACAAAACAATAAAACGACCCAATTACCTGTTTCCTTATGAACTCTTGTAACAATTTCTTTCCATACAGACGCATCACAAACCAAAGCTTTAGTGATCTGAAACGACGCCCGAGAGGTATCTGCCAATGCTGAAAGATAAACCTTACTTTATCTTAAAGTAACATGATCCAGTAATCTGCAATGCCAAAAATTAAATATTGTGCTATCTATCACACTACCACAAAGTTCTCTTCTGTAATTTATAGGCGTTTTAATATACCCAAACAGATGTCCTTAAATCCTGTGATGGGTTTTTATGTACAGTAATGAAATACAATAATCGAGATTTGATTTTGTTTGTAGCATATCATCTAATTATATTTAAATACTATGTTGATGTTTCAGTTTGTATATTTCTATTCTTCTCAACTTCAATTAAGTACTCAAAAAGGAAAAGGATATCTTACTCTATTTTTTTTTTCTTGTAAAAATTTAAAAAGAATAGACTACGGGACAGCCATTACAGGCGTTTAGAAGGACCCTTCTCACTTTCTCCTAAGTGCAAATTATTTCCGATAGAATCTGGAAGACCTTTCCAATCACTCTTAATAAAAGAAATCATAAGGAAAGTACGGTTTAGAAAACATCTCTCATACCAGTTTAACTTTTTCTACCAAGAACAGATCTATCATCTTCAATACCAGACGTCTTCAGTAAAACTAAGTACATTCATCCTCAACAGTCCTTTATATGAAATGTAAACTACAAACATCACTTCTTCCCACAAAACTCAGTTCTTCATTTTTTTTCTCTTAGCATGTTGGCATGTTATCAACCAAAAATGATTTTTATTCTTAAACTTCCCAAACTAAAGGAAGCTGTTGCTTTGCAACATATAAAAATTCTTTCATGAGGTACCCCTGAATTTGCATTTGGTGTTAAAGTACTATAAACACATTTGACAATTAATCATTCCATTTATTATTTGACTTTTATCCAACCAAAGCCTAAGGAGTTTTTTTTTAAATACTGTGCAGTATTGTTATATAGTTTTGATGAAAGTGAAGTCATTTCAATAACTTGTTCAGCACAAAGAATAATAATATAAGGCATGTCTTTCATGCTGCATAAAAATAATGGAAATAAATTCAAACTGGGACAGAGAAATTAGATATGCCTCACATAAAAATAGCTTGCTCACGGTAATTCAAAGATACTGGCTCAGCATCTACATGGCAAATGTGAAATATTCTTTTTCACTATAAGTCTTACTTGATTTCCGAAGAGCACTACAATACTGAAGTCAGTTGAAATTTGTCTACGTAGTCTAAAGATAATCAACTTTCCAGATATGTTTGAGATAAGTGGCAACATTCCTATCCATACCCAGAAAGTGACAAGCAAATGTAGAGCTTGCATTCCAATACAACGCTTTAATTTGCAATGCATTATCAAAGCTCAGAACCACAAGTTTGATGAAAAAGGAGTTTCGTACAGGTACTGTCCTTGATTGAAAATCCTCAACCCTGAGTCTCATACACTGTATGGAAGAGAAGTTCAACACGGAGTCGTGCACATTGAAAGAAATTATACATTATCAGTCATCACTGGGGTGTTAGAAGCAAATAAAGTCCACAATGACTAAGTTTCTAATTCAGAGCAAAATAAACATTGCATAGTGTTCGCTAACTAAACTACAATATATTATATATATATATATATATATATATATATAATATATTATATTAATATATTAATATTATGTATATATATATATATATAATAATATAATAATATACATATATATATATATATATATATTATATATATATTATAGTATATATACATATGTGTGTGTGTGATGTGTGTGTATATATATATAGATATAATATTATATATATATATCTATATATATATATACTATATATACAGAACGTATAAAAGTAATGTGTTAAGAGATTATGTCAAAAAAATCGTAAGGAAACATATTTTGAAATAAAACAGACACCCCTCACCTAAGGAATAAGTCCCCACTTTAAAGGATGATGGTTTGTATTCCCAGAGGAACAAATGAGAAAATCTATGGTGAGAAGGAGACCAGAAAAGTAGGGTTTTAAGTCATATCTCCTATAGAACAGAGGGAAGGTGTTTCCCAAAATGTCACCTCCCATACAGAGTATCAAGTTAGCAGGCAGCACATCCTGACTATTAATAAATAATGTGATCCTGAAAAAGCAGGATGCAATTTGACTAATAGAAAGCAAAGGGTTTAGGTTAGGTTTTATTGGATAAGTAGGTAAACTACAGCCACTGGGCTGGATGCAGCCCGTAACGCACTTTTATCCAGCCCAAGAGTGTTTACAAAAAGGTTCTAATGTTTAGGCTTCTTGCAATAATCTCCCTGTGTCGTACCGCTAAATGGCGCACGCTGACACATGTGCAGCTAACCATAGACTTATCTAGGGTTCCCAGACGTACTATAATTATCGTACAGATGCGATAATTTGACCATTTGTACAATAAGCAATGTCATATATACGATATGTAATCATTTCCTTTATCTGTCAAATAATCATCTAGAAATGCACGATACACCGGCAATTTTCGTACACATGGTATAGGTACTGAATAAATATGTAAACTGCGTTCTCTCTCTCTCTCTCTCTCTCTCTCATTGAAATCCGTGGTCATGAATCTCGAAGGGTGGGAACCTCGACATGTTTTGGAGCAAAAGCTGTGTTTTTGTTAAGTTTGTTTCACGTAGTGAAAACACATGTCGACCTATTTAACGTTAGTCACTCTGGCCCACTCGCCACTACAGTGCAGATTCGAGATGAACACTGAAACCACGAGAGGTAAAAAAAAAAAAAAAAAAAAGCGAAAAGTCGATAGCCAGTGCCACGTTTTTACCAAAGAATGGACAACAAAATCATTTTTCAGTGATGTGCGTTTTCAAGCAAGCCGTATGTTTGATAAAAGAGAGCATTGCAGTATTAAGTTGTATAATATCTACTTAAACCACTTTTCCACCAGGCATGCTGACTATGCTAGTAGCCTCTCCACTTTGCCACTGTTTCAAAGATAACAGTTAGGTTACAGGCAGAGCAGAACATTTTTACTCATCAATCCCCAATTCAGTCGTGCAAAGGCAAGCTATGTACTGGCATACAAGTTGGCAAAGGTAAGTAAGCCATTATCTGAAAGATAATTTTTTAAGGATCGTATGATTGAGAGGATGCAGGCTTATTCGGTCCTTGGCTGATTCGGACCGTGGCCGATTCGGACCAGATTCGGACCTTAATCTTGGCTGATTCGGACCATTTGCTAGGCTGATTCGGACCCATACTAATAATTTTATATTATAGCGATGGGTATTTCTATATAAGCATTCCGCATCGTTCGTCCCCGCGAATACGAAAGCCACAAGGAATTAGGGCGTCAAATGTATTTCGCCGAGTTTAGTTCGAGCCCCTGGGGGTTAATTACAGTCGTCCGAATAAATATTACTTAAAATTCTTGTTCAGGAGGTAAAACCATATAGAAAAATCAGCCAATCATATGAAGGTCCGAATAAGCCTGGATAAAGGTCCGAATGAGCCAGTACATGGTCCGAATCAGCCTGGTCCGAATCAGCCAAGGTCCGAATAAGCCTGTTCCCGATTGAGACTGCTGCAGTGTATGTCTGAACATTGCATGCAAATTCAAGAGTCTCGGTCTACCTCGGAGAACAGTACTCATTTCCTCCCACAGAAACCTCACGACGTGTATGGAAATATACCAAATCACTGGATGACCTTCAAACATAATTCTGCTGCCCTTTTTCTAATTCTGAGAAAATCGAAAAGTTGCTTCAATTTGTGTTATGATACTATTTCAAAATGGGGTGACCAACTGCACTGTTCTCGTTAAAATTGAATACACAACTAATTGGTGGTTTTCTTTTATTGGCCTTTTTTGAATAATGGGTTACATGCAGCAACAGTTAATGCTATTATACAGGGTTATATAGGCCTAATTTTGTCTTGTGCTTGTACTTCTAGCCCGGCCCATATCAGTTTTCAAAACTCAACGTGGCTCTTGAGCAAAACAGTTTACCAACCTTTGATCTATTCTGTCACTTTCCCCCTTGTAAAGGGAAGTTACTGAAGGAAAGGTTCATTGTGTGATCATCTATATTTCAACTTCTGTTCAGTGTGTACTTTGACCTAATTGGTGCTCAACCACACTCCAACCAACATCCCCAAAAAGATGCATGTATGTACTCAGATGAGATACTTTCTTATCTAAAAGGTTTGGGTGATTACACAACCTGTTAAGCTACCACTACAAGTCCTAAGGAGAAAGTGTCTAACGACTTGTGAGCAACATCCCTTACAAACAAATTGAAGTAAAGGTGACCTCATTACCTAGGAAACTGAGATGTTCATACAGGAAGGCGCCGAAATTCCCAATCATGACTGACAAATTGGAAAGTTTTGAGTACAATTAACTGGAATGATAGATCATAGAGCACTCGTCAACTGTTGGGAAAAACTGAAGTAATATTCTTATTATTTCTAAATATTTCAAGCTGCTATGGGCCAGGTATGGATATGTTCCATGGACTGTAGTTTGGGGACCTTTAGTTTACAGAAAACCAGCTCAAATGCAAATGAATTCCTATCAGATAAGTTCAGGTATGACAACATATGGTGGCACTATTTGCCAAAAACAGGAACACTTAGAGAAACTGGTCTAATGGATCACATGGCTGTTTATTATATATTCAAGAGTATTAATTTTTCCCATACATAAATATGATCACTTAATATGATTTTTTATGGAGGAAGCAGCATGTTTCTTATAAATGCATATATTAATTAATTTTTTGCTTAATTACCGTCAATTTTCCATTACAAAAAGTCGACCAGCTCCAGATACCATTAATAAGTTCTCATCCCCCCAAAAAAAACTATTTCTAGATTTGAGTCCACCTATGAAACTCCATTAGCTTCCCATTTTCTACGTTCTGGTCCCAGAAAAATCTGGGACAGGCTGCGTGTAGATAATCCTTTTGACTAGCATTCTCTGGTTGAGATCACTTGCATCAAGTAGGTGATGTGATTTTTGGAAGAGTAGTGACCCCAAGCAGTTAATTCTTCTTCCGTAAGCGACACATAAGCTGGAAGACTTCCATTAAGGACTGTTTTGTCCGCATTAGAAATTTGATCATAACATAACGCCTTCTATTTCTGTTTCGACATCTACAGGATAGGCTGCTTCATGGTCACATTTTCATCTCACTTTGAAACCTTGCATGCGCTAAACAGCATAAGCCAATATGACTGAAATATCTGTCCTTACTAATGTTAAAAGGCATCATCCTTATACATGTACGTCTTCAACTTTATGCTGTCCTTGCTTACTGCCCTGCAGACTTTGCTTATCAATTGCATATTTACTTTAAACTTTTTCAGTTTTAATATGCAAGGGTTCTGATACTTTAAATTAAAAACTCACTTTTGCACAATCTGTTATTGCTTTGTCAGTCTTCTGAAAATATTTTGTTCAAGAATGAACTTCTGATTCACTAACAATCAGTAATATCAACTATTTTTTTTTGTCGATTGACTTCATAACATATCTTTCTTTTCCAAAAATAGCTTACATCATTTACCAAGCTTTCCTGCACTTACAGATTTAACTAGTCTTTGCAAATGTCAAACCAATAAGGTTTGGAACATATGGAATGCTGTATGGCTAAGTACCAATGACAGTGGAGGGAGAGGATCACCAGCAAAAAGCAACACTGTACATGTTCAAAATGTTCCATAGCATGAAATGACCATAAGTCGCTATAGACACTTGTGCACTTCATGATTTCTGCATATCTAGATAACAAAGAATATGTCAATCATAGGAGATAATAACAGTCATCAGAGCTACACAGCCCTCCCAGAAAATACCCGCCACACATGCACCATTCTTAAAAGAAAAGCGATACTGGCATAATATACGAAAGGGTCTGAAGCACACATGTTTACCACTATAGTACACAAACTGCAGTCACAGCCAAGAGGTGGTGGCATTTTCCAGTTAGTTACTCACGTAGTGAGGAGTTCTATAGGTTCTGATCAACAGTTGCGTATTGAGCAGGCATGCATTTTAACTTAAAGAGTGAATTTTAAGGCTCAAAATTAAGAGCATACTGTGCGGTGGAGAACCGTTTGTATAATTAACTCCAATTTCAGTATTATTCAAATTGCACATAGAAAATAAAGGCTTAACTTACTCGATAATCAGGCATCTGTCCTTGTTGATCATGTTTAAGGTAGAGAGGATCAACATTGAAAGCATCTACCACATCATTACAGTTCTTAAACCTGCTCAGAAGAAAACAAAGTACAGTATAAAATAATCTTTGTCTTGCATGTAGTTCCTAATGCATCAAAATATTTAGATGACATATTTTCAATAAAGTTAATTATCATACAGTTACCTATTAACTAACAAGCAAAATTGTAATCCAACAAACTTCAGCCCACATCATCATGATAAAGCTCCATTTCAGTAAAATTTACACATTCCTATGCTCATCTTTTCTCAGTATTCATTGCTTCATAATCTAATTCCGAAACTGTATCATTTTTTTTCTAACAATTAAATATCACAAAAGGAGTTTCGTTCTAACTGATTCTTATGGATAATATAGTAACGTTCCTGCTTCCATGTCTCTTACTTTTTCAATGACTCTAACAAGGAAAGGGACCCAACTGAAAGTACAATTTGGCCATTAAAGTTTTGACGGGTAGGCTCCTGAATCTCAAATCCACACCCATAAAATGCCAAACTTCACATATACTTACTACAGATAACCTAATAAATACAGTATATATATTTTCGGCAAGTAATCACCAACACCCAAGGTACCTCAAAACCAAGAATTGTCAAATTCAGGGAAAACTAAAATGGTGAAAAATTTATTTTGGCCTTTACATTAACTTGTGACCTTCGAAAATTGCTCAAGTTTCTTCAAAATCAGAAAGAAACGGAATTTTGTTCATCATTCTGATCTGTGTACCTGAGCCAAGGTAAAAACCATCAATTATAATACCCATCAATCCATAATACACCTATCTATTGCATTTCATAAAACCAGAGAAAACAAAGCAGTAATCTTGAAAAGCTGTAGATAAAAATAAATAACTGAAGTTATACACTTGACACGAGAAGAGGCCGTTATCATAGTTTCCAGGATATAAAATAAATAATAATATATATATATATATATATATATATATATATATAATATATATATATATATATATATATAATATATATTATTATATCTATATATATATATATATATATATTTATATATATGTGTGTGTGTGTGTGCGTGTGTGCGTGCGTGTGTGTGTGCTTGCGTGTGTGTGTGTGTGTGTGTGTGTGTGTGTGTTTTAATAAGCAGACTTCTGACTGAGAACCACGTCACGGTAAATATATTTCATTTGGGAAAAATAATACCCAACCCCTAAAGTACTACCCATTAACATCAAAATAAAGAAAAATGGTAGGAGACTACGTTATTTTTCCTAAAAATACTATGCATCATGGCTGAATGGCAGTAATATTACCATGATTGTCTCCTATGCTTAATCAACCATTCAGAAATGTAAGCGAAATGTCAGATTTAGCCATTATGTTCTCCTACAAAAATTGCGAGTGATTATGGCGAATAATTAGGTAACAATGAAGCCTACTCATAAGTATGGTAAGTCTCAAATGGCTAATGACGAAAATTTTACTTGTTGATGAAGACAATGAAAATTGTTTTCAGCATCAAAATAACTTATCTAGAATTGTTCATTTGTGCAATTTGTTTAAACGTTTGCTTTAGCTATGTTTCTTTTTTCATACAACTAGTTGTCATATGAAGGTTGCTAATCATGAAATCCTGAAGTACCGAAAGTAACAAATACATTTTTTAAGTTCTTATTAATAAATCTTATTATTGTAACTAATTTATTTAGTTACTCAGAAAGTACGCATTTAGCGTAATAAAAGATTAAATAAACCTGCATTTCTCATCGCATTATCCAGTAAAGTACGCCAATTATCATGTAATGGAAAGCGAATTACTGATTTAAGTAAATCAATGACTAGGTTCAAATTTAATGCCTTCGCAGCAAGACAATTAATCAGTGACTACGGTAAACCAACAAAGGGCAACGAACAGAAGATTAATCCAATGCAGTGAAAAATATACTAGTCTACCAAACTGGTTGAAGAGAAACACTATGAGTCCACTTAAATAAAGTATAATTTCACTTTAAATGCAAAGATAATACAGGGGTTGCTATAAAACCCTGTGGCACTGTCTACTACATTAAAAGGGTTTCAAAAACTAACTAGTGCCACACCAGGTACGAACTGATGAAACTAAATAACTAGAATTAAGCTCTAAGATTAACACGTTCTAAAAGTAGGATTTCTTTCGACGAGTCTGACACAAAGCAAAACAGCAGGTAAATATACCACTCCATAGTAAAACATGATCACTCGGAGAATGATGCATTTGGCATATGGTTCAAAACACCGTTCCTTGACGCACAGTTGAACACAACAGGACTACTGGTAAATCTGCAAGGCAGTCAAAGTCTTAATGACTGAAGCTAAGAATTTGCAAGAATCTTCTCTACTGGTGGCATCAGCGCAAACGAAAAGTTACGTAATTCACCCGATGATTTCAAGTAGTGATTTGCTCGAACAGGCTTCCCCCGAAATATAACAAATCACTGATCAAAGATATGCCTATATTATCACTTCACTAGTAACACGAATATATGTCAGTGTCACTAAAATAAAATTTCACTGTTTACTAGAATATAAAAGGGAGACTGCAAACTCTGGTAGCAAATCAAAAACAGTTCTCGGCACTTAAGCTGCGTCAGTGGATTTGCACTCTGATGTAGGAAGAGCCAGTAGAATTCGTTGTCGAGAAACTTATATCTTCATGCTATCAATGAATGAAGCAGGTAGGTCGCGACGAGAGTAGTCTAAATGGTAGGGATGAGGTATAGTGGAAAGCTCGTCTTTAGTATAAATCTAAGAAGGACTTGTAGGCTTCCTGCTGAAGTCTTCTTGTAAGGCACCAAAATGACTGAGTGCGGTGCTATAGTCGAACCAAAATGCCGTGATGGATGGCAGGAGGTGTCATCAGAATGCTTCGTATTTGAATTTAAAAGTTTAGGACTTTTCCCTTGTAGACATCGGTCAAGGGTCCATCCCAGTTTCTTCCGCTCTTTCCATAGCTGAAGCAGGAGGAACACGTCTGCAAGTATTTTCTTGACAGGGTGAGTCGAGTGAATGACTGTACATATACAAAACGCTGTTATATATAGACGAAGACGAAAGACCAAACAAAATCTATGGCTGTATAATGATAGGTTAATTCCTAATCATGCAAGCTGGAATTTCAATCCTGTAAAGACGTGACCCCAGTACCCGATAAAATCTTTCAGTAAGATCAACTTATAGGGAGTTTGGAGGCAGTCTTATTTTGGGATAGGTAGTGCAATGAAAAGATTGTAAAAGGTTATCTCTTATCAAATCTCTACATCTTAATCCTGCAAAGGGTCAACTATACCTTGCCTTCGTGTTTCTTTGATAGACAATCGTTTTAGATGTTAAGGATGTTCTTAATGATTTTCCTTTCTTGGTGATTTTTGGAAATAATTATTACAGATCTTGTAATAATGCCATAATTTCAAGCCAGTTGATTATTGGCCATATTCCATTTTAGCAGTTATTTGTATATGTATGTGTGGGTATAATAATAATTCCTTTTCGGTCTACATGCGCGCATACAAACATACACATGCAAAAGTTACTCGAGATCGCATTTAGAAGAAATGAAAACAAAATACGGAGCGAACATTCTATTTCTGTGCTTATCCGCGATTACCGCTGAGATTTTAGGTTTAAGTAGGTCGGGCTCCTGAAGGGCAAAATGCCAAAATGTTCTCAACTGCGAACAATATAGTCCGGGAGAAACCTCCTGTCACCCGCCACGACATTTTGGTTTGACTATAGACTTCTTAAGTCTCTCTCAACTCTTCTTCTTTCCCACTATTATCCTTACATTAAGGGGTCGCTTGCTGATGCGCCTTCTCCACTGCCTTCATTCAAAGGCATCATCCTCAACCAAACTTCTTCTCTCCATATCTTCATTCACGTTATCTCACCGTCTAATTCTCTGTCTCCTGCTCGATATTCTTCCTCTAACAGGTTCTTCCCAAGCACTGTTCACTCTCTCCTCGTCATCCATTCTCAACACATGCCCCTCTCAATCGTGACTTTCTTATCACCTCTACAATCTTTACTAAGCCTGTCCTTCTTATTTCATCATTTTCCAATCTCTCAAGCAGTGATATTCCCAGAATCCACCCCAGCATTCTCATCTCTGTTCTCTCCAACCTTACTTCCTCTTTTCTTTTTAGAGTTCATGCTTCTGCTCCAACATTAACATTGGTCTTCTCACTGTGTTATTTATCTTGACTTTTAGCTTTACTGGCATTTTCTTATCACATACCACTCCAGCTACCTCGCTCCACTTCCACCATGCAGCTTTTATCCTACTGTCAACTTCAGCCTCATATCCTCCTTCACGGCTTAAAGTAGATCCTAAGTATTTAAACTTTTCTACCTGTTTTATAATCAAGCCTCTTCTTTCTTGTAAGTCTATTCTGTCTCTATCTTCCTTACTGCTCAGCCAAACCGCTGTTTTATTCACATTCACCTTTAAGCCACCCCTCTCTAAAGGCTCCTGCCACTCTCCAACCCTTCTCTGTAGGTCCTCCTCATTTTCAGCAATAATCACCAGATCATTGGCATACAACAACTCCCACAGCTCTTCAGTCCTGATCTCTTCACTCAGCACATCCATGACTAGCACAAACAAAAATGGGCTTAGTACTGACCCCTGATGTAATCCATAGTAACTTCAAAGTTTTCTGTTTCCCCAGCTGCTGTTATCACTTTTGTGCTCGTTCTTTTGTATATCATCTCGACCAGCCTAACAAACAAACATTTCCTTAAACACCAAAACATCACTTCTCATCGGATTCTATTGTATGTTTTCTCTCAGTCTACAAATGCACAATAGAGCTCCTAGTTTCCCTCTAGCCTCTTTTCCTGTAGCTGTCTTACTATGAAGATGGCATCCATTGTCCGTCTTCCTCTCATGAATCCATACTGCTGTTTCCCGATCTCTACAATATCTCTTAATCTCTCATCCAGTATACTCTCTAAAACTTTCAATCCATGCTCTGTTAGTTTAATTCCCCTGTAGTTACCACAATCCATGACATTTCCCTCCTGTTTGCATATGTATACCATTAGACTCTCCTCCTAGTCCAAAGATACCTACAGATGTAGGGTATCTTGACAAGGTTTCTTACCTAACTGACTTTCCATGTCAATCACGGGCGCTTATATCCCTATCAATGTGGTTGCTATCTTGGATGATTTCGAAGGTCAGCTGGTATTATTCAAATCCTCCACACAGACCTTCTTAATCCTTAGGTAGTGCTGGAAAAAACCAGTATGTCGAAAGGTTAGGCTGGGGGGAGTTACTAAGTATAAAAGACATAGGTCAGACCAGATCTTACATGACCCGCAGATGGGTCAAAAAGGGAATGCTAGTGAGAAGACTTTTGATGCCATTATAACGAATAGGATAGGGACTCTCACGATAGCCTTGAGGGATGGCCAGCCTCATGGTCTCGTGTGAAGGACGTCGTTGAGGGGTGATGCAGTTGTTATCAAAGATGCCGCAACCGACGCTAACGCTTGGTAGCAATCCTGAAGGGATTCTAAAGGAGTTTCTTAATGGTGTTCATTTGCACCACTCGATATGATCTGAGAAGAGGTTTCTGAATTATTAAAAGGGTGCGAGCTATATGACAAGCGAGACGAACCTAAACTGATTTATTTTAACACTAAGCTGTCGTTTCTATCGCAAACTACATTCTGGGAGTGTTTATGATTTATTTGACAGTGAAACGAATTCGAACTAATTTCGCCTGACACTACCATACTGCTACTCTCTCTGAAGAAGAAAAACAACCCTAGGCCAATCACCTGACTTTGAACTGATAAACAACCCTTCTTGATTTTTTTACTTTTGTTTTGCTTGCAATTTGACCAAAAATCTAAAAATGAGACGAAATGCAAGCGACAAAAAATGACGCGTGCAAAAATACATAAAGTAGACTTGAATTTCCAATTCAGATTGATAAGCATTGAAAGTCTATGTAATCAATATCAAGAAATCTAATCCCAAATTATTTAGTATCTGAAAAGCTAATTACTAAGACATGGTAGATAAATACATCTCAGGTCTGCTCTCTGACAGACAGGAAGGATCTCATTCACCTTATTGGAGACGCTTCCTCCCTCAAAGGGATAGTTCACTTCCTACCAGGGCTGCGCTACCCAGGGACAAGGTGCAATGTTGTCCCAAACCATCGGTATCTCCTGTACTGGATTAATTCTAAATTCACCGTAGTACAATAGTATAACATACTGATATAATCATATTACTGATGGTGATTTATAGCATTATTATCACTATGTTACAATTATTGTCCCAATACTGGTTCTCTTTGCCCGTGAAATAACTCCATGAGAGAGATAGAGAGAGAGAGAGAGAGAGACGCTTAAATTTTTGAAATATTCCCCCATTCCATGAGAGAGAGAGAGAGAGAGAGAGAGAGAGAGAGAGACGCTTAAATTTTTGTAATATTCCCCCATTCCATGAGAGAGAGAGAGAGAGAGAGAGAGAGAGAGAGAGAGAGAGAGAGAGGAATATGTAACTTTGGTTTGCAATATTCCTCCATTCCATGAGAGAGAGAGAGAGAGAGAGAGAGAGAGAGAGAGAGAGAGAGAGAGAGAGAGAGAGGGCGGTTTCAAATTTTATGAATGTCTTTATCCCTGGGGATAAGGATTACCTCGTCGAGGCACCTCCACTTTATGATATAGATTTCGACCGAACAATCAACGTACATCTGTCTGTTTGTAGGTCTCTCTACCTACCCTAACAATATGCGCGCGCTCCTGAGAGAGAGAGAGAGAGAGAGAGAGAGGAGAGAGAGAGAGCAGTGGCGAACAGTCTAGCTACGATTTTTTTCACCACCCTCTACCTCATAATGAACACTCAGGCTTCATCTGTTCCGCATATATTGGTCTTAATGATTTAATAATAAATGTGCATGTCACCTTTAAAGTTTAAAATTTGTTAAGATGAATTTTTTCCTATTATCCATGAGTTAAGAAAGGAAAGACAGACAGGTATGACTGTTTTACGTAATTTAGTTCATAAATAAATATTGTGTTTTGAATTTAGTTGTTAAACTGTAAACAAATTATATTCTAACAACTATTGTAACGTAAAATTAGATACTATATACATAATTTAGTGCTAGTTTGCTTTGCCTTAATTGATAATGTGAGAAAATAAAGATTTTAGAAGAGATGGTCCCTTTAACTTAACTTGACCTATAGAGATTGAAAGTCTAATGTTGCTGTTGAGCTCAGGAAACTACAGGAAGCCACGAAGCATTTTTAAGAGAGACATAAAAAGCCAATGGTCCATTACATTTGAAGGGAAAACATCAGAGACACCATGACCAAGCAAGAGCTGAAATTGCCTGGAATACAGAAAGTATTTGATGGAACGAGTGCTAAACTCAAAAAAGGAATCCACAAAAGAAAGTCCGGAGGAAAAGGAAATGGTCTGTAGTGATTTTAGATCACATGAATCTGATAACTGCATCAAAACGACAGCTCAAAAGGAATTAATTAGACCTGATTGTCACAAATTCTATTAGAGCACAACTGCTGTCACAACCAGGAAACCTTACCTCTGACGTTTTAGTCAACTGCAAATTACAAATTATCAAACTGCATTACGTAGATGGGAGAGATTTCTTGAATCTTTTACCCGAACTATAGAATGTCCATAAAGTCTTTCCTGGATTTCAGACCTTTATTACACACGAAGCATGTTAAGTAGAAGTATAAGGTTTTCTTCAATTTTAACAACAATGACTAAAATTTCTTTTACATTACTTACAAATTTCAACACGTGCCCCTTTGTTGCTCGGAGTACGTCTAAGCGAAATTTTATCCCACGCCAGGTGTTCAATGTTCTCCAACATTTCCATAGTTACCGTTGCTAAAGCTGCTGTTATCCTTGTTTTTAAGGTCTCAAGATTAGGTACTGGTTTACCGTACACTTTATCCTTGATATAACCCCATAAGAAAAAATCAAGAGGAATAATGTCTGGTGAACGTGTTGGCCATTCTGTTGGGCCAGCTCTCCCAATCCAGCGGTTGGGGAAGGTTGCATCCAGAAAGTTACGAACAACCGTTTCTCTTACGGTCTTCAACACTTCCCCGTCTCTGTGAACTTTTCATATCTGTCTTTACTGCTTTTAACATCTGGTGGGTCTCGTCGATTCTCTTTTCTGAACTTGCATTGCATTGCAACAGGTGATTTTTTTTTTCGTGGTACCATAACACACACTGGGCTTTCTCCTACAATGACACCATTTCTGCTATCCTTGACTTAGCTGGCGGATACAGTGATCACAGTGGCATCTGTAGGCAAACAAAAGAAACTAGTAATTGCTCAATAGAATATGAAAGTTGTACGATCATATCCGCAATAATTTTAAAGTTATTAATTTTATGAATCAGGGAAGGACTTTATGGACACCTTGTATTACCTCCAACTTGAGGATTTTAAACTCAGAAGTATGCTTAGTTGGGAATATTCTATAATACACTATATGATCGAGAAAGAACAAGAACTAACAATCACTCTTACAATGTGCTGCTGAAAGTAATAACATCGCAATGGAAAAGAGCCTAATACAGTTTCACCAAAACTAAGAGAAGCAACAAAGTCATTAAAGATCAACAATGAGAGAGTTATGTGGATATCAGTATGTTGACGATATAGTTATTTCAGATAAGTTCCCAAGATTAGGTAACGAAGTTCTTATCAAAATATAACTGTATTGAAGTTTATTTTTGAAATGAATATAAACTTTTCTTAGATGCTATAAACGCTTCTTTCCATACAACAGTCTACCATAAACCTACAGACTTACAGTGAATTGCATCATATAAAACGAATGCTTATTTACATTATCCTTCTAATGAAAATGCAATATTCTGAACACATTCGTTTCACGAATACGTTAGAATACTACCACTTCATGAGAGATTAACAATTAATCATCAAAGTCAAAAGCACAAACGTGGCAAAATGAAAGAAGAGGGAATTAAAAATAAATGTAGTAACATTAAAACCACCGAGAACAACCAAAAACTCAACTTTACGTTCTAATAAGGAAACAAAATCTTGAAACCTTACGAAGGAAAATATTTTCCCACAAGAAAGCTAGTATCTAAAACAGACCAATGTTGGTTACCGGTTCACTGGTCCTCTCCCTCACTGTAAGGCGGAAAATGGCACCAGCTAAACACCAGTCATACTGTCACAGTGATTAACCATTCTCCTAAAGGAGGGTAGCACACTACAGCATTTATAATGAAACGTGATTGAAAGCCCATGAGACAACAGTTAGCAAATAATACCATAATCACTGCAAGAAGATTTACTCATCGTACTTAACGCCCCAAACGCTGATAAACAATTTGACAACATCACCAACTTTTAAACTACATGCAAATCGACACACAACTCGAAATATCCTTGACTCTCAAAGTTGTAGCAAATCTCAGATCATCAGCCAGCAGGATAAACCACATTCCATCAGCACCAGCATTGTCACAATTACATGACAATTGTCTCCACTCTCGTTAAATATGTCCAAATCCCCCCAAAAATGGTCTCGACACTACTCTTGACACGCAGATGCATCACAACGCTGAACCTCCTACAAGAAAGAAATATTTTCAGCCATCAAAACATAATCATGCAACGGAGGAAGTTGCAAAATATTAAATAGACTGGCAAGATTAATAAGACAGGCCAGTTCGGGACACGTTTACCCCTCTCTACTAGTCGATTGCACTGGCTCCCTGTCGAAGCTAAAAACATCTTTTAAGTAACTCACTAAGTTATCAAGTCTGGGTGTCCCAGAACACTATGAAGAGACTCACTGAGCATAATACAGCTAACGGACGGGACCAACTCAAAATTAACTACACACGGTTTCAAGTTACATGGGGCAAGATGTACTACTTCGAATGTTAGTGTTAGAGCCTGTCAGTTTGCAGCTCCAAGTCGTATAACAAGCTCTCAGTTGAACTAAATGACTGGTTATATCAAAGATTTAAAAAAAAAAAAAACCATAAGACTTTCTTATTCTCTGACTATTATGACAGTGAAAATTTGACAGTTAAAAGGGAATATGTGAGTATGACTAAGTTGAGTTTGCGGGTCTTGCTCATTCAGTGAAAGGGGGCCTGAGAAAAATAAAACCCGTGAACCGTAATTCCTCACACATGGAACTACAAGTCTTTCATTGGCAGAAAACACGCTTACTCAATCCGTATGCATCTCACAAACCCTCTAGACTCCTCCGATCTTTTTCCTGCATTTCCTGTCCCACTAACTCCACTCCACTTGCCCTTCATCCGGATCCAGATCATACTTCGATGAACTTGAAGTATGATCTGGACACCTTTTAAGAGGTGGAGACCTCGTTAACTATATCCCAGAGAGTGGAAAATATGCAATTGCAGGCATGAGCGAATAAATTTTAAGAAACACCATTCATGCGGAGCGGGGATGTTTAATAATTTTATCACTTTTTTATAAATATCCTTAACTATACATTATGACTTGAAAATTTATTACAGATATTTCATGAATTTATTTGGAATGGTTTCAGCACTGGATTAATTTATCTATTTATTTATTCTTTTTAAGGTTCTGCCTGTTGCTTGAAGGGTTCTAGACAGTGAGTCCTCTTGACTCACTGCCATACCGGAAATTTTATGTAAAATGTGGTTGCCATTTAAGACATAACAATGTTAACATCTAGGATTTTATTCGTGACAAACCTCAGGCTGTGAACAGCTTCGCGCATTCATTAAACATAAAACACTTGAGGGACCTACTGATTTTTATAGCTCTATTGTATCAATAAACAATTTAGTAAAATCTTCCTAAAACATTTTGCAAAACGGTTCCCCAATTTTAAAAACCATACAAAGCATAAAATATATTAATGAAAAACTTTTTGTACGGAGAGTATATATAATATATAATACATATATATATATATTATATTATGATATATATATATATATGATATATATATATATATATGTATGTATATATATATATATATATATATATATGTAATTATAATATATATTATATGAGTGTGTGTGTGTGTATGTATGTATAAACATATACACACACACACACACACACACACACACACACACATATATATATATTAATATATATATATATATATATATATATAATATATATATATATATATATATATTATATATATATATGTATATATACATATATATATATTCTTATAATGTAAGTTTGGAATGCAATTATAATTGTGGTAATATGATTAATTCACATCAGAACTTGTGTATCATGGTATGAAATGTTTATTTCTGTGTTCAGATTTCCCAAATTTAAAGATAACATGCCTTAAGTGATCCATTTTTCATTTTGAAGTAGTCAAGACACACAGAGAGTGAAAGCTCATAAGCCTTTTGAAAAGGGAGTCGTATTCGCACTTTGAGAATGTCTTAGCTAGGTGATTTCTTTATCGGCGCAAACAAGCGTAAGACCCCCCAAGCCGCAATGTTATCCAACCCCTTGAAAATAGATGAGCTAAGCTAGTTTTTTAACGTCGCGGTCGAGCCTGTGAAGGAACAAGGGAGCCTTATTCATAGCCATATGTGAACGCAGTCAAGGAGGCATTGTATTAACTATTCCTATAGAGATGACGTAATATGTTTTGGTCTTGAACTAGATACTAATCGCCCATACACTTATGGGGTGAGAGAACCTTATTCATTTCGCTTGGAGGAGAGCGGCGTGTGTGAGAGTCTCCCTCTCTCTCTCTCTCTCTCTAAAAATCTCTCTCTCTCTCGCTCGGTTGCGAGGCTGTTTCAGTAACTTAACGTAACGAGCTGGTCACTCATTTTTATATAATTCTTAGTAATATATGTGTTGTTTGTGGAATCTGAACATAGAATTTTATCTATTGGGTTTTGTGAAGGCGCCAAGAAAATAGTGAAAAAGTGTAAAATTGTAACAGGCCTTTTGATTGACGCTGCAGCTGTGTATAAGGTATTTTTACAAATGTTGTGAACTGCACTTCAAGGTTTTATCATTTCTAAACATTTATCTTTTGCTTTGTTCTTTTGACATATTCCATTTTTATATGTTTAGTGTGTGTACTGTCAATGCTTTAATTGTTTTCATATTATGCATTATGTTTTTCTGCATTGTCTTTATTTTGTTTAATTAGTTTGAATAATATTCTATTGTGTACATTTTGAATCTTACACTTGTGAATTAACTTGCATTTAATTAAATTTAATTTCAAATGTAATTATTGTTTTATGATTTAATTTAATTAATTTTCTTGATAAACTTTGATTGAATTTTGCTTAATAATTAATTCAAGAATTAATTAAACTTTTGTTTTCAAGTAATAACAATTTCCCTGAGATTGTGAATTTCACTTATAAATTTTGAATTTAGAAATAAATTTTTGTATTTAAAATTTATATGAGTATTTAACTCCAACCCCAGTATTAAACTATATCTTGTTTTGTTTAGGTAGAAATACAGAGTGATAATTGTGACGTTTCCCACAAATAAAACAGAATCAGGGAAATACTTAAATTTGAATTTGCACGAGTGATGCCCTTTAATTAAGATTACCTCACACATATTCTAATGAACTTAGACTGATTGTTTTCTTGACTGTTCAGTTAGAAAAAAGGGATCACTCTTACCTTTAGAGTATTCTGTCGTTTAGTATTTGTGATGAAGGGTCAGGTGTCTGTCTGTAGTGAGGTAAGTAACAACCAGGTACTTGAATGAACTGTGCCCTAAGTACAAAGGGTGTCCCAGATCCAGGAATAAAAGGGTCTCTTGTATTAGCAAGTACAAATGGTAAGTGTAGTAACCAGATACTTGGCAATTCGGGTTAACAAATATTAATGGTGTCCAGACACAGATCTTTGACTATTTCATGCACCAAGTATTAATGGTATCCAGACCCAGATACTCTGCCTACTTCGTCACAATATGTATATATATATATATAATAATATAATATATATATATATATATATATACACACACACGCGCGCGATAATGTTCTTCGCCAAAATGATGTACAGAAAGAGAAACAAAAGAGAAAACTTATAACGTGTCTCCTATTTGTATCAGCAAATAACCATAGAGAAAGCAACACATGAAACTAAAAGCATCATTCTTACCCTGAACAAATGCAAATATTTCATCTTACCACATTGCGGAGCAGTCAAAATTGACGAGTAACCATTTGTGTGGATTGAAATTGAAGCTGTCTGCCAGTTCGATGCCATCCATGAGATATCTAAACTCTTCGCATATCAAGGCTGAGCCTGAAAGATGTAAGAACCATATATCGGTTTTATTTCTAATGAAAAACAGCAGTAAACACAATGGGACTTGCAATAAATAACGTAACTAAGGCCCACTACGACTCCGAAGGAGAAAAAGGATAATTATAGGGTAATTCCACTGGTACCGCTGTGTTGCATTTATTTTCTAAATGTAAAAAAGTCAATATTGGAAGGATATATGATTAAATACCTGATGAATGGGTTGGAAGAGAGGTGCTTTTGGGCTAATGTTAACTGAGGTAACTTCTGATACAAGAATCAAAGCAAACATTTTCGTGTATGATCATTTTGTTACTTGGTAACTGTATGAAACCCAAAAAGCATACGTTTGAATCTTGGTTGGGGTAAACGCACTTATTCTACATAATTCCTTTTTGGTGTCAGTTCTACATAAAGGAAATTGATATCGATATTAAGGAGTATTTATGGCTACATGTTTGAACATATAGTACACTTAAACACATACAAAAATGAATTAAAATTCATTACGAACCTGCATAGGCAGCGTCAACGTGATGCCACATTCCGAATTGAAGTGCCACCTCCCCTATTTCCCGGAGGTTATCGAAAGAGCAGGCAGGGGTGGCACCCAAAGTGCCGACGACCTGCATGAAAGGAAATGCGTGTCATCCCGTAATCCTATAAGCAGGTCAACCGGTGTTGTGTCTGCATTTCTGAATCTAATGGTATAAGTTATGTCTTCTCCACACAATATATATATTATATATATATATAATATATATCTATATATATATATATATATATATATAATATATATATATATATATATATGTATGTATATATGTATGTATATATGTAGGTATGATAATATGTATGTATATATATATATATATATATATATATATATATGTATATATGATGATATATGTATGTATAGATGTATGTATGTATATATATATATATACATATATATATATAATATATATATATAGATATATGTACATATATATATATATATATATATATATATATATATATATATATATATATATATATATATATATATATATAAGTTTGTTTGGACTCCAGAATATCAAGAATCCTTTGAGAAGGTAAAAGCCCTTTTAACTTCAAGACCAGTACTTCAAGCTCCAGACTTCGACAAGAAATTTGTGATACAAGTTGATGCTTCTGACTGTGGCATTGGAGCTGTTCTACTTCAAGAAGATGAAAATAATATCTACCATCCTGTGTGCTTCATGTCTTCAAAACTGAAAAAACATCAGAGAGTATATTCGACCATCGAGAAGGAAACTTTAGCCTTAATCACCGCATTGAAAAAGTTTGATGTGTATGTGAACAGACCTAGGAATGAAGAAATTTTAGTGTTGTCTGATCACAATCCACTGTCATTTATCCAGAGAATGAAAAACCATAATCAAAGAATGACCAGGTGGTCCTTGTACTTGCAACAGTATAACTTATGAGTGCAGCACATTAGTGGGAAAAACAATGTAGTTGCTGATTATTTATCTCGTTGTGAATCGTTGGATTCAACACTGTAATAAACAATATTCTGGGGGGAGGATATTATATATTACTACTTTCAAAATGCATATATCCCCTCTTTGACTGTATAAAATGTTATATGCAGAGTTTTGCAACATTTTTTCAGATTTCTTAGCTAGTTAGAGTAATAGGATGTCTTAAAATGTGTGTTCAGATTTTGCATAACATCATTTAAAAAGAATATATAACATAGTATGAAAAGAGAGGGAGATCAACTTTGTCCATTCGAAGCTAGAGTTGTTTCAGTAACTTTTCATCGCCTTGAGATTAGAGGAACTCGAGTCTCCGTTGTGTTTTGAAAACATGTCAATCTTAATTATCGTTCGACCTCTGTCTCGATCGAGTATGTGTCTTTGTTGAGCAATGTCATGACTCGTTTCATACGCGTACGTCTTTGCCGAAACCACGTGCAGAGTTCACGATTTTTCTGTAAAGTTGTGTCATGTTAGAAGCTTCTAGAAGAATTGCATCATCTTTCGCATGCTCAAAACGTTTTGAGTCCGTCAATCTTTTGAGTTGCCCATACAAGGAGGAGAGCGAGAGCGTTTCATTACAGACTTGGGATTCCTGGCGTGTAGATTTCTCTCTCTCTCTCTCTCTCTCCCTCGCCATAATTGATATTAACGTAACATAAATTGATCACTCGTAACTTGTAGATTTCAGATTTGATATTTCTTAGAGTTATTTAGTATTATTTAGTGTTTTTTGTGGAATCTGAACAGACATTGTAAAGTGTGTAACGGCGCCTATTTTTTTGAAATAGTGTGAATTGGTGAATTTTCTGAAGAAAGAAGTTGGTATAACAGGGTAAAGTGTGTTATGTTATATTTTTATTAGTTGCAACTAATAACTAATAGTTACAATGGTTTGGTGAAATTTACATTTTTACACATTGCAAATTTTTTTGTTATGTTTCATTTGAAGTGATTTTTGTTTGTGCATTTATTCATTTTTCTTATTGAAGTGTGTGTTTTTATTTTATATTCTGTGTGATTGGTGCTTTTTACAATTTTGGTATTTTCCACCTTTTTCTGTGTTTTCATTGCATTCACAATTTAATTAACTTAGTTATTTTCATTACTTAATCATTGCATATTTAATTAAATTTAACACTTTTGAATCAATTTAAATTTACTTAGAATTCTTTTTAAGTTTCATTGTTATTTAGCACTTGTGAATTAATTTCCAAATTTCAATTATTACCTAACACTTTTAAATTTTGATTGAATGAATTTTATTGAATTGTGTGATAAATTAATTTTAATTTAATTTTACTTAATTGATTCAAGAATTAATTAAACTTTACTTTGTTTCAAGTAACAGTAATTTTCCCTGATATTGTGAATTTCACTTATAATTTTGAGTTTAATAATAAATTTTTTTATTTAATATTTTTATAATTATTTTATTTCTCACCAGTATACATGCATATAAATAGGATTTGCTTAGGTAGAAACATAGAGTGGTAATTGAGCTGCTTTCCTTCAATTTACTTGAAGTGACTTAGAACCAGGGAAGTACTTAGACTTCTGAAATCAGGGAAATACTTAGACTTTTAAAGTTGTTGATGGAGTGATGCCCTTTGAGTAATTTAATTACTTACAAGATTACCTCACACCTGTTTTGAAGAACTTAGTCTGATTTTCTGCAATACTGGTAAGTTGTTTAAGGGATCACTGTTGCCTTTAGAGTATTCAGTCGTTTAGTACCTGTGATGAGGGTTCAGGTGTCTGGCTGTTGTGAGGTAACAATTAATAAATGGTAAGTGTAGTAACCAGATACTTGGCACTTCGTCACAATATATATATATATAATATATATATATATATATATATATATATATATATATATATATATATATTCTTGTTCAAGATTTTAAGCAAGAACTAAGGAAAGTAAGGTCTTTTGCCAGTTTCAGTCACCCTTGTCTATATGCAAGTTGCCCTTTTGAACTGTAAGCATCCATTCTCTAGAAAAGCTATCTCTTCTCCCATTGGTTGTCGGAATTACCCACACAGGGACTGGGGGTGTGGCTTACCAGGAGAAAATTAAAAGGAACAGAAGCCAGCGGCTCGTCCTCAGAAGAAACCTAGACCTAAGGGAGGTTAGAAGCTCACTGTCTCACCCTGCAGATGCTGCTATCCCCCTTTATGTTCCCCCTTGTTCTCCTCTGGAAAAGTCCCAAGTATTTTTATATGTCCATAGTGCACAGAAACATCAAGGAGAGGAAGACGTTCCAGCCCAGGATTTCCAGGTACTGTGAGAGTAAATTCCAGTTCAGCCAGGGAATTATTTTGCCTTTGTCTGTATTTCATTTCCATTTGCCAAGGCAACGCCCCCCTCCTTTGTTTAGCTTCTCATTCCCCCCATCTTGGTTCAATGCTGTGGTTACTCTCCTTGTGATACTAGTAAACATCCCCTAGTAAATTCAAGCAACGAAATAGTGCTCTTTGTGTAGATTCCTTCCCCCCCTGAGTGGCCTGTAAACTTTTGATTGAAAGAAAGTAGTGTGTAACGTTCATCCTCGTGTGCCCCCCTGCCTTATGCCAGTGTCCCATCTCTTTGCAGACAAACACTGTGCCTGATTGTGGTAGAAATTGGAAACCCTTGGAGCAAGCCTAGCATTTTTCAATTCGTTTGCACAAATTTCTGAACACTGTGTCTGGTTGCACCCAGCCACATGTTTCTGGTGGATCAACCAATCGACCCCCTTATTAGTCTCCTGGACCTCTGTAAATTAATGAAAATACAGTGCCTTTAAAACTAAAGTCCAGCTTTTATGTAAATTCCTCCTTCCTCAGTGATATCGGCCTTCTGCCCTAGTAGTTTTTTTCTTTGTGTTCTGATCTCTCGTCCTCCATTCAAGGCCAATTTTTTCAGTGTTAACTACATTTTCCAGGAGTGAACAAGCAGTTCAGAATAATGTAGCAATTGTTAAGCTGGTATCACGAAAGAAATGAATCTGAATTCCTTTAATATTTTTTATGATCAAGCGAAAGCAAGGTTTCCAAATTCTCCACAACAGGAATAAGGTAAATTTTATTTTTTATTTTCTAGTTATTCGTGTAGAACTAGGTATTCTAGTTAGGGGCATATAAAATATGACTGCCATTATAGCGATGGGAAATAGACCACATGTAGGTCGATAGACTAGAGATCGAGAGAGAAATTTTAATGTTATGTGCCATAGCATAAAGCATAGAGATTAGGGAGTAAGATTCAAAACGAAAATAAGTGCCATATTTCGTCTATTGCAAGTTAATCGCGAATCTCGCATTGTAAAGAAATTTCGTGTTTCTTTTATGTGAATCAACGCGTGCTCTCTCTCTCTCTCTCTCTCTCTCTCTCTCTCTCTCTCTCTCTCTCTCTCGCTCGCGGCCGCTTGCAGGTCTAAACAGGATAGGATTCCCGGTCATGTGTCTACTTCAAACATATCCATCCATTGCCCTGTTCATTAACAAAGGAATAGATGAGTCAATAAATAAGAAAAGAAAAAACAAAGTGTTAGAGTAAAAATTCTCAATGTTAGGATAAGCAAAATCAAAGGTAAACATTTTCTTTTCTCTATTTTCTGTGCAGAGAGTAATAATAAGGACAAATACTTTTGCGTTTCAAACAAGGGCACATGTTACCCTTAACTTAGCTTCCCCACCGCTACCTTGAATACACTTGTGATTCATTCCTCCAGTCTAGACGACCAGTGTGCAGGCTTAAGTCTCCGGGGTTTTAAATTCGCAGACTCGATGGTCTTAGGTTTGCGAGAGCTAGGGTAAAAAGGGGTTTGTGCGGAGATGGTATATTTATGCAGGGTGAGAGATCTTTATCCTGGTTTTCCTCTTTCCTTTAATGTATACGAGCTAGCGTTACGAATTCTGAGCAAAGCTAGGTTCAAGGGTAAGATAGACCAGGGATTTGCGTTGGTAGAAAAGGAAAATTAATTTTTATCCACCTCTCGTCTTCGTCCTTGAGACGATATATATAAAAAACAAAACCAAGGGAGACCCAAATACATTTTATATTATCAACTTCATTAGCCACGTCTTCATGTTGAATTTCCGTGATTTCGTGACCAGATTCTCTCTTTTTTATTTACAAACCCGTACTCACGTTGAGGTTCTGCGTTTACAAGGTTCATTTGATAATTCACGAATTTTCACGTTGAATTCCCATGAAATTCGTGACCAGATTCTTTCTTTTATTTTACAAACTTGTACTGGCATTGAGTTTCCACCTTTACGACATTCATTTGCCACGTTTTTTCATGTTGAAGTTCTGTGAAATTCATGACCAGATTTTTTTTCTTTTGTTTTACAAACCCGTACTGGCATTGAGTTTCAGCCTTCAAGACATTCATTTGGCACGTCTTCACTATGAATTTCCGTGAAATTCATGACCAGACTCTTTAGTTTTCTTTTTACGAGCTGTACTCACATTGAGGTTCTGCGTGTACGAAATTTATTGCCAAATCCATTACCGGCATCGAGTTCTCTGCCGAACTGTAAATTACAGAGATTTTACAGTGTGAGGTTTCCACCGCGCTACGCACCAGTACTAACTGTATTTGCAGGGATTTTATGGTTGTCTTGCCAAGGTTCTGCGTTCAGTATTTCCGCATACCCCTGGTGACATTTGCAGTTTTGCAGCTGCCTTCCATCCTATTATTCTCTGGCTAGGCTACTAGTGTTTTACTGCTGAGGAGATGGCCAGTAACACAGCGCTGGAGAAGGCTAAGGCCTTCACAGAAGCCAGAAGAGCCCTGGGGCTGGAGGGCACAAAACTGATCAACTGGGTGAATGATAAGCTGAAAGAAGCAGCCCAAGAGAGAGCAGTCAAAAGGGAGAAGGAGAGAGAAGCACAAGAGAGAAGAGAAGCAGCTGAAAGAGCATTCCAAGGAGCCGAAAAGGAGAAAGAAAGAGCACATGAACTGGCTATGGCAGTCCAGAGTACCTCTCTGGCACCCCCGAGTGCCACTCCCACTGCGCCCCCTCCTTCACACTCTCACCTCCATAGCATGGGCGCCCTCATTAGGACTTGGGACGATAATAAACCCAACACCTGTCTCGATCATGTCGAGCAGGTGTTCGAGAACTTCAATCCAACCCCTCTGGAAGTGGCCCTTCTCCTTGGCAAGCACCTCGCTGGCAAAGGGCGGACTGCATTCGAGACCCTTCCCCTAAATGAGCAATAAGACCTCGCCCTCGTCCGAGAGGCTATCCTTGGGGCTTACGAAAGACAACCTTCCATTCAGACCCATCATTTCATGTGCTGGAGCTTTCAATTACAAAATTTCTAAATGGTTAGCTGGCCTCCTTTCCCCTTTTTTAGGCACTTTTTCTCCCAGTCACATTAAACTTTCGAAAGATTTTTGTCACAAATTCAGAGAAGCACATATACCACTTCACAACATAAAACTTTTAAGCCTTGACGTAGATTCCCTGTTCACAAAAGTACCAATACAGGACGTTTTGAGGGAAAAATTATTCCCTTATTCAGATCACTTCCCATTGGTGCTAGATAAAATAATAAAGTTAGTTGAATTATGTGTATCTAATAACGTATTTTCATTCGGGGAATCATTTTATAAGCAAAAATTCGGGTGTAGTACGGGTAGTCCTTTAAGTCCTGAAATTTAAAGTTGAATGGGAAACATACAACAAAATTCCTTTTCTTGATGTTTTAATAATCAGAGACACGACAGAATACAAATTTACCATATACAGAAAACCAACGTTCTCACTTTCCTACATTCACTACTTCAGCTATCATGACATTCCTATCAAGATAAGCGTAGCCAGCAACCTATTCTTAAGAGCCTGACGAATTTGTTCTCCAGATTTCCTGGAAAAAGAATTTGAACTAATTCGTAAGCATCTTTTGGCTTTAAGGTATTCTGACCATATAATTGAAAAGCAATTCACAAAGCAAACGTAATTTTCTACCAACCCCCTCAAGACAAGACCAGAGACACACCCAACAATAAAAAAATTCCACACATGGACGGTGACCCAGACCCTCGGAAAATCTAACCCTTTTGCATTTACCTACCCAAATACCTTAGCCAAATCCCTGATTAACGTCCAACAAAAGACATCCCCAAGGACACAGGCGTTTACGAAATCCCATGCCTGGACTGTGACCAATCTTACATTGGATTTACAGGAAAATCACTTCCCCAGAGATTAATACAGCACAAACGGTCAGTTAGGTATGGACAACAGAACTCAGCTATTTTCAACAATGTAAATGAACATAACCATAGTATAAACTGGAATTTGTCACGTATAATTCATAGCAGCAACTGCCGGTACAAGAGTCAAATGATGTAATCAGCCTTGATTAAAGAGAGGCAGGTAATGAATATCTCAAATGGAGCATGGGACACAGATGTCATCGACAAGATTTTCATTCAACCGATGCTTAAGAAGATTAAAGGAAGATTATCAGCAGGCATACCTGTGGATGGACCTCTTGATATAAATACCACCTTTTCTGTAACTTTTCTCACTCATCTACCTGAAGAGGGAGACAGCAGTCTCTGAAATATAGTATTTTTCTCTCTATATTTTGGTGCTTTTATGGGCTCCTATTACTAGATATATATATATATATATATATATATATATATATATATATATATATATATATATATATATATAACCATGAGCGTCCTTGTGACACTCGTGTATTTTCTTTCCCTACTCACAAACTGAGGGAAATTACATAAGGAAGTTTCACAGACCAAAGGATATTTTAAGAAATAATTCAAGGGAAATTTGAGAATGAGGGAGAATTTGAAGTATACAAAAACTCGAAAGAACTAAAGTAACTCCTTCATGTAAGGGATAAAGTAAAGCAAATCCATGTTACTTTCATATCCTGGAAGCTGTGAGACATTTTTGACTAAGCTTCTTTCTCATTATTTTCCAACAAAGGTCCGTATATGGGAAAACATGTTAAATGTCATTTTAACGACGTGTCAAAAGTGATTTGTCACTTGTCATCCCCTTGTAATATTCAGTTACTAGTCAATAACCACCCCAAAACCCAAAAAGGGAAAACAAAACTTAATGGACTGCCACCCACTTTCTACCATGTATTTCAGTCCCACGTCTAATTTCACAAAAGCCGCTAACAGAGATTAGCCCTTCAGTTCGCTAAAATTCACACCTTCTCATGTGTGGCACGTCTAGCCTGACTTCTAACACTCTCCTGATCCAATCAGCACCCCATTGTTCACTTTCTTTCCACACTCTCCTCTGCCAGCTTGCAACAACCTGTCCGGGTACCTGCAAAGATTAGCGGTAGATATCAAAGGATCGAAGGGGATCGCTCAGTCTTTACAGGATATTTCCAGTGACATCCAAAAACTGGGTATAAATATGGGCTGGCAAGCCCTACCAAATGGCTTTGCCCTAGCCAGTACTCATAGCATTAAGCCCTGGCATGCCGCCCTAGGCAGTAATCGTGGTATCATCCATTCTGAAGGCGTGTCCTGCCCGATGACCTAGACTACGGCTTTCGCCTACCTGTGTCTTAGTGATGAACATGGCTAGCTTCCCCTACTACTATGCTGTCCACTGACAGGACTCTGCCTAGAAGTCTGCCTCGACATCCCTCTCAAAGCTGTCACACCTGAAGTACCTGGGCACTGCTTGATGAGGAGCGCCCTCTCTTTGATTCCTTGGTGAAGACCTGCAAGCGACTGAAGTACTTCCTCCGCTGATGGCCTGGCTCTATCTACGCATGTCCCGTCCACGGAGTAAGGTAACTGAATTGGAAGTTGTTCTGTCGCCCCTTCACCTATTCCTTGCAGTCATTCCCTGTTCCGAATGTTTCTCATATTCCCATCCTTATTATTTCCGTCTCGTTCAGTTAGTGTCATTGTGATAATTTTGTGAAATCGTTTTAAAAGTGGTACTAGTATTTGCTACTTTCGTTGTATTTAAGTCATATTGGATCATTGATAATTCGTGTGTTTTGTGTAATTCTCTCTTTGAATTTATCAATTTACGTAAGCTTACCGCTGTTAGTATTTGTGTTACAACGTTGCCTGCTTTACAGATTCGTGTAGACCTTCCCAGTTGCATGCCTCCTTCAGTAGTTCAACAGTGCCACTCTACGTCTTCGGCGAGTGCCAAGTCTTGGAATAGTATTCCTGAGATTCCAGTGGGTGCTTAAACTTGCTTACAGTGCTCCGCCATTTAATGTTCTTTATTGTTGTTAGTTTTAAGGTCTCGATCCCTATTTCCATGCACTGTATGTGATCTTTTAGAATTGGTGATTTTGCTTACAACTCAGTGGCACGTTTGCTTTGACTTGGTACACAAAACTGATTGGTGTTCTAGCCCCATGGAACCAGGTAGCGTTCCCTTCATTTTAGTCTTCTGATTAGCTTATAGAATTATATTTGTAAGTGGAAACATTGCCTTTACCTTCAGTCCTCTGAAAGTAATTTTAGCAGTTTCTATTAAGGTTTATTCTATTTTCTGTTCGTAGTTCCGGGCCACGTCTAGTCAGTACGTCGTTTAGTCAGTACAGTCGTTTCCAAAAGTCTTTTTTGAATAGAACCAGACTTTTTCGATTACTCAAAAAATAAAACTCAATACCCGGCCCTGCATTATGACGCTATATATATTTATCTGTCTATCTATGTATGTATCTATCTATCTATCTATCTATCTATCTATATATATATATATATATATATATATATATATATATATATATATATATATAGAGAGAGAGAGAGAGAGAGAGAGAGAGAGAGAGAGAGAGAGAGAGAGAGAATCACTCAATATGAGTATAAAACAATCCCAGCAACTTTCAAAAAGATTAACATTCATTTAGCAATTCAAAAAGCCACTCGACCCGTAAGTGCACACCAGTAACAAACTATACATATCAATTATTCTCTGCGCTTGCGCAGATGGATTTACCCCCCTCGGGAGTAATGAAGAGAACTTAATCCTCTTAGCAACAGGGGAGGGAGGAAGGGGTAGTGTCCCATATCTCGTAATTGGACTTTCAACAGAGGAACCAGAGGGGGAATGTTGACTGTTAACTTTGGCTCTTTATTATAGATTTCTTTTTAATTATCAGTGTGAATTGTCTTTTGTAAAATTTGTTTACAAAGAGTTAATTATGATTTCAATAGGAAAAGCCATATCATTAAAAACATTTGACGAGTAATACTTCCATGCTATACCCCTTTACTTGATATTCATAGCGTGGAATGTAATTTATCAGAGAAATATATTTTTGTGAATATTACAAAATATAAATCATTCTTCTCAATAAACATGTGTAAGACCTTTATGAACAAAGGCATAGCTGAATAAAACCTAAATAAAATAAAAGACGTTTATATATATAAATATATATATAGTATATATATATATATATATATATATATATATAATATAAATATATATATATATATATATAATAATATATATATATATATTTATTAATATATATATATATATATATATATTCTAATATATAATAATATTTATTATATATCATATCTATATAGATATTATATATCTATATAATTATTATGATATTATTATTACTAAAGCCTGGTAACTTGGTAATTTGGCAAAATCGTTTTCGGAATGCGAGCTCGTCAAAAAGGATATCACACTGTAATCAATAACAAGAATTTAGGACTTTTCCTGGTTTACAACCTTCCATTCTTGTGATTACAGAAGACATATATGACTGATTTATCAAGGAATAATGCTACAGAAAGTGATGAAGCAAATTTTTACGGGACAAACGCAAAAGTATGTCACAGTTCCTCATTGTGTTCAAGGAATTTGGGTTACTTCTTTCAATATTGTGCAAAGGCCTTAACCCTAACATGAGGTTGAATTAAATGAGATCACATCTGTAATACTTTTGCTTCATTTCTTTCCTTTTTGGTTTACTTTTAAGCAGAGGTAATTATAACTTTCAATAATATATATAAAATATTTTTATTCATTGTTGCAATATTAGTCTTTTGATATAAAACTAGGTTTATGACTCCGAAACGCAGGCTAAGGATATCACCAGTCGGATTCAATCACTGATAGTCGTCCCTTATGATCAAGATACAAAGAGTTGATGGATTTGGTATTAGAAACTGGCGTCACAACTATCGCGGTCTAAGATCTGAAGATGAAACCGAGGTTAATAAAAAAGAAAAATAATCATGAAACCAAGGATCTCCATTATAAGAAATGTTGCGTAGCATTCCTATAGTGATCGCCACCCTATATACAAGAGGTCACGTGACAGTTTAAATAAAGCTTACTAAAGTGCAGTGTTACGAAAGATCAAGACGGCCAAACAAGAGAGAGAGAGAGAGAAATCAAGAAAGGGTACACACCAACCTAACATAAGGAACCGTAGGCTGATGTAACAAAGCAAGGTTTTTACAGTTAACATCTTCAAGGCAGGTGTCGTATATTACAATAAATCAAGTGTCACGCAGCAGTTGCTGACAATACTGTGTGATTTATCGAAGTAATCTAGTTACACGGCAGGTGGAGCAAGAATAGTATGTGAGGCGATATGTAACAGAGTTCGTGCACTTGAAATACATGACCAGAGAGATGCCGATAACCACTGTCATGACAGAGAGAGAGAGAGAGAGAGAGAGAGAGAGAGAGAGAGAGAGAGAGAAAGTTTTACTGAAACGAACATATACGATGTGAATTTTTTTCAACAGAATGAACAAGTTGATAGGACCTACTAAATTTAATACTGAAATGGGAAAAAAATATAGCACATTTGCCTCCCAGACTTTCTGATCATTAGAGCATGCAAATATACATTATATATATATATATATATATATATATATATATGATATATATATATTATATATATATATATGATATATATATATATATATATATGTGTGTGTGTATATACATATATATATATATATATATATATATATATATATATATATATATATGTATGTATATATATGTATATATATATGTATATGAATGAATATATGTATATATATATATATATATATATATATATATATATATATATATATATATATATATATATTGCAATTCCACTATGGTCCAATGGGTGAAGTGTATAAGAGATCTTCACGTGAAAATGAAAGGAGGTACCAAGACTTTAAACTTTTATTCCAAAGTCATCTTCAGGGTACTGAACAATTTTAAGAGAATAACTTATACAAGAAAGTAACATGGGGTCACAAATAACAAATCAACAACCTACTTAAGTATCCAAAGAAACATTGTTCAAAACAACAGACATACTTAGCGGGAATATGCAGTTACTACAAATCACAGTACAAGACTATCTGTTTGTAGAATATCTCACAACTCGTTAAACTTTTAAATCATCAAGAATAAAACTTTTCAACAATGCGTCCATCTTAAAGAGATCATAGCTCATATTCATGTTACTAAAAGAACGAATGAGGCAACCTTCAACTAACAATCTGTCATACATTGATGAACTTCTAAAAACGACCCTAACTGAATTCCAGTCTATAGGGTGTTCAAAATCCTCACGTGACAAAAAATGGCACTTGAACCGTTTGCAACCTGTACATTATATTTATGCTGTGTAACTCTCTTACTCAATTCCTTGCCAGATTGTCCAATATAAGGCAAATTACAAACAGAGCAGCTAATTTTGTACACGCCTCCTGTTGTCATCACTGATTTATTACAAAACAATGCATTATTGACAGATGAATTATTGCTAAAAACAACATTTATTTTCAGACATTAATATGCACAA
>NC_061107.1:54579571-54584571 GCF_015104395.2 Macrobrachium nipponense | reverse complement strand
ATCACTACAATATCATCAGATATAATTTCATTATAAATATTACTTTAGACATCCGATACTTCTTTTATCACGACTCATTCCGTTCTGCAAACTTCACACAGCCAGTTTTAATTTCAGGAGGTAGCCACTTTACTGACACCTGTGTGTGTTACACGAGGTAACTGCTGAACTATCCATCATCAGCCTCTCCTATAATGTTATGATTTTGTTGAAGGAAGAAAAGCATATGGCAGAGTAAACCGCTTGAAACCGATCTTGAGCTTCATCAAAGAGGTACACCCTATCGCTGGTTATCCGGGAGGCAATTTTGTGTCAAATGGAGTAACAATTTATCAAACAAATTCGTCTCCTCCAACGGATTTCGTGAAGGTAGCGTTCTTTCAACATATCTCTCCACTACAGACACATGCGCTGGACATAATCAAACCGGACTCGCTCCAATCAGCTGTGCTACCTGCAGAACATGAACAACCTCTGCTATGCCGATGACATAGTTGTGATTCGCCGTCGGTAGCTAATTAACATCACCCCTAAACGGAATTCGCCTCTAAATTCCCGTATTTAGGCTACATAAGGAACCTCAGAATACAGCAGCTGATGACAAACAACAACGACGTCAGTTCTCTACTATTGGCAACAGATTCAGTATCAAGGTGAAAGATTTATACAAATGACATGAATGAAGTATATGTTTAGAAGGGATGTTTTGTTTAGCTCATCATTTCAAGCCCCAACCCTTTACTTTGTCCTAGTCACCGCCAAGCGTAGTTTTTTTTCTTTCTGAATATTTTGGTTGAGAAAGTAACATAAATTATACGCCATAAGGTCTTTGGTAGCAATTTCACCTACACTTCAAGTTTATTAATAGAATTTCATCTACATTCAATTCTGTTAGAAGAATTCCACATGCGCTTATTTTCATTGGTAGAATTCCACATGCACTTATTTTTTTTAGCAGAATTTCACCTTTATTTATTTATATTATGTAGTAGAGTCTCACCTACGCTTATTTTTATCAATAGAAACTCACCTACACTTATTTCTTTATAAGGAGAATTCAGAGGTAAACGTCACTGATCTTGTTCGTGCTGCACATCTGATATGAAATCTTTCCGAACATTTTATATTCTGTAGCTAATTAACATCATGAGACATCATACATCCATCAGTAGTAACTAGTATTTAACAAACAAATTCTAATTACTGAGGGATTGTTTTAATCGGTAACACCTATCTCCTGTTGTCGTTTCTTCAAAGAGACTTACGAAAGTCTACAAACATCAATATCAGTAAACATAAAAAAAAATAATGACCCAGACTTGCAGGTGTTTCTTTTAACGAGACAGCAATTACGAAGAATTTCTGGAACTTATTACAAAGCGGTACGAAAGCCTTTGGTTTCTGTGAAAAAGAAAAGAAAAATATTTACCGAGAGAGAAGAGACGCCTACGGTAAATGCGTGTGAGTAGTAATTGTTCGCCCCGGCTCCCTTTTCTTTAGGCTAGTTACCTAGAACGGCCAAAAATCTGCGTCTTCTTCAACGCAAGTCTTTCTCCTGGAAGTTTTATTTGATTATCATTATTATAATATTTCCAAAGACTTTTCTTCATGCAGCATTACGACCTTATACACAAAACTACATTAGCATTTTCAGCAACATATTTTTTTTCCTTCGGTGATTTTCGATGCAAACATTTTTAAAGAAAGCAGCATCGCCTGTCTATTGTACTATCTTCTAGAAGTGACAAAGGTTCTGGAGTTCCACCTTGTGGAACGACAAACAAGACTGATTTACACACTGAAGACACCGTCAAGAAGTTTCTGTTACCGATGACTGAAGGCATGTTAATGAAGTCATGAACATAGATGCCAGTAAACTAGCTTATTTTAGCCTCCCTATGGATGGAACCAGTGGTGTAACTATGAGGGGTGGGGTTGGGGGGTTTCGCCCCGGGCGGCGCTGTCCGGGGGGCCGGCACTCTGACATCTTTTGAGCAGGTCTGGTCTGGCATAATTCTAGATTTTCTAGCATATTTGAGCTTGTACAGTTCAATCAACAGTTCAACTTTGATATCTGTGTTGCAAATATTGTCATAGTGTTGAGATTGTTCGTTTCAGTCGAAAGAAGTGTTGCCAGTTGCGAGAGAAGCTTCTCCAAGTTAAAACTAATCAGAACTTTCTAAAAGCAACTATGAGTCAGCTCAGATTATTAAACCTCGCGATATTGTCAACAGAACATGACATTACTAATCAACTGGACTTTGGTGTAGTTATTAGTGAATTCACTTCTAACAAAGCTCGTATGGTTCTGTTGTAAATCTCATTTGTTGTTTTTGTTTTAGCTTTATGAAATAGATTAAATGATTGAGATGTTAAGGCTTAAAATGTGCTTTTAATTTTCACAACTTTAGTACTTTTAAGCACGGGAATGGTGCGGCACTTTCAGAGTCGGAACATTACCAGAAACAAGAAAGAGCTCATTAATATTCTAACGACCCTCACTCGGAAGACTGACATGAATCTACAGCTGACATTCCATGTTGATCAGGAAGAGCACATATAACCAAGTTTCTGTTGTTTGCAATGGAGCCACTTAATTAACAAGATGCCTCCTGATCAAGGCATCATCCGGCAAATACTTTTTGGCGAGGAGGTCATCATAATAGATTCATCACTACTGAGGATGCAAATGATTCCATCAGGGTAGTTCCTAAATACTCTTGGGTTGCAATATAGGATTTAGGCCAACAGCCAACGGCACTGGGACCTATAATAACAGCCCTGAAAGGGAAATTGACAGTAAGAAGGTTTGAGAGAGGTAACAGGAGGAAATCGTCTCTGTTGCACTGTGAAACAATTGTTGGAGAAGGTGGAGTGTCAGAGGGAAGAGAGAATATGAACGGATGTACAGAAAAAGGATTGAAAGAGGATGCATGCACCCAAGGGCCGAAGGGCCGCTGAAAATCACCTTAAGTAATATCTACGGTGCACCACGTGAGGTACACTGAAGGCACTACCCCCAACCCCCTTGAAACAGAATTTCATATCAATTACAGGCAAAATTCCCCCGACCGTCATTAAAAAGCCAAGTATGCGTAATGCTACGTCACCTGAATGAGGAACTCCACTGTAAGCCTCTTTATAAACATAACGATCTCCTATAGAGCTATCAGGTCATACTGATAAGCACAGCACTGAAGGTCAAGAAAACCAGCCCCACGCCCTTTCATATTTCTCTTATTCAAACGAATTCTGTCTGACATCGCTGTGAAGGATTTTCATCAGCGCTGGAAAGTTCTGGCCATTTTCCATGAAATTCGCATTGTTTATGACTCCCCTGTCCCCGTTACTGTTTTCAGAGCCTTCATCTCTCGGGGAAACTTCTCGTTTCTAAAGGCATCACCTGCTCCATTTGGTCGATGTCGTTAGTACCTACTGTCCAGCACCACATCATTTTCATTTCAAAGTATATGAAAATTTGAAAACAACATTAATAAGAAAATACTTGCGAAAACTTGGAACCTTACGTAGGAGATCCCTATACGGTAAATCGAAGTACCTTTTGGTTGTTAATACCCACTCTGGTTTTACTGAATAAAAAGGTTTTTGTGCTTTTTGCAACGCACATTCAGCAAAATATTTGGGGCATTTAATTTTTCTGATGTTAAAAATAGTTTGCTGAATGTGCTTTGCAAAAAGCACATGAAAACCTTTTATTCAGTAAATATCAGAGTGGCTTTTAGAGGCTTAAACGTATTTAATTTGCCATATAGTGATCTCCAACGTAGGGTTCTAAGTTATTGCAAAACTTATAATATTAATAATGTTCTTTTTAAATCTTCGAATACCTTGAAGAAAATACTAATAAGGAATTCTTCCGGAGTTCCCAGGGCTGCATTGACGGGGTTTCTTGCATGAATTGCAAGTGTTTTCATATAGGATAATCTGGGAAGGGACTGGAGACATGAATTAAACAACACAGATATAGTGTGAGAACGGGACAACTATCGAGTATTTTATTTTTACACATTAATCATTTTAATCATGTGATTCATTGTAAAAATATAACTCGCAGAAATGTTACTGAATCTGTTTTGATTAAATGTCACGGTGACACTGAATGAAAGGTAAGGTAAGTAAAAACTAGACAATTAAAGAGATTTGTAAGATTTTTTCTTTTCAATCACCTGTTGAGCTGTTCTGTACCTGCTGTAATGTAATGGTTCTGATTGGACTTTGAATACTTGTGCTTCCAGTTTTCAGCTTTCCTCGAAACTGTGTTGAAGTAACACGAAAGCGGTTGGTACTCCTTTTAATTTTCCTTTTATATATATATATATACTATATATATATATATATATATATAATATATATATATATGTGTGTGTGTGTGTGTGTGTGTGTGTGTGTGTGTGTGTGTGTGTGTGTGTGTGTGTGTATTTGTTTGTAATGTGAGTATGTAAATGTTCACTCACATCGAAATTTGCATATAAGAGAAAGCTGAAGCATACCTTTGGGAGATTCTGAGAGTGCGTGTGAAGTGTCTACACTTTCATGAATTTTAATTTTCACAGCCAAGTGTGTTTCACGAAAATAAATACAATACGTTTGATGTAAATTATGTAAATCATACATTTATGCATTAAGACTTAGATATATCCTGCATAAACGATCTGCGTTTCTGTTGAGGCAGCAGAATCCTGAAGCAACTTACGTAGAAGGGAATGAATCCTTTCTTCAGATCTTCCTCGACAGCCTTCCGCAACTGGGGTCCTCGCATTCCAAACTGCTCATCTGATGGAACCTTCCTCATCTCGACGCCCGCCAGCATCCCTGCTCTCTCTACCGATGAATGGGCTTGGTCTACAAAATGGAATAAGAAAAATGAAACATTCATCCTCGTCACTAGGACTTTTGAGTGGGCTATACCTCGATCACTGAACAAGCTGCGCCTAAAATACAAAAACAAACATAACCAAATTGGTCACTGTATTCATTTT
>NC_061107.1:54494571-54574571 GCF_015104395.2 Macrobrachium nipponense | reverse complement strand
CAATGCATTACTTTCTTCAGGAGATTCTCCAAATTCTTTTGCGTTCTTACCCCCGGCATGATGACTCTCTCAATGTCCTTCATGACGTCTTGCCAAGATTCCGGCGTTTCAGGGGCCTCTGCAGGAATCAGAGGGCGGAGATAACCAGGTTCAACCGTAGGCAAGACGCGTCTGAAATTAAGTAGGCAGGGGTTTGGTTAGTATAATGAAACAAAAGTAATTCTCTCTCTCTCTCTCTCTCTCTCTCTCTCTCTCACACACACACACACACACACACGCACACACAATTATCAATTTTCCTTTTTATGAACCTTATCATAAATAAGTTAATAAAACTGTCGAGACGTGGGACAAGCTTGTGGCAGAGATCCATATTGCAACAAGGTCTCAATATAATCTTTAAACATTACTCTGGAAGCACATCAGCAGAATCCGGATGCTGAAGCTCAGCGAAAAGAGTAGTAGCTGCATTAAATTCTATCGGGCCAGGCACTAAATATGAGAGGAAAATTTCCTTTTTGAGTTAAGTTACAGAGGACAATCTAACAGGATACCTAGGGATGGTGAGCTATTTATAAAAATCTCTGAACAATGTTGTCCATAAGATGATAGATCTCTTGAGAACAATACCACAATATCTAGGCCAAGTGGCACTGATGTGCTCATCTTTGCAGACAGAGGAAGCCTGGTGATCCGTACTAAACATTTTTTGGCAGCACAAGAGGATTTTTAAATGCTGTAAAATTGCAAATCAAAAGTAGAAGGTATGAATAAATATTTAGTATTACTTAATACAGGAGTGAAACTGTTCCAGATCTCTGTTGAGGCACTTTTTTTCGTGTCACGCTGAAGTGAAAAACTATGTATGTTACATCAAATGCATGCTATACTGTCTTTTTTTCAGTACCCACAATCATAAATCAGCAAAGGTACCAGCACTCAATTCTGCAAAACATCAAGCACAATAGGTCATTGATTACTGTTAATCCCTTAATTGAAAAGAAGAAAAAGGGGGATTTATATCATTTACATGGCGCTTAACACTTGAAATACGAAAATTACGAATAAAGAACCTTATGACCAGTAGCAGTTACTATAGATTCCTTGTACTTAACAACCGGTCAATAATTGTTGCAATTATTACTTATATATAATCCTTTGAAACACGCATTCATTTTCAACTTAGAAAACTCTATTTAGGAAATGAAAATAAGAATTTGGAAAACAACAGAAAATACGGTTTTTTCTTTTTTTAATAATTGGCAAAACCAGTAGACCTCTCATATATAGGCAAATTTGTTGATAACTGATTTATGACCAGCGAGACCTGGGAAAGGAGCCTCAGCCAAGGACTACTTACTCGAAGAACATTGCTATTGACAGAATCAATTTACGCGTCATGTTTACCAGAGCTATGTAACAATATGGCCGAGCAGTGGATTGGCGCTAATAAGATTCTTCAAGCAAGTGTGTGCTACAAACACACCTGTTGATTTAATGGGTTTGAGTGGAAAACATATCAATAATACTACGAATCCAGAGGTTTGGGGTCATTGTGATTAAAATGAGAAAATTTTGGAAAGAATGGAAGAGAGCGAGAAGGTTAGAAAAAGTTACAAGGATTAGGATGTCTCACAGACTAGTCCATCCGAGGAGACATACAGTACTCACAATATCTGCAGGAGCTGTTTGGAAAGTATATTTTTTTAGTATGTGTCCAGAAGGTAGGGTTTTTGGGGTTTATATCTAGTTAAAATTTAAAGAGAGAGAGAGAGAACGGAGGAGAGAGAGACGGAGAGAACGAGATAGAGAGAGGAGAGAGGAGGGGAGAGAGAGAGAGAACAGCCGCAGAACTGACGGAATGACAGGAAATAAAATTGACACGGTATGCTGAATAAGAAGATTTATAGACTATGTATGTTCCTTATACAGTATTACATGTAAGAAGAAAATGTGAGACAATGATTGTTTACGTTCTTACTTGAACATTTTTGTGAAGTTCGTTTTCAGAAAACGAACCACCATATTGTAAAAGAAAATACTACTGGAAATAAAAATACATGAATTAAATCGACAAATAAATTTTGCATCAACTACTCCAAGTAAACGGAAGCTCATGCCTCTTCTAAAAAGATGAGGGCACTAAACCTAGTTATAAGAAAAAAAATTACCTGAGAGAGAGAGAGAGAGAGAGAGAGAGAGAGAGAGAGAGAGAGAGAGAGAGAGAGAGAGGAGAGATAGAGGAGAGAGAGAGTTTAATTCATATCTATAATCAACGTTTTCTAATGCTGCATCATGAATCTCTTTTTGTTCAACGAATAAAAAAAACCATTATCTTGAAGGTTATAAAAGCAGAACAATGAAGACAGGTGGACATTATGTTTACCAAGGAAAAACGTTTATTCGCCTTGGATCACCAAGATATTGTACTTCATTAAATCACTGATCAAACTCAGGCAATTCGCATGTCGATTTATATACTAATAAACATTCTAGAGACTGCTTCCACATTTGCAACAGAAATATTACAACTCCCACTAAACTTTGTAGTATAACTAAGGATGACCATCACGCTTTGTTGTACTTAAGTCCTTTTGATGTACTTAAGTCCTCTTATTCTGCCACCTCAAACAACACCTAGCTCCTCCTAATTCTAGAATCTGAAACCCGTTATCTATCAAGGACAGAGGTTCTGATAATTTCAAATATCGATCAGCTGTTACTCCTTTGTATCAAAATAAGATTATTCTTTTTAATTTATACCACCCGGTTTCACAACACTGGCGAACCTATTCTTGTCTTTGTAACGATGGCTGTCTCTCACACTCTCTCTCTCTCTCTCTGTCTCTCTCTCTCTCTCACACACACACACACACACACCACACACACACAAACATAACACACGCCATAGACACGCAGAGAGGAGAGAGAGACGATGAGAGAGAGAGAGAGAGAGAGAGAGAGAGAGAGAGAGAGAGATTCTTCAGAAATTACTTCAGGATAACAAAAACAATCAATTTATCTCCCACGGTAGTGTTCAGCTGTAATACTGACGTGCCTTGACTAAGGATTCACAGGTGTTTTTACAGTTAACACTTGGTATACATAATCCCCCTCACCCCCCCCCCCCCACACCACCCCCACTTCTCGCTCAGACTCTCTCTCGGATTTTCAATCGTGACGACACTTAGAGTAGTGAAACGGATAGAATAATTGTTTCACTAAAACACTCAAGTTAGTGATACAGGCATAAAATTAGATACATATCTTCTCCATAGGCCACCTTTTGAAAATGACTCGGTGTCAACTAAAAATTCCAAAAATGGCGGCCGGTTATCAAGAAGGCCACTAGTCAAGGTTTTAACAAGGGACTCATCTACCTCTGGTCATGTTTTTATGAATTAGTTTTGGTTATACACATTTTAGGCAAAGTCACCAAGCAAAGGTAAAATATAATTCTGCTAAAGACTTCATATAGCATATATAAAGAAAGATGGCATCCAATATGGCAGCCAAAACTTTAAATAATCGCATCTCAGGATTCAGTAGGCATGGAAAAATGTCCTCCTGTTCAGTATAATAGTCTGGATGTCTATATATAATTTAGGTGGTGGCTTTATCTTTAGGTTTGACTTAAAAGGGTAAATGTCAGCCCAAAACCAGGGCACAGTGGTGACTTCACTGCTTTGTAAGTCAGTATGGGGTTCAGCGTCAGCTAATCTTGCTTTACTTACGCTGTACCTAGCTCTGCTTTAGTGTAGTTTACAAGTTTAGTGTCCCCAATAGCCCCATATCAATTAGCTGGTAGAAAGTATATATATATGTGTATATATATATATATATATATATATATATATATATATATATATATATATATATATATATATATATATATATATATATATATATAAATAAAATGTTGGTAGATCTAGTTAGACAGCCGAGCCTGAATTGACAGGAGGTGCCAGCATGGGAGGGCCAAGCCAAGGGTAAGTGGGGCTCTACATGACTGGTGTACGGATCACACGGGACTTAGATGACACTGGATGAATGACTGGGCTAGGTGTAGGGTGACTGAACCTTGTCGTATCCCATACATCTGCGTGCAAATCAGATTAAGGTGGTAAAAGGATAGCCCCTTGGCCTTAGTCAAGAGCTCATAATGGTAAGTTTAATTCAGTCACAAGCAAAAGAAAAACTGACAAGAGTGAATGTTGTTTTGGCTAGGAAGAAAAGAAAAATGAATATCTAATTTCACCTTTGGCCTCTGTACATCATAATCCTGAACATGATGGGTATGTAATGGTTTCAACCATTGTGCCATTGTTTCCAAGAGATTGGTGAAATACAGCTTAACTTTGACCCAGCAAGGCTGGATGAAGGCACTGCCATAGGGGCAACACTGCGACAAAACGTGGCAAAATACCACAAAAACTGAGGGGTCATGTTTAATAATGCAAAACTCGATTGTGCAAGAAAGAGAAGATCAACAGTTGAAGGTAGTGAACCACAGGAAAAGCATGCTAAACAGAAAATGTCGCACTTTATCAAATCTTTGACAAGTAATGGCCATGAATCTCAGCAGAAGACTACATGAGTGCGCTCACATGTTTAGTGATGGTAAATTATTGGCAAAAATAGGAGCAAGTGATGCAATTACACAAGAGCTGAAATATCATCCTGTAAGTCACACTGGCCTTTACAATAGGGAAAGGTCCCATCATAGAAATCTTGAGAAAGAACAATGTCACTGTGAGGTTCTATCAGAGCTGGATAATTATATCATTGAAACCAGCATCAGTTGCCATATTTCCTCTTGCAGACATATTCCAGTCATACTAGCAGTGACTGGAGCAATGAGGCATTGCTTCACCCACTGTAAATACAACAAGATTAAAGGACAAGTTGTTAGCAGAAATCCCTGAATCAGAAGCACATAAGAAAGGAAGAAGTGTGCTACTTATCTTGCAGAAAGATGTAGCTTTAGCCCTATCTCAGACATCTGATTACTCAGCTACATTGTGATTGCTTGGTTATTGTGACCAAGGGAACCCAAGCACTGAGCACTTACAAAGTGAGTCTTCTTGAACTAGTCAAATGTTCTTATGAGGAGGCAGAAACTGCAGGACAGGGGGGAACACAGATGCCTTTCCATTGGCCTGAGTTTGTAGTCCTCATGTATGACAGATCAATGTGGATGAGGTCAGACTTCACATGTTTGCCAGAAAGCAGAGACCATATGAAGCCATTACTCCAACCAGAGCAGCTCTGCTTCAACACACCAAGCATTTAGCATATTAGGCAGGTTTTATATGGAGTCAGGCAATTCTGCACCAGCCGGAAAAACAAAGTCAACTTACAAAATGTGGCTGCAAATCTTGCGTTCATTTCAAGCTTAAAAAAAGACATTGAGACCGTGCTCGAATATAGATAAGTATTAAGAAAGCGTAAATTATTTTCTGTTTGCATTATGGAAATTTAGATCACCCTTCTTCTTTTTAGGTTGAATAACTACTTTTTAAGTAATTTTGTGGCAGGATAGCCATTATTTTGTCTGAGTATTTATTTACATTAATTTTAAAGTTTAGTGTCCGTTGACTTGTCATTTCAAGTGCTCAATGTAACATTACTCAGCGTGGTTAGGCGCCTGCTCCCCGTTTGTTTATATTATTTAACGATTGTTTTTCTGTTTTTTTTTTACGAGTGTTGATGAACGCCTTCTTGGTGATGTCAGGACGTTGGTGTTCTGCCCGAGTCGGTTCGGGCTATAGCACTCCCCTGATATACACTGTCTCTTAAGCAGCTGACTGATTTTTTGGAATTTGGATGACGTTTGATTGGCAGCTTTTATGACCACCTTTACGGATCTTCGCCTTGGACTATTGTTCGCAGGTCCTCTTGTTACCTGCGACTCGAGTGTTTTCTGCTTCATCCGTAGTAAGCAGGCACTCCTGTCACTTGCGACTTGAGTGCTTCCTGCTATTCCCTGTCGAAAGGATTTCTCAGGGAATTGGTGCCGTCGCTTTCTCCCGGTACTGCTGGATATTTTACCTGCCACGTCTGCGTCTCCGTTCATCTGTTCTCTTCAGCATGTTTGGGAGCTTGCTAGCTCATGAGACGATCTGTAGGGAGACTGACGCCATTTAAGACAAAGTATCTCTGATTTTCGTTCAGGGTCGCCTTTCTTTTATGTTGAAGCTCTGGCGTTCATGACCTGCCCTGATAGCTGCATTGGCGATTTGATCACGGCCCGGGAATTGTTTCTCCTCTGATGCCTCCACTGATGTGAGAAAAACGATATAGGAGTTGAATTATTTAAATATATATAATTTTTTTCGTGTTTATGCTGTGACCTTATAACTTCATCCAGTGAGTCATTTATAGAACAGGTTTCGCAAATTTAGCTTTGTGATAATAGGTAAGAATTATAGTTATTGTCTTTGTTTACTCTACCTTCCTTTTTCCTTTGATTTAGAAGTGGATTTTTGGTCTGGCCAGCAAAAGTTTTGGATCCAAACAAGTTATTTATTAATAATTGTCATTTCCTCCTTATTTATCTTTCTTTGATAGGGTTTAGCTTTCTTAGTTTATGGGAATCCAGTTGGATTCTAAGGACCGGTATTCGTCCTTCCTTGTTGTTACTAAGGTTTTGCTGTATTCGTTATATTCAAGAAGGTTGATTAAAATTTTTCATTAAGAATTAAATATTGTTAAGTTTTCTTGGGTGTTTGTTTCCGCTGACCTTTAGCACTGAGTTACATCTATTACTGACAACAAGTCTATCATAATTTAAGAACTTGCATAACACCGAGGGTCGTAACAATAAGATACTTTATCATACTCCATTATAGTCTTGTGCCTGTATACTTTTCAGAAGCATTATGGGGACCTTTCCAAGATGTAATATTGATACTACCCCACTAGAAATGTTAGAAACAGATTCTCTGGCATCATAAACGTATGCATAGATCAAAATTTCATGTCTGTATCTTGCTTAGTTGCAGAGTTAAGCAAAATGTTTCGTGGCGGCCATTTTGTAAGCCATCTTTATCACAATAGTAAATATAGTAGTAGGAGCTCTGATGATATCTTCAATTAACTCCTCTGACCAGAGACATTATCTGAATGATGATTGATTCATTTACTTCAACAATGATTTACAGCACATCAGGGACGTGGTCGGCATGGTGTTGTCGTGCCACCTCAGTGGCCGCGATTTCGACTCTCTGACATTTCATTAAGGTGTGAGAGATGTGTATTTCTGGTGATAGAAGTTCACTCTTGACGTTGGTCCCGCTGCTGAATAACCACTGGTTCCATGCAACGTAAAGACACTATTCAAACAAACACAATGATTTACTCAGTGTCAGAATCGAAACAACTAGCGCCTCTCTTGAATAGTGGCGACCGACCATTTTGAAATTTTGCGTGGATACCCAGATTTTTCAAATGAGGGTGTTACAAAAAGTACTTGTGGCAAATTTCCTGCACTAGAACCAGTATGTGTGATAACACTAAAAAATACGTGATTTTGTTGCTTTCATGTAATACTTTAATTTCTCTGGACTTATTAATTTATTTGTTTATTAATAAACAAATAAATTAATTTTTATTATTTCGATCCAAAGTGTGTAAACTTTCAAAGAGAGAATCCAAAATAATGTCCTGCATACTATTTGCCACAGAATAAAATGTTCCTATACGAAAAAGATGAAGAAATGTATCGTTGAAAGAAAAACAAATATAAATCATCAAATAGATCAAAATCTGCAGAGACAGCTGTGATACGAGTCAGAGTAATTCAGTTTATGACGTACAGCATTTTACAGTATTCCTATGACTTTAAAACCAAAAGCAATCAATAATATGGTCAGGATAAGGAGTTGTTGGCTGAGGCTCCATTCCCAGGTTTCGCTTCTCCTCAATGAATTGTCAACAAATTTGCCTAAATATGAGATCCTGATTCTTGTTGCCAATTATCTAAATAAAAATATTTTCTGTTTTCTTAAAATCGTATCTTCCTTTTCTAGATGGGGTTTTCTAGATTAAAATCAAATGCCTGTTTGAAAGTATTATATAAGTAACTTGACTTATTTACGTCAAACAATACCTCTAAAATTACAAGCTGTAAAGGAAATGGTGGAAATTCTTGATGAAAAAGTTTTTGGAAGATTTCTTTAGTTATTTTCCCACTGTGATCTGAATTGCGAATACCAAGATTAGGAAAACGGTATAAAAGGCTGGCTTCTGACATCTCGAAAGGAACAGCAATTTGTTTTTAAAATGCCCATAATTTTAAAAAGAAGTACGTTGTTTATTTTCATCACCTTTGTAGATGCAAGAAGCTTCATGATAAAAAAACCTAGCATTCCCAAGGCATGTGAAAAATAATGGCATGAGTTAAGAATGAACTGAATCGTACACAAAATTCTAATTCAGGGATGGGCAACCTACAACCTTAAGGCCGCATGTGTATATATGTATGTATATATACGTATATAAATCTATATATATATATATATATATATATATATATATATATATCTAATATATATATATATATATGCTATATTATATATATATATATATATATATATATAGTATATCTATTATGTATATGCATATATATACTTTATAATCATATATATATATATATAAATATATATTATCTTATATTATATCTATACTATATATCTTTTTTACATTGAAACATGACACTTTGCAAAAGGTTATAAGCATTGTTAACTATATTCGAGTGAATGCGTCAGAGCATCGCCAACTTCGAAGTAGGCTGATGATGGATGACGAAGTAATTAGTGTAGATTTGCCATGTCGCTCAAAAGTACACTGGTTGTCGCAAGGGAAAGTATAGGTCAAAATTTGTCTTTACGAATGCAAATTACTGACTTTTTCAAAGAAAACAACAAGTATTGTGTTTTATCAGATCCAAGTTTTTTCACAGAGATGTTGCCTTTTTATGTGATTTGATGTCAAAACAAAATGAGTTAAACATTTCATTGCAAAGCAGAAATAAATGTATTTATGATACGTGGCAAAATATTCAGGCATTTAGAAAGAAACTGTTGTGTTTCAAGTCCATTTTGGCTCAATCAAAACTTTTAGCTTAAGAATGTAATGAGTGAAAATGAAGATATCTATGGATATTTTGAAGAATATGAGTCGGTTTTGGACACAGTGTTAGAACACAATAAAAGATTCAGTGATTTCGAAAAGCATAACATCGCTCTGAAACTTGCTTTTCAACCTCACTTAGTTGATGTATCAGAGGCTCCTTAAGAGTTACAAATGGAGCTTATTGAAATGTCTGATGATAATATCCTGAAGTCTGTGTTTGACAAGAGAGAAAATCCCGTCGAAACTTGGAAAAACGCGATAGAATATCCTTGTCTTCGTGAAAATACACGATGGCTGATTTCCTGCTTTTTTCAACATTCTGTTGTGAATCCACATTTTTGTAATTGGCGCAAATGCAGAATTCACTGAGAACACTGTTGACAGACGAGAATTTGGAGGACTAATTGAGACTAAGAACCTCTATATGAGAGCCTGATATCAAACTGCTTTCTCAAAAGAAGCAAAATCAAAGAAGTCATTAATTTGCATAAAAAATATACATGATTGCCTACTGTATATTGAATATTTGAAAATGTTATATTCTTGATGTTTATGTGATATCATTTTATAAGATTATTAATCCTTTACTTATTCCTTGAATACAAAGAACCTTCTTTCTTACCTAAAATAATTTCAAAATGTCATGCTTCTGATATTATTCATTTACTTATAACATTGAAAAATTCTTACATAAATAAAGTATTTGAAAATTATACGTTTTCGATATTATTCATTTACGTATTACTTATATAAAAAGTATTTAAATAAAAATATTTGAAAACATTATGCTTTCGATTTCTATAAACCTGTCTTCTTTATTAGATTACTAATAAATTACTTAAGGGGTATAAGAACTTAAAAAAAAAATTCTATGCGGCCTTCATGAGGGATGATGAATTGTAAGATGGCCTTCACGCGCAAAAAAGGTTCGCTACCCCTGTTCTAATTCAATCTTTTATGGGATGGGTGTCAGCCTTAACGCCTCAAGCCTTTGTTACTTAAAAACCTTGCTTTAGTGGATCTCATCTACAAAGAAAATTCAACAACGAAAAGTCCATCTACGGCAGAATGGCTAGAGGTGTAAATAAACCCACAGAAAGTCTAGAATAATAATTAGAATATTGACCTAAAACCAGAGCTGATCTGCCAAGTATGTTAATACCAACTGATGCGCACTTGTTTTGTACTTGGCACTTAAAACATTACAGAAAACGAAATTTCCTCTTTGGTGGTCTGCAAAAAAAAAAAAAAAAAAAAAAAAAAATCTTTGAATAGGCTGATATTTACTTTCTTGCATACGTATAAAAAAATACTCTGTTACGAAATTTAAACTTGTTCATAAATGCTTTAATGTTATAAATACATCCTTTGACACAATCATATATATATATATATATATATATATATATATATATATATAATATATATATATCTATATTTGTTTGTGCCAAAGGATGTGTTCATAACATTAAGGCATTGATGAATAAGTTTCAGTTTCGTAACAGAGTATTTTTTTATACGTATGCAAGAAAGCAAATGTCAGCCTATTCAAAGATTTATATATATATATATATATATATATATATATATATATATATATATATATATGTGTGTGTGTGTGTGTGTGTGTGCGTGTGTGTGTGTGTGAGTGTGTGTGTGTGTATATTATATATATATATATATATATATATATATATATATATATCTATATATAAAAATATATATATATATATATATATATATATATATATATAAAAATCTATTATATATATATATATATATATATATATATATATATATATATATTTCTACATATAATATAATATATATATATATATGTATATATATCTACATATAATATAATATATATATATATATATATATATTATATATATATCCTATATATATATATATATTAATATCCAACAATTGTATAGATGCCATACTGATTTAAAATACTTGCCAATACATTCACTTTATGTATATGCAATTACCAATACGAAGGAATTTTGATGGAGGGCACAAGGCTATGATGGAACTACTGCTTAGATCATTTTAGCTGGAATGAAATGAAACTCCCTTTACTTAGAAAACTGTTTGCAGAATGAGGAATGATAACACAAGGATTGGTGATGAATGGGAATCTTGTCACCGCAAATATAGCAACGAAAGCGATCTCACTAAACGTAATAAGTACGAGGGCATTGCACTTCGTCGATCGTGATCAAAATACAAAGTATGCTCTTTCTCATTATGATGGGGGCGGGGTAGAGAGAGATGATGAAATGGTGAAGTGTTGCACAGGTTGTTATCATAACGACAGGAATTACACCGATTGAGTATTTGTGTTGGGACATTCTGAGTGCATGAAATTTAATATCCCCTTCTGATGGTGTTTGATGATTATACGAAGCCGTTCGACAGCATCCATGAACAATTGTTTTAGAAGTCTTAAATCACCAACGTATTCTAGCTAATCAACTAATTGTAACTTAAACTATCCATGACCAAAGCTGATGCAGTTAGAAATGCTATGGCATCATGGATTTTATTATGAGCAAAGTGGTTGGGGATGGCAAGAAGATAGTAACTGATAAACTATAGTAGTCAAATGCGAAGGACACAAGACTGACAAATCAGTTTCAACAGAATCCACCATAAATCTAAAGATAACTAGTAAATGATAACGAAAATAGAGTATGCTCAAGAGGATGAAATGAACCAACTGAAAAATGGATTGAGATCGAGGCTAAATATTAAGGAATAATTATATTCTCTTCAAACGGAATTTTGTAAAAAAAAAAAAAAAAAAAAAAATCAATATGAAAGCTCCGATATACATTAGTCTAGTACGGCATGAATCTCGACATGAATCATGATACTGCAGTGACACTACATGTAAAGGGATTTGTCTATCAGAAAATACAGTTCTAACAATAAGAGGCGTCAGATGACAATATATGGTGAAAATGCTACTGCAAGATTATGACAGAAAGCTAACATGTATATGAGATAATGATGACTGGAAAACGAAGGTGACTTGGACTTGTAATTCGCACACCGATGGGAGAGCAGTACTACATGACAAGAGGAAACCGGGTCCGGCGGGCACCAGGGAGTGGAACACCCGCACCGCTGATGAACGCTGTGAGACTAGAGGCTTCTGGAGATAAGTGGAGATTTGTGAAAGTGAAACCCAGGGGAAATGAGTAACGGAATTTCACAGAGGTTCTTCTCATCTCACGTCATTAGAGGCCATGATGATGATGAGATGCATTTAAATGCATACTAAAATTCACACTTGATTTAAAATTGCGTAGCTATATTCAGAATGTTATACGTACTCTATTGCCTCAAACAATTACAAACGCATTTCATCTGCATAAATACAGATGCAGCTACAATCGTCCAAATGCCATACCAAAAGGTTAATTAAAAAAAAATAAAAAAAATAATTAAATAAACGGAGACGCCTTACCTTTCTCTGATGTTTTCCAAGTAATTGCTGATGTAGTCGGCCATTTCCCTGGCGGCTGACCTGAACTGTTCTCCCTCCATCTTAAACAGAAATTTGGGATTAACAGTATCGTATATTGTAAAAGCATTCAAACACGAATACAGACTTTAAAATATATTCTATTTTCAATTACATGTAAAGCTACCAAGCAGGCAAACACATTTTAAAATAATTTATCTTTTCAAATATATAAGTACCGACATCAGTAACTGTTTTAGGTTCGTATCTCTGAAGAAAAGATCCAAGTTTACAATGGTCTCAGTGTTGATGCCGAGATGAAAACGCTGTAAAATCATATTTTGAAAAGTTCAATGCTTCTTTCTAACAAAATGATGGTTTTAGAAATTTTGTATCTTTTCTGAAAAGACCTATATTAGAATAACTTCTGTTAACTGCAAAAGTATCTTAGGGCAATGTAAATATCTCATAGATAATTTATTGGTAATTTTTACCTGTTTATTTGATGTTATTGTCATCTGCTAAGTGTTCTTTCTTTCAATTTACATGTACCTTGATCATGGTTAGTCAGAACACTCATTATCCTAATATCTAATGTGAATTCAAAAAGGAGGCAATGAACATCACTGAAACTGAACAAAATTTATTACTTTGAGGAATAAAATGTTACTAAAAATATCAAGAAAAGAACGAGATAGGGCGGCAGCAGTGACTCCATACACATAGCACAGGCAGTACCTCAAGGTTTATCTATCAATGTTACCTAGTAATACGGATCATGAATTATCAATGCAATTGGCGATGATCTCTTTCAAAACGAAGGCCAAGCGATAAGTGCTTTTCAAAAATAGGCAATATTGGGGGATGTTTCTCTAAAAGATCATTGTAGCGATATGATCTAGCACAGTGAAGTGTTTAAATATTCTGCAAAATATTTGGTTTATACACAAAGAAAAATGGTTAAATGATATTTTAATGAAACACTAATTGCAAAAAATACGGCTCCTTTCAAATTACCGTAATTTCTTATCTTTAAAAGAATTCTCCTCACTTGAATTACTTCCCCACCTCTTATATATTTCAGCCATAAAGCAACATGCCTCTGATGTATTTCGGCCATAAAGCATCTCCATAAAAGGTGAAGGAATCACGAAATATAATAAAAAAAATACGGTCTACGGTCTTCCTCTCGGAAGAAGCGAATCAATGATTCTTCCCAATATCCTCCTATCTTCCCTCGTCTTCCATTTCGCCCAGCAATTCATCATCCCTCCTGCCTTATCTCCGTCTTTCCAAATGTTTTCTTTCAGAAACACTTGAGGCTTCCTTTTGTGTGTGTGGGTATGTGTATGTATGCAGTGTAATGTATGTTCATGTATGTTCTGTATGTATGTTATGTATATTTATATATTATTATATATATATATATACTGATATATATATATGTATATATATATATATATGTATATGTATGTATGTATGTAGTATATATATATATATATATATATTATATATGTGTGTGTGTGTGTGTGTGTGTGTGTGTGTGTGTGTGTACATACAGAGAGAGAGAGAGGGTGTTTCGAAATTAGAGGCCCCTCCCTCTACAACATAAACTAAAATCGATATGGACAAAACCAAAAGTAATTCAGAACAGGCATTTATTTAAGTTTCTCTCTGAGTATTTAATATTTTGTGTAGCCTCCATCTGCCTGTACCACAGCCTGCATTCTTGAAGGATATGATTTCAGCAAATCGCAAAAAAGCTGAAACTCAAACTCCATTTCCCTGTGCACTTCGGTCACCTCTCTTTGTAGGTCATCGAGGCTTGGTATGCCACCATAGTTCACTGTGCACGATTCAACACAATCTTTTAAGATACTACCAATGTTTTCACAAAGGTCAGGGGAGCTACCTGGAGATTCACTTTATGAGAGGAAATTAATACAACTGTTTTGAAGCAGCTCCTGTGTCTGAAGAGCATTGAAACATGGTGCCTTATCATGCAAAAATGTGACTTCAGCAAACAGATAACAGGATCTTTTAAGGAAAGGAAAATACTCACTCCACAAGTAAGCACAGTTTTTCTGATATCATCCAACTTTGCAGCCCAAATGATGTCATTTTTATGATTTGGCTTCCTAACTGTGTAAATGAAGAATTCATCTGATGCGGCAACATGGAGAAAGTCAGCTTCATCCCAATCTTTAAGAAATGAACCACGAAACCATGCACGGTCTTCTCTCTGTTGCTGAGTGATGTTGGGCTTGCTGATAACATGAAATGACTTGATACCAGATTTTTTCAACTCAAGATATACAGCACTATAACTTCTCTTCTTTCCCCTTTTCGTTTCTAGTTCAAGCACCAATTTACATAAAAACTTCCTTGGTCTACCCACTGCCTCAGCTGTGATGTCTTTTGACTCCTGAGAAAGGACTTCAGGCCTTCCAAGATTCTCACTCTTTTTGTGATGACAGTCATGTGAATTTTTGTTCCAGTTTTTTAAACAAAGGATTCATTCTTTTAATGTATTTAGCTATCCAGGAATGTGAAATGAAGGATGCACCAGCATCCCTGGCCTCTCTGAAGGTTATAGCCCGGTTTCGGTCAATCCATCAGATTTCCTATGAGTCGTTAGTCATGGCTGTATCTAACTCCGTCACTCAGTCTGAAAATACAAGAAATGTAAAATGAAAAATAGCTTAATAGAAACTTAAGATAATGTACTTGGAGATAGGCTATGAAAGAAAACTTCAATATATATATATATATATTATATATAATATATCTATATATATATATAATATAGTATATATATATATCTATAATATATAATATCTATATATATTTATATATTTAAAGAGTGTAACGCAAGTTTATGCAAGTATTTTGAGGAATGAAAGAAAAAGTAATTTTGAACAGAAAATGTTCTATAAATATATGCATTTTAAGGCTTCGTTTGTCAGTAAGAGGAATTTTAAAATAGTCATTACCATTAATGCTGCTTTCACGCAATGGAAATCGGAGTAGCCTGGGATGTGCGCAGGGGTAGGGTGGTTGAAGTGAAATAGACAAGTGGATTGATGGTCTTTTAAATATGATTTTTTTCTTGCAAGTAATATAATCTAAATGATTATCTAACAGCGGTAACACGTATGAACTTGTCCTATGACTGGTTCTGATGAATACTTTAGTAGGAAAGAGAAAGATTTTTAAAAATACACTTGAAATCTATGATAGGTGTCTAATGAATAAGCATTCGTACGTTTCATGGCTGGGAGATTCAGTTAGGCTTACTTTTCTTTTTCTTTTTTTTTATCGGTGTCTAATGAATGCCGCTGTTAGGGAGGGAAAGGAAATCAATAAAGCATTAATGCATGCATTACTTTTTATAAAAAATCTAAATAATACATTTGCTTGGGAAGTACTTTATTCACATTGACCTACTAATCCCTCCATCGTCCTTTTATATGGCACTAACGACCACCCCCGTCACCCCAACCCCCACATCCCAGGATACTCCCAACCTCTCGTTACCTAAGAGGAAACTCGCTACCCGCTAATGATAAGGGTTATTTTAAAATTCCAATCACCGACAAACAAAGCCTTAAATGCATTTGTGTACAGAACATTTTCTGCTCAAAATTACTTTTCCTTGCATTCCTTAAAATATATACATATATATATATATATATATATATATATATATATATAATATATATGCGTGTATGTATGTATGTATGTTTGTATGTATGTATATGTGATAACCAAAATATGTTACAACTAACACATCTACAATTTCCCTGTAGCCCACCTTTACATATCTTGAAGGCAAGAGGTTTGAAAGTAGAAACAAAAACTGCTTATCTGTTGACCATTTAAATCTTTAATCGACAGCTTTTGCAGCCGTTAAAGGGGAAGTAAAGATGGTGCTGAAATCGGAAAGAAGGGAAAATGAAAGAGAAAGATAATTAACAAGAATAGGACTGACTGAGTTTACCTATTTTCATGAAAACTTCAAAGCTCTGTTGCTGCAGCCACAGAGCCACTGTTATAGAAACTGGTATCCAACTTTTATAGCGGACTTCAGTTCCTGTAAATTTTATTTAATTAACAATCGAAAAATAGAAACCAGAAATTTCCTGTTGCCAACTGCGGATTTCGTTTACGATATTTTGTTAAAACTCGCCTCGACCGGCACCATCAGAGGGGAACCCATTCAGACGACAACTGCTAACATTCATCAGGGCTGACGGTAAACATTTCAACACAAACGACTGACTGAGTTGAGGAGAAATTTCATTCGACTGCTAAAATAACGTTATGAATATTATTTGTATTTTTATTATTCAAATACTTTGCTTTGCTCATTACCGTAGTATCTGTTCTAACAAAACACTGTAGACAATTTGTCCGGTAGTTTTCTTCTTATTCCTCGTGTCTCTTGAGAATGGTAATTTAACATTAAATAATCGCTCGTAAAAATGGGAAATTAAAATGTAGCGAATCTCCGAGGCAAAAAGTAACTAAGACTTGAAATGAAAAAGAAAATGACTTTGGAGAGTCCTGAGAAAGTCATTATCTAGAGCACGCACATCTACGAATACTTGAAAAAAATATTTATAATAAGATACAACTTTTAGGAGATCTCATGGATCGACAGACAGACAGAGTAGATAAAAAAAAGTGATTACTGATGAATATATAACCAGCGTCCAGCATTGTTGGCGGAGTTTATAAACCTCAAAATAAGGAGAAAGATTAAATTTTAAACAAACGGAAATGAATCTTGAAATGGGGAGAGATATCTATTTATGTGCGAACGGAATGCATATCTAAATAAAGTATAACAATCTTGAATGCAATATCATGTAAAAATCAAGACTGAAACTCTTTGCAATACAAATAAATAAATCTTTACAAAACTGTACATATCATTATGAGTAAGGAAATGAATTTTGCAACATATTACAAGATAAACCCGTGAGGGTGGAAACGTTTACTGCCGCAAAAGGGGGAGAAAAAAAGTTACCTCATTAACCAAACTAATTAGCTAATGACGCACAATGGATTTTTTTCCATATCAAGATTAATTTTCACAGCTCCTAGTTCTTTTGTCTGCTAATTAAAATGAGACCGATTTAGTTCTTTGAATTATAACAAAAGCTAGATATCTAACTCCTGTGAGACCCAGAAAAGTAGGAAGACCCAGACCCACTAGTATGAGAACTACGAGAACGGAGGCTGGAGGTGAGTGGAGATTAAAGGAAGAAAAAGCACAAGAGAGACAAGAGTGGCGGACATTTACAGATGTCCTTTGTGTTAGTTGGCGTCGGATAATATGACGAGGATGATAATAAACTAGAGTGAAGAGGCGCCCAAAAATAAAAACTTGGAAAGAAATGTGAACATACAAACCAGTTCTAGAAAAATAGGTTATTTATAGCTAGTAAGAACTATTCACCATCATGAGGTTTGCTTTTAGGTAGAAAGCAGCATCATTGTTGCTACAATCCCTTCATAGATTTCAGGTTCCTCCACAGTCCCCCCCCCCGTAACACTTAATCCCAAATACTGTGAGTCAAAACTTCATTTTTCCACCAATTATATTAACATTCACTCTGTCTCCCTTCTTCAACGTTGTCGATGACATAGTTGTGACCCATTTAGAATTAATCAATAAGAACCGAAACAACAATTTAGGCCAAAAGTCAAGCGCTGAGTCCTATGAGGTCTTTCAGCGCTGAGAAAATGAACCAGTTAATCAAGCTATAAATCAAAGTTGTCATTCAATCTTTTTCCAGCTCTCCCATCAGCCTCCGCCTTTTCCCTCGCTCATCAGCGGTACCTTGTCCATAAGCAAATCGTTTTCTTACAGCCCAAACACGCTAACTATGTGATTCATCATTTCGTGTTAGGCTAACTGCTTTTAACATCAGGTAGCAGTCATGACAATAACCATGTTTCTCTGCCTCAACTGAAATTGTGAGTTCTGGAATGACAACCATAAGTTAAACCCTCTTTCTTGTTGCTTAAACTTTCATCCAATCACTCATATTTAACACTACACTGCATCTTTGTTAGATGCAAACACAGTACATTGCATCTTTATTAGCCGCAATATAGCATTTTTACATGCATACACACGACACAACTTTTCCCGTTTACTCCCACACTTTCATAACCCACAATCCTACCCCTCCCATACACCTTACTGGGACCACTCAGCAATATTCTTTTGAAAGCTTTCCTTAATGCAGACATACACTTGCACATCCTGGTCAGCCACTGAGTCATACATCCACCAACACACTCCAGCCTCTCGCTAACTAAAATGCCCACCAAGCCCTGATTTGTTTACATCGTCAAGTTTATCTAATGCCATATCTTACTATTCTATCCCAATACCACTTCTGTCAGCATTCTCAGATTTGCTTGAAATACTTTACACCGAGTTTCATTCAACTTTAACTTTAACATTTACAAAAGAGGCTTAAACATAGGTTTTCTACACTCACTGTACACACACAACTGGATTCTTTTCATGCAGGATCTACCATTTTGCTTCTTATATTCAACCATTCATTTTCACATGAGCCATTCTTTTAACATTTACACTGCTCAAGAATGGTTTCTTTTTCCAGGTTAAACTCTTCCTTTCTTTCTCCGCAATTGTTTCATCAGGATCTCATCTAATCCTCTCTCTTTATTTCCTTATTTTCTCTATACTTCCAACCTTATTACTTCGACTGTGCAAAAGCCCTTTCCTTTGATAGCAATGAAAATAAGATATAATAATTTCATCCATACAATACTTCTAGTAAGATGAATATCCTATGCTGCATTTTGCACTCTAAGAACCACTGAAAGGAAAATAATCACTGATTATCTAATTATCAAGAGACAAAAATAGGGCAAAAGCTCTGACCTTACAAACGTGTCTGCTTCATAACACAACTGCGGATAAGAAAAAAAAAGAGCTAAGCCACTTTTCACTTATTAAAAGCATGTCAATCATATATAGATACCCAACCATGCTTTCTTTTCGCCGCATTTTACTAATTGGCCCTTTTGCAAAATTTAAGTAAAATTAAAAGTATACTTTTGAGATACCAACTTTTAACATTTTCGTGACTAAATAGCTACAAATCCGCTTTACCATTAGGGAAACCGAACAAAAGGATATGAAGCCAGGTCGAAGCCTGAGTCGTCGCTCGTTTGCCTTTAATCAGCAGCATCTGGCAACTTTCCCTCATGAAAGACGCAGGAGAGATGAGACTAATGCGGCACGTTTCAGCGCTCAAGGGGAAGGGGGGATTTGGGGACTGGTCTAGGCACAGCAGGGAAAGAGTGGGGTCAGGATCGCAGAGGTGGTAAAGACGAGGATGAGTTATGGGGGTGGAAGATCGTAAAAGTTATCTTATTTCTTTATCTGATATCCGCCGATCTTTTATCCCTTTCGACTGCGTTAATCTAGGTCACCATGTTCCACAGTGATCTGTGCTAAAATTCAAATTGTGCTAATCTGCTCATCCGGGCAACGCACTGAGGGAGTTTCGTATTTTACAGTTGATTTTTACCTACCAAAGGCTAAGAGAAATGGAATGTTTTATGGTTCAAGCTCTTCTTGTATGTGGTTTTTAAAACAATTGAAATGTTTTAATCATGACTTCAGAATTCCGGGATCAAGAAACCATCATAAAAATGCCTGATATTATGTCACAATAGAAGCACTACTAATCATGACAACAAATCATTGTATAATAATTTATCTCACTTCATGAATCAGGTAAACCATCATCGAAGTGACTAATAAACGTTCGTTATTTTAAACCAATTTCATCCACATAAAGGATATCCTGCTTCATATCCTGCAAGGTCACCTGCATTGATTTGCTTTCTCTCCAAAATTTAACTCTAAGTCAACCATACCTTGAATAAAGGGTGAAAATTATGTGCAGAAAACTTGGAAGAAAATCAGCTGATTTAAGAATACACTACACATATGACTTAGCAGAGCATCAGGCTTCTATACACACTTTGCCCCTCATCTCTATATTGTGTTCCCGGATGTTCAAGCCCTTCCATTCCAACACCTCTTTCAAACACTATCCACCTATACCTATCTTGGTCAACATCATCTCCCTTTTTCAAATGCTTCTGAATTATATACATTAAAATATCAAATTATCTCAAAGAATTCTCAATAAACGTTTCATCTGTCCAATCGTTTTTCCACACATCTTTGTCCTTATCCCTTACCTATTCATTCCCTTTTAAACTATATAAGCAAATATTTCGTTAACCGTTTTCCTATATTCTCTATCCATTGCTGCAATGTTCATTCCATAAAAGCGGAACTGACGTAACAATCAAATAACATTTTCAATGCTTCACCTTTCTGCGACTCGCTCCCTCTCTCATCCTACAACTACAAAGTTATTTTACTTATATACAGTGGTACTTAAGTTCCAGCTTCGTTTATGACTTGTGTGGCCTCGACTTTCAAATGAAAGACCTGGGTTCGCTACAACACTGCCGAAGTCGAGGTGGGTTAATGCTGGCTCCAAATCAGCGAATACCTGAGCGCGAAAGGTATTTGAGGGTGAGAGACGGCATTAACTTATAGCCTCTTGCGGTGGTGGAGTGGGTAAAAGCTTCACCGACGTTCGTGGATTTGTATGGTGTCCATGATTCACGCCTGGGCGCCGACAATTCTATTATCGCCTAATAAAATTTCCCTTCAGTTAAGCATATATGAAAATATATTAATTCCGAGGTAGAGTGAATTAGATATTAAAGGACATTTGTAGCTCGATGTATGTATATGAATCACGGTAATGTGATATGACTTATATTAATGGCTACGTGCTGTCATAAGCATTAAAACACTACCAAGGTCCAGGCAGGTTAATGCTGGCTCCAAATCAGCGAATACCTGAGCGCGAAAGGTATTTGAGGGTGAGAGATGGCATTAACTTATAGCCTCTTGCGGTGGTGGAGTGGGTAAAAGCTTCACTGACGTTCCTGGATTTGTATGGTGTTCTGGGTTCGCGCCTGGCCGCCGACAATTCTATTATCGCCTAATAAAATTCCCCTTCAGTTAGGCATATATGAAAATATATTAATTCCAAGGTAGAGTGAATTAATTATTAAAGGACATTTGTAGCTCGATGTATGTATATGAATCACAGTAATGTGATATGACTTATATTAATGGCTACGTGCTGTCATAAGCACTACAACACTACCGAGGTCGAGGTGGGTTAATGCTGGCTCCAAATCAGTGAATACCTGAGCGCGAAAGGTATTTGAGGGTGAGAGACGACATTAACTTATAGCCTCTTGCGGTGGTGGAGTGGTTAAAAGCTTCACTGACGTTCCTGGATTTGTATGGTGTCCTGTGTTTGCGTCTGGTCACCGACAATTCTATTATCGCCTAATTAAATTCCCCTTCGGTTATGCATATATGAAAATATATTAATTCCGAGGTAGAGTGAATTAGATATTAAGGACATTTGTAGCTCGATGTATATATATATATATATATATAATATATATATATATATATATATATGTATATATATATATATATATATTATATATATAATATATATATATATATATATATTATATATATATATATATATAGATATATATATATATATATATATATATATATATATATAGTATATATATATAATATATATATATATATATATATATATATATATATATATATATATATATATATACTATATAATATATATATATATATATATATATATCTATATATATATATATATATATATATATATATATATATATATATATATATATATATATATATATATATATATAATATATATAATTGATATATATATATAATATGTATTAATATAATATATATATTATATATATATTATTCTTATATATATATTATAATAATATATCCTATATAGTTATATTATAAATATAATATATATAATATTATATTATTATATATATATATATAATATCTTAAAGGCACTGGTAGAGACATATATTTAAAACAGTGGGGTTGATAACCTTAGCTCTTGCCGGTTAGAGACAGGTGCAAAACGCTGCATTCCTCAAAGATGTTGAGATAAAAAACAAATAGAAAACACATCGTGTGCATAATTGAGATCGTTGACGCATTCCAAAGACATGAGTTAGTCTTGGGAAAAGTTATCGAGTTTCATGTACTATGTAGCATGCATGTATTCGTACATTGGTTAGTTGGCGTATGTTCGTATAGGAGTCACAGAAAATGACATATAATCTCTAATATGGGAATTAATGGGGGAATTAGACGACAAACTGTCAAAGTAGACACAAGTGATTTCAGCATAGAAGAGGCGTTGGAGGTCCATTGGAAAAGGTTAAAAGTGAAATGGCTTTGACTTTGGTTCTAGAGAAAGGGGAGTGCGACGTGACACACATTTTATTGACAAACTTTAATGTTTAATTGTCTGACAATTATGGTCTCTTTATTTCAGATAGATTCGAAGTCACCATATAGAGAAATGGGATTTCTCTAGACTTTTAATAAACTAAGAATTCTTGGACAGAAAGAGGCAAGGACAGGTACTTTCTTAAATATGATTTTGGGAAGAATATAGTAGTTTAACGTTTCTTCTTTTTTAGTTATTCTTCACCCATTTTATTCCGTTTTCATGTTAGCTATATTTTGGGAAATAAAAAGTATATTTTTATAATAATGGCAGTTTGATTTTGCCTAGAGTTTGAACATTGATTTCTCAGCTAACTTCGGGGGTGGCGCTCAACATAAAAGGTAGGTCACGTTACCAAATTAGGAGTTCCTCTCTAACTGTTTAAACGAGTGTCATTTTGACCTCGTAAGATATATACATATGTACATATACATATATGGCTTTATGTCAGTGTGGATTTTGGTTAAACTAGCAGTATAGCATTAAAAAAAACAAGATAAGATAACTAAGATGAAATAGTATGATGTCTTATCTTTTCCCCCCACTTACGGGTAAATGACCAGTGACAAACATTTACGTATCCGATGGATTATGAAGTGCAAGTTAGATAACGGAGCTTGATTTACTGAAAGACTTTCTTCTCTATCTTTTTTGCTTGTGTCTTTCAGTAATTTTGTAAAATGCCCTTGTAAATGATAGGACTAAATACTTTTCTATTGTCTTTAAATAATTATTCTATTGTCTTTAGATTTAACTAGCTACCAATGCACACGCAGTCTTACTATAAGGTCACTCATTTCTTTTTTAGTTATTTAAAAGATTGGTAATATAGTATTTAGACTAGCGCTATGAGATGAAAGTATACTAGAACAGTGCTCTAGGGGCTGCTCGTCGCTCTTGAAAATTACTGGAGGACATACCTATTATGTTATTATTATTCCACCCACTTTGATATGAAATGAAGAAGCAGCAAGCATGGACATTTATTCTGGATATGTTAGGTGAGTGCTCTGAACCCACCATAAATTGCAAATTCATCATAAAATTTGAAATCACTCTGTTTATGAGTCAAAATGAGACACTAAATTTCCTGCTCCCTTCTAACTCTGCACTGCACCTAAGATAAAAGGAAGATAAATTTGTGAAATTTAGGCTATAAAGCCAAGCACCTCCCATTTTAATTCATTGGTTTAAGTGGGTAAAAATATCTATTCCAGACAAGCTAAATTAAAGTAATAAACGTAAATTATAGTTAAACCATATATTCTTTAAAAACTTCATTAATTTATCAATGTTGCATACGTTTGCCATGTATACCTCCTCAAGGTCTTATTAAATTACGCTGGTCCTCCTACCTACGTGACTTGAAGTGTCTTATTTATTAAATGGATGGTTGGATAGCCATAAACTATAGATCCCAGCTAATTTGTCACAACTTATTACTATAATGGGCATTATGTCTGTCCGTCCGTCTGTCATTCAATTACGGCCAAATGGCTGGTCCACTGGGCATGAAACTTGGCAGGATTACAGTGGGGACGCATATGATGGTTTATAATGGGGTTTCATCCTACCTGCCCCCCCTCCACCACCCACCCCTAATGGGCGTTATGTCTCCGTCCCTTTCAAGACGGGTGGAACACCGTAACTGAAAATTGAAGCAAAACACTAGCCTGCACAGCAACCATCGAAGCAACTTCTGGCGTAAAAACGGACAATCTTACTATAATGGGCGCGTTATGCCTCTTAGTACTTCTAAAGTAAGAATGGATCAACTGCTTAAAATCTCCGTATAGGATATTCTTAACTGAGTGTTTATGTAAGCCCGTGGCCTCTGCTCTCTCTTGCCATAGGTACTGACGTGAGGCAGTGCGCAACTATCTCAGTGTATTTCATGGTGAGGAGTTCCAATAAATTAGTTGAAAATTCATGAAATGAAGCTGATTTTCTTAATGATAATTCTGATCCCGCTTTATTATGACAATCTAGTCATGGTGCAGTTCCTAAGCTAGTGGGAAATACTAAGAAAGTAAGAGCGATGATTAAGTTAGGCAGAAGTCATAGCAGTTCAGATAGCAGTATCTGCTGTTACTTAAAAGCGGTAAACAGCAATAGTTCAACTTTGAAAGTTGATCTTAAATTACTATAAAGCTATAGTATTTAGAGATTTTGTCAAGAAGATTATTAATACTGCAATCAGCACAGTGGAAAGTTACATTTTAATCTCATTTAGTTAAACAATGCTCTGTTTCAATGTTTGCATAATGTGTATATTATATGTCAAAGTTTATTACTGCTGATCTTGAATAATATTCATTGGTAAGGGATTTTGACTCATGTTCGAATTACTTCCATTTCTTTCACAAAGTCAGGAGAGACTGTGTGACCTGAGATTTTCTGTATTAAAAAATGCAAGCTGATAATACTGTGGCAAAGGGATACTCAACTATTATTTGCTTTTTAACAATTATGACGAATAGACTGATTTGCAAAATTTAAGCGAAATCAAAAGTACACTTTTGTGTGATGGACTTTAAAGCAGGCATGACTAAATATTCTGCCAATCCGCTTCTCTTGGGTCAACCCTGACAGGCTTCGTTTGTCTGCCTTTCGTCAGCTGCATCTGGCAACTTTCCCTCATGAAAGACGTAGGCGGGATGCGACTAATGTGGCACGTTTCAGCACCAGTGGGGAAGGGGAAGGGGAAGTGAGTACCAGGAACGACCGGGATAGGGGGAGGTGGTGGCAGAGAGAAGGAAAGGCGATGGGAATGGAAGACCCGAAAAGAAATTGAATTTCTCAGTGATCTTATTCCTTTATCTGGAATCGGCCGACCCGTCTATCTTTTCGACTACGACAAATTGGGTTACCATTTTCCACTGTAATATGCACTAAAATAAGTGTTTATCTATTCTTCATGGTAATTCACTGAAATAATTTCGCATCACTATTGCTGATTTTTATTTACCGACGTAACTCTAAAAGAAAAGACATATTTTCACCGTTTAGAATCATCTTACTTGGAGCTTTTTATAATAAAGTGTTTAAGACCTCAATAATCCAGAATCAGTAAACCCCCATGAAAATACCTCATGTTTTGTCAGGATAGTAACAACATATTTATTTTTACAGATTATAATTTTTTATGATAATATCTCATACATACTTCATGATTTATGGCGACAGCATCTTAGCCTACTCATGAAGTAGTTAGTCAACTGCAGCGGTGCAGAAAGATACAGGCTTTAGAACTGTTAGCTAAATATTCCCAAACCGATCTGTTTATTATATAGCCATCCTGAAATAAAACAGGCAGACCTACAATGCATAAGACTATCAAATTTACCACCAATTTGTGTAAAAAAACTAAGAAACAGTAACGCAAAAATCCCATTTTAAAAAAATTAACACAAGACAATAAATTGAAATGTGAAAAATTGAAACTACTTCACACTAATAAATACCCTAATTATTATAAAGTGCACTTAAGGAAGGCTTGCTTTTTTCTCATCTTTTTTGGTATACAGTCAATCACTCTAGATACCTGCAGTTTGTACAGAACACGTCTTTGTTTTGTCCAATATGATTCAAATGTTGCGTCATTCAGTCGCTTCTCATACGTATCCCGATCGAATACGTCATTACTCTTTGGCCAAAACGTTTTGCATAGGATCTCTCCATGACGTCATATATCGAAAGTGACGTCATTTAAGTTTTTCTCTCATTTTAAGAGATTCTTATTATTCTAAAATCGTGGAATATTACTGATACATTCTCTCTCTCTCTCTCTCTCTCTCTCTCTCTCTCTCTCTCTCTCTCGTTTTAAAAGGAATTTATAAGTTTGTACAGTAATTTGATAGTATAATTAAAAAACTCTTTTCCTAAATGCTGATACGTCACCTATACATTTCGGGTAAGTGTGTCACGAACCAGAATTTCCCACACGAAAAGAGCGTTTGGTCATTCGGAGACTGATTGTTGCGCTGGGAATCTTTAATTTAAATTTTTGCAGTACCGTAAAGACCTGTAATGGTCACTCTGCATGTGTTAAATTTCCTAATAGCAGCATTGCGGTTATTTGAAGAATCTAAACATGCAGTATGTGGCTTATCCACTATTTTATTGCGATAAGAGTACAATTTTTCTTACTATGACCTAAATATTAAGATATTACGATACTGATTGTAGATTATATTAACATGGTGAATTGTACAGATTACATATTTTAGATTTTATCTTTTAATTTAGTATGATTCTTTTTAGCAAAATTTTCTAATTGTAACCTTAATATTAACCTATCATAATCATTCGGCAATATGTTTACATAGTAAATCCTATCTATTACTTTTTCACAAGACATTTTTTAATAGTACAAGGATAGCTAACTGCCCTTATTCTTCTTTCACCCATCTTACCTATCAGCTAAAGAAAATGTAAAAATGTGTAACAGGCTTTTCAAGTGGTTTTAGTGAATTTGGCAGCTGCAGCAAAAAAGACCAATTATTTAAGGTAAAAGGTAAAGTAATATTACAAGTTTTAAGTGCACTTAATAATACTTAGGATATTTATTAGTGTGAAGTAGTTTCAGTTTTTCACATTTCAGTTTATTGTGTCTTTTGTTAATTTTTTTAAGTGTGATTCTTGCATTACTGTTTCTTAGTTTTGTTCACAATTTGGTGGTAAATTCAACACTTGAGAATTAATTTTAATATACCAGCAATTTCTCTTCAATTCTTAATTATTTCTTAACAGTTTAAATTTTTCTTGAACGATTTAACTTTTTGATTAAGTAATTTTCTTGATAAATTGATTGTTATAATTTTGTTTAATAATAATTAATTCAAGAATTTATTCAACTTTGTGTTGCTTTCAAGTAATAGTAAATTTTTCTGAGATTGTGAATTTGACTTATGATTTTTTTAAATTTAAGAATAAATGTTTTGTATTTAAAATTTATATAACATTGTTTCATTTATTGACCATCAGTGATAGGATTTTAATTTGTGTACAGACCCAGTGATAGATTGTGCTGTTTTCCTTCAATTTTCTTGAAGGGAGTTAGAACAGGGGAAATACTTATATTTTTAAAGTTGTTGTTGGAGTGATGCCCTTGATTAACGTAATCATATTATGTGAATACCTCACACTTGTTTCAGTGAACTTAGTTTGATTTTCTGCATGGTTAATTGGCTTTTTAATGGATCACTGGTGCCTCTAGAGTACTCGGTCGTATTTTATCTGTTATGAAGGTTCAAGTGTCTGGCTGCTGTGAGGTAACTCTATGCAACATTGAATTTATGAATGGTAAGTGTCATAACCAGATATCTGGTTTATTAAGAAAAATCTGGTTTATTAAGAAGGCTCAAGTGTCTGGCTGCTGTGAGGTAACTCTATGCAACATTGAATTCATGAATGGTAAGTATCATAACCAGATATCTGGTTTATTCAGAAAATTTGTCAATAAATGAATTATTATTTCAATAAGGTTTATCAGGAGATATGATTACAGGAGTGCTATGCGGATCCGTGGCACTCGTAAGACTGACACTACTATGTACAATAGCAACAGCAAATGTGCCAACAACTTGCAAACAAGAACATTTAATGTGAGGATCTAGGACCTAAAACTAACAAAAGTGAGTAACACTATACAATGGAACACTGTAATCAAGCCTTTGCTCTCGCTGGTATCCTGGGATTCAACACAAGATTGGCACTGGCAGAGTACGTTGAGTGGCACTATTGAACTATAGGAGAAGGGGCACAATGAGGTAGACTACGCTGATATAGACAAGTCCAATGAGAAGTTAAAATAAGTAAATAGCAAATGTATACAAATTACTTTAACTTAATGTTACATTATTGTAATGTGTATAGCGAACTGGTAGCATAAATGAAGATTGCTATTTCAAAACAATTTCACAATTATTTGTGTGCTTACACAAGTCTCTGATGGGGACAGGAATGTTAAGGAATAGGAATAGAAAAAGCAATTGAAACAGGCAGTGAGTGCCAGGAACAGGAGGTGAATGGCTGACAGTACAAATTCCAAGTTCAGTTACTTTAGTCCATGGACAGGATGGGGGTAGTCAGGGCCACTGTGCCGGCAGGACGTGGGTTGCTTTCAGGCTTCACCGAAGGACAGACAGATTTTTCTCATCAGGTAGCATCATATAAGAACTTCTAAGATGGCTCACAATAGAGCATTAAAGGCGGATACTTGTATAGTAAGTTCAAGTAGAAGCTGGACAGGAAAGCGACAAGATGAAAGTTGGAGAGAGCAGCAGGCCGAGTCACTGAGCGTGACACCGCTTACGTACAGTATGGTACAGTGTCAAGTTGAAAGGAGAGCCAGTCACTTCTGGTTCAGGCCAGCGTGATTCTCTTAGGATGCTTTCATCTTTACTGACAATCCTTGTTTATTACCTGAAAAAGGTAATTGAACACCAGCAGAGGCTACTGTGGGTCAAGAGGTTTACGACTACTGATGGTCATGCAGGTGTGTGTGTGGGCAGAGGTGGAAGGGTTTTGATAACAATAGTGAAGGAAAGAGGTCAAGTAGAAGGCAAGAAGGGACAGGTCATCGAAACATGTGAACTTTCACGAGTTGGAGATCAACTAACCACTAATGGCTTCTTGTAAAATTAGACTGGTGACTTAAGTACAAAGGAGGGTAATAGAAAGGGGGGTTCTATTCCAGTAAGTGCAAGTGAGTCAAGTGACCCTTCTAGGTAATTGGTATATGGCCGGCAGTGACGTCCAACAATGCAGGTGTGGAGTGTTGCTTAAATCACATTTGCGAGGTAGACGGGGCTTGACTCAAAATAGTCTCTCATGGTGGTCCAAACGGTCAAAACAAGATGGGGGTCATATTTACTGGATTTGACATCTCCTGTTCTAGTACTTTATTCCTTTAAAATATTCTTTCAGTTTTCACAATTTGATAGATAAAAAAATGAAAAGAGGGTCGAAAATGGATGTTCATAGATATATATATATATATATATATATATATATATATATATATATATATATATATATATATATATGTGTGTGTGTGTGTGTGTGTGTGTGTGTGTGTGTGTGTGTGTGTGTGTGTGTGTGTGTCTTAAGGCGCTGGTTAGACATGAAAAAGGATATATATTGAAATAAATGGGGTTGATAACCGGTCAGAGACAGGTGCAAAACAGTGGATTCCTCAAAATGCTGATATGAAAAACAAGGCGAAAACACTCGGTTCGTGTGACGACGAGATGCGAGTGCATTCCAGAGATATGAGGTAAACCACAAGGAAACGTTACTTCAGGTCATTTCAGGTCACCAAGTACGTGCGTTAGGCGATCGTGTACATGGGAATAGACTAGCATGCATGTATCCGTACGTCTGTTGGTGGGCGTACATCGTGCGATGGTTAGAACAGTGAATGAGATATAATCCCTAGTATGTGAATAGACGGGGCAATTAGACAACAAACTGTCGTAGTGGTCACAAGAGACTTTGGTGTAGGGGAAGCATTAGATCCGTCAGAAAAAATAATGTGAAAGACTTTGAAGAGTTAATACTTTTATGTAATGACATTGAGTTCATTCTAGAGGAAGGGAAGTGCGATGCGACACTCATTTATTGACGAACTTTAACATTTCATTGTTTGATAAATATATTCTCTTTTCAGATGGATTCGAAGTCGCCATTTAGAAAAATGTGTTCTCTAGGCTTGTGTTGACTTTTATTAATAAAGACTATGAATAGTCAGACAGATAAAGATACGAGGGGTACTTACTTAAATATGATTTCGGGAAGAGTAATGGTAGCTTAACAATTTTTGGGATGTTCCTTAACATTTTCATGTTTATGGGAAATAAAGACTATATTTTTGTAATAGCGGGAGTTTCAATTCGCCTAGGGTTTTGATAATTGATTTTCAGCTAGCTACAGGAGCAACGTCCGAAGAGACGATAACACTCAGGAGTAAGTTCATTCCCAGTTAGGAGTTCTCTCCAATTATTTAAACGAGGGTCATTTTGACTCTTGTAATATGTGTATGAGTGTATATAACTGAATCACGAAGATTTAGAATGTGGTGAATATGTAAATAAAGGCAAAATCCACGAAGGAAAGTGAAACATTGGAGTGACCACAGTTACTCCATTGTTTCACTTTCCTTTGTCGATTTTGCCTTTATTTATATATTCCTATTTATATTTATATCATGTTCCAAATTTTCGTGATTCAGTTATACATACTAATGAGGGCCACGTTTACTTCTCCATCCAGTTTCTTCTTTTGAGATGTGTAGTCACTACCTTCTCCAAGTCTCTTGTGGCTGCGCATTCGACCATATTCAACTAAAGTTCCTGAAGAAGTGCCTGCCTGAACAAGTACTCCCTAAATCCTTGCTACTAGGCCGGTTAAGAATATATGACTACCACCCATTCAATAAATTCAGTACCATGATGTTATAATACCGAATAGCAGTCTCCAAGCAAGAAGATAAGGAAAAATTCAATGGGTTAGAAAAAAACCATGATCTCATTCAATCATTCTATCCCAGCTGATTGGAAGGACGTGCGGTGACAAGAAATTTACGAAAAACTATGTAGGACTACAGATGCCCTAACTAAGAAACTGGACAAAAACTAAAATATCTTATTGATAGCAGTGATTGGACTAATAGTGCATGTCATTACTGTGTTGTAAACTTATCAATTAAACAAATGAATATCGAGTAGACCCTCTGCTTTAACAATTGCGTCATCCCTAAGTAAATTAGAAAAATATTGTGATCTTCCTCAAAAACATGTTAACATTATGAAAGGCATTTTCTATGGAGCTGCCAATTTTAGTCATGAAAATAACAAATTGACTGGTCTTAAAAAAGACAATACAATTAAAATCACAATAGCTTATAAGTCAAATAGTATCGCAATGTTAGATAAAGCTGACTTAAAAAAAACTAAAAAAAAATTGCCTTGATCAAGTCATAAAAAGTGTCAATGGCACAGTGAAAAAATCCTTGTGTGACCAGTCTACTCCAGTCGGAACCTACCAACTCCATTCATTGGTAGCGTGAGTTGAAGTCCACTGACTCATCAGGTAAAGTGCCGAGAACTGTATTTTCAATTAACTATCAGTGTCTGTAGCTCAGTCCTTATTCCTAAAATCACCATCTTATTCCCAGATCCTCAATCCATTTTGAATTTTGTCTCCCTATTATATTCCAGTAAACAGTGACCTTTCATTTTAGTGACATATATATTTCTATTACAAGTGAAGTAATATAGCCATATTTTTTATCAGTGATCGGTTATATTTCGTGCCAAGCATATTTGAGTAAATCTCGGCTTGAAATCATAGTGCAAATTAGATCAATTTGATTTTGCGCTTACACCACTAGTAGAGTAATTTCTTGCAAATTTTTTGCTTCAATCATTACAACTTTGTCTGGTAAATTTACCAACAGTCCTGTGGTGTCTATCTGTGTGTCAAGCAACAGTGTCTTTAAAACTTATGCCAAGTGTATCATTTTCCCAAATGATCATAGGTTCTGTATAAAGTGGTGCATTTACCTGCTGTTCTATGCCAGACTTGTCGAAGGAAATCTTACCTACTCTTAGAATGTGGTAATCTTGGAAGTCAATTCTAGTTATTTAGTTACCTCAATTCATAACTAGTGTGGCACTAGTCAGTCTTCATAACCTATTCAACACAGTAGACAGTGCCACAGGGTTCTATAGAAGCCCCTGTAACATCTTTGCATTTTAAGTGAAATTATACCTTATTTTACCGAAATCAAATAGTTTTTCTTGAACCAGTTTTGGTAGACCAGTACATTTTTCACTGCATTACCTTACTGTTCTGGTTGCTGCCAGATTGTTGGTTCACCGTAATCACTGATTAACTACTCTGCTGCAAACGCATTAAATTTGAGCCAAGTCATTGATTTACTTAAATCAACTATAAACCCAGGACTTAACAGTGTGGCACGCAACAACATATATATATGAAATATATATTAAATCTATATATTGTTGCGTGCCACACTGTTAGGTTCTGGGTTTATAGTTGATTTATGTAAATCAATGACTTGGCTCAAATTTAATGCCTTTGCAGCAGAGCAGTTAATCAGTGATTACGGTGAACCAACAATCTATATATGTATATATATATAATTATATATATATATATATATATATATATATATATAGAGCTACAAATGTCCTTTAATATCTAATTCGCTCTACATCAAAATTAATATATTTTCATATATGTTTAACTGAAGGGGAAATTTTTAGGCGATAATAGAATTGCCGGCGGACGGGCACGAACCATCGACATCTTCAATTCCAGGACTGGCAGTGAAGCTTTAGCGGTGGCGGGGTGGGCTAAGGCTTCACTGCCACTCCTGGAATTGAAGATGTCGATGGTTTGTGCCCGTCGGCTGGCAATTCTATTATCGCCTAAAAAAATTCCCCTTCGGTTAAACATATATGAAAATATATTAATTCCGAGGTAGAGCGAATTAGATATTAAAGGACATTTGTAGCTCGATATATGTATATAAATCATGGTAATGTGATATGATTTATATACATATATATATATATATATATATATATATATATATATATATATATATATATATATATATATATATATATATATATATATATATATATATATATATATATATATATATATATATATATATTATATATTGCTACTTTCAAAATGCATATTTCCCCTCTGTGAAATGTTATGTAGAATTGTGCAACATTTTTTCAGATTCCTAGATAGCTTAGAGATAGGATGTTTTAAATGTGTTCAGATTTCGCATAACATATTGTAAAAGAATATATATATAACGTAGAATGTAAAGAGAGAGAGATTTTCTTTGTCCGTTCGAAACTATGATTGTTTCCCTTTTATGTCAGCACTGTGAGATTAGAGGGTCTGCGAGATCCGTTTGCTTTCCTAATCTGTCAACACGTTTGATAAGCGAGCTCAAATCTTCATTAGTGTTTTGAGAATCTGTCATCGTATGAGATAAGACCTTTCTGCTTCAGTCGATCGAGACGAATACATGTCTTTTTTTTAACAGACTGGTCTTGTACGTGCATGTCTTTGTCTAAGCCATGTGCAGTTACACATTTTGTGAGTAAGATTGCATAAGATTTTGAAGCTTCTGGACGAGTTATTGTCTCAAAACGTTTTGTCATCTCCTCTGTCCAGTTTCCGCAAAGGAAGAGAATTCATTATATCTTAGAACCGCGAGGCAATCAGATCTCCCTCTCTCTCTCTCTCTCTCTCCTCGCTCTCTCTCTCCATCGCATAGCACTTTTGATCTTAAAGTAACGGAACGTAAACTGGTCACTCGTAACTTGAGTCATATTTGATATTTCTTAGAGTTTATTTAGTGTTATTTAGTGTTTTTTGTGGAATCTGAGCAAACATTGTTGTTGTAACAGGGCCTGGTTTTTGTGAAAGTGTGATACAAGCTGCAGCAAGAAAGAAAGAAGTTGGTATACCAAGGTAAAGTGTGTTATATTTTTATTAGTTGCAACTAATAACGGATAGGAACTGTGGTTAACTAATAACTAATATCTAATAGTTATGATGGTTTGGTAAGAAACTAATAACTGATAGGAACAGTGGTTAACTAATAACTAATAACAGATGGTTACGAAGGTATGGTAAAAACTGATGGTTACAATGTTTTGAGTGAAAAAGATTTACACTTTTACATATTGCGAAGTTTTGTTTTGTGTTTGTTCCAGTGTTTGTGCACTTGTTCATTTTCTTATCAAAGTGTGCCTTTTTATTTTATATTTTCATTTGCATTCACAATTTAATTGACTTAGTTCTTTTCATAGCTTAATCATTGCACATTTAATTAAATTTAACACTTGTGAATTAATTTGCATTTACTTAGAATTCTGTTCAAGTTTTATTATTGTTTAGCATTTGTGAATTAATTTCTAATTTTCAATTATTGCCTAACACTTTTGAATTTTGATTGAATTAATTCTTGAATTTTGTGATAAATTAATTTTGATTTAATTATACTTAATTGATTCAAGAATTAATTAAACTTTACTTTGTTTTCAAGTAACAGTAATTTTCCCTGATATTGTGAATTTTACTTATAAATTCTGAGTTTAATAATAAATTTTTGTATTTAAAATTTTTATAAGTATTTCATTTATAACCAGTATATTTGCATTTGATTATATTGATAATAGGTAGAAACATAGAGTGGTAATTGATTTGCTTTCCTTCAATTTACTTGAAGTGACTTAGAACCAGGGAAGTACTTAGACTTCTGAAATCAGGGAAATACTTAGACTTTTAAAGTTGTTGATGGAGTGATGCCCTTTGATTAATTTAATTACTTACAAGATTACCTCACACCTGTTTTGATGAACTTAGTCTGATTTTTCTGCAATACTGGTAAGTTGTTAAGGGATCACTGTTGCCTTTAGAGTATTCAGTCGTTTAATACTTGTGATGAGGGTTCAGGTGTCTGGCTTTTGTGAGGTAACTTGGCACTTCGTCACAATATATATATATATATATATATATATATATATATATATATATATATATTATATATATATATATATATATATATATTGTGACGAAGTGACGAGTATCTGGTTACAAAACTTACCATTTGTACTTGTTAGAGAAAGTGGCACTTTTAATCCTGGGTCAGGGACACCATTTATACTTGGTGCACGGTTTGGTCAAGTACCTGGTTGCTAGTTACCTCACAACAGCCAGATACCTGAACCTTCATCACAAATACCAAATGACTGAATACTCTAAAGGTAACAGTGATCCCTTATAGAACTTATTAATCAAGTAAAAATCAGACTAAGTTCATTAAAACAGGTGTGTGATAATCTTAATTAAAGGGCCTCACGCCTTCAACAATTTTAAGTCTTAAGTACTTACCTGGTTCTAATTCGCTTGAGGAAAATGGCACAATTACCAATCTGTGTTTTTACCCAAACAAAATTAAATTAAATATTAATACTAATACTGGTGGTATATGATACGCTCATAAAAATTTTAAATACAAAAATTTATTTCTAAATTCAAAAGTTATAAGTGAAATTCACAATCTTAGGGAAATTTGATATTACTTGAAAACAAAAGTTTAATTAATTCTTGAATCAATTACTAAACATAATTAAACAATAGTTTTATCAAGAAAATTATTTAATTCAAATTATAATGCAATAATCAGATTTGGAAAGAAATTTAATTGAATGCAAATTAATTAATAAGTAAAAGATTATACAATAAGAAATATTCAAATTAATTAAACGAAATGAGAATATAAAAACACAATAATATGAAAAACAGTAAAAGCAATAAGAGTACAAACATTAAAAGAAAAAATAAAAGAAAAATGCATAAAAAGTAACAATTTTATCCAAAACACTGTAAACAAAACCTTAAAGTGCACTTCAAAATATTTGTAAAGTATAATACCTTCAGTCGCTGCAGTTTCTTTCAAAAAGAAAGGCCTGTTACCATTTTCAACACTTTTGTGGCACCACACAAAAATAACAACACTATGCTCAGATTCCACAAATAACAAATATGTTACTAAGAATTTACACAGAGCTAGTAATATCGAGTGACCAATTTATACAAAAACGTGAGTTACATTACGGTAGTGGAACAAAATCTCGTGAGAGAGAGAGAGAGAGAGAGAGAGAGAGAGAGAGAGAGAGAGAGAGAGAGACATTGGCCTCCCATACGCACAAAATCTCGGAGTGGAATGAAATGTTCTTTCTTTATGCTTATATCGCATACAAGTTCGAGACGAAAACATATCATGTCACTCAGTGACGTCATGGAATTTTCCAATTCACAATTAACTACTTGCGAGTCGATAAGTCCTCTTTTGACAAATCAAAAGAGATGAGCGTTAATTTATTAGAGATATTAAATGGTTTCCTAGCAATAGAATCTTTAATTACTGCAAGTAAACATAAAATGATATCGTTGTATGGAAGATTCCTGAAGGATCTGATGCAATGAGGCGTACAAGTCTTACGTGGTCGGGTATGTGAAGGAATAGTTCAACTGTATTCGTCAAACGAATCACTTAGGACGCTAAAAAATTAGCTGGCTCAGCCATTTTCAAGTTGTGAATACGAACCTTCTCTTGAGGGTTATGCTACTACCGTCTCTCTCTCTCCCCCTTATGTATGTTTCAATGAGGAATTACACATTACGTAAACATGTTATCTTTAAATATGGGAATTTGAACACAAAAATATACATTTTGCATCATTATGCACAGTTTCTGAGGGGAATTACTTGCCTTACCAAAACCAGAATTGCATTACGAAACTCATATTATAAGAATATATATATTATATATATATATATATATATATATATATATATATATATTTATATATATATATATATATATATATATATATATATATATATATATATATATATATATATATATATATATATGTGTGTGTGTGTTGGTGTGTGTGTATATATATATATATATATATATATATATATATATATATATATATATATATATATATATATATATATTTTATATATATATTCGAATATTATAACCATTTGTGGCATCGGGAAATTCAAAAATCAATTTAGTTTGATTCACTGCAAGAGAAAATTTTTCAAGATTATTTCCATTCGAAGTTTCATTTCTTTAAAAGTTTTGTCATTTCAAATAATAATATGGCATTATGACCTGAAACTGTTGTCTTCACGACATAATAAGGTGAAATGTCTGTTATTTACGATAATGCACGTGTGTTTAGTACATAAATGTTTACAACGTTTGCTTAAGGACAATACTAGATAAGAGTCCTTCCTGGCCAGGCCCCAACACCGGTCAGTTCAACAGTACTCCCTGAGCGTTCCGTCTCTGAGAAGTCTGAGAGCATACTGCCTTATATTGATACGATACTACCAAATTTATAAATTACAACGTTTTCCAACGATTAAGGATCACTGACCGAAAGTCCTTTCATACGACTGATATTTAACAAACAAAAACAAAAGAAAACAAAAACGAGCACGTCGGTATTTTAATAAAATGCGTTCAATTTTTATAGCTTTTTGGTTTATGAAAAGGCGAACATGAAATGAACGGTGTACTGTAAGTGATAATCATCCATTACATTTTATATATATATATATATATATATTATATATATATATATATATATATATATATATATATATATATCTTCTTCTTCTTCCCAGCTTGTTCCCATTTTTTATATGGGGTCGCCGTTTCGGATGAGCCGTTTCCATCTATTTCTATCTTGTGCTTCTGCCTCATCAATTCCCTTCTCATTTAAGTCTCCTCTCACACAGTCCTTCCATCTCTTTCTTGGTCTCTCTCTTCTTCCTTGCACCTCCATCCCCATAGTATGTCTCCCAGCGTGGTCCTCATCTCTCCTCAACAGGTGTCCATACCATCTCAGCCTCCCCTCCTGCACTTTCTTTGATACTTCCACCACCTTAGTTGACCCCCTTATGTAGTCATTTCTGATCCTATCCACTCTTGTTACCCCAGACATCCACCTAAGCATTCTCATTTCTGCCACATCCATCTTCTTCTGCTCTGCTTTTCTCATGCTTGCTGTTTCCGTACCATACAGCATTGCTGTTCTTACCACCGTCTTGTGAAATTTTCCTTTTAACCTAAGCGGCACTCTTTTGTCACAAAGAACTCCCGAGGCCGCTCTCCAGTTGTTCCAGCCTGCCTGTACCCGATGTTTTACTTCTTCTTCCATACTTCCTCCCGCGTTAACAAAAGATCCCAAATACTTAAACTTATCAACTCTCCTTATTTGCTCTCCACCAAGCTGAATACTTTCTCTATCATCCCCCTCAGTGGTGGTACACATATATTCTGTCTTGGATCTACTTATTCTCATTCCTCTGTCCTCCAGTACTTGTCTCCATCTTTCCAATTTCACTTCCAGATCTTCCCTGCTCTCTGCACACAGAACAATATCATCCGCATACAATATGTTCCATGGTACTGTCTCCCTTACTTCCTCTATTATAACATCCATCACTATGTTAAAGATAAATGGGCTCAGAGCCGACCCCTGGTGTAATCCTACTCACACCTCAAAACCTTCTGTCTCCCCAACACTGCTCCTCACTCTGGTAAATACATTCCGGTACATTCTTGTATCAATCGCACATACTTCTCTGGCACCATCTTCTCCCTCAGGCTCCTCCATACCTCTTGTCTCGGGACTCGGTCATAAGCCTTTTCAAGGTCAATGAATACCATATGTAGGTCCCTTTGTCTTTCCCTGAATTTCTCCATTATAAACATAAATACCTAACACCTTTTCCCCTCGGGAAAAAGAATGAAAGATTAAAGCAAATAAAAGGATAAAGCAATCAATAATTAAATGGTGGCATAGCTTTGAATAAATAATACAAAACATACATAATACTATTAATCATTTTACATTCTAAAATAGTCAGGTGGTCTACTTTGTCTGGTAGACCTTCGAAGTTTTGGTAATTCAGTTATCGAACTATCAGGTGAGTCATCAGAAGTATTACCATTTTCATTTCCCAATATTTTTTCTGCATATATATATATATATATATATATATATATATATATATATATATATATATATATATATATATACATATATATATATATATATATATATATATATATATATATATATATATATATATATATATATATATGTCATATCACATTACCGTGATTCATATACATACATCGAGCTACAAATGTCCTTTAATATCTAATCACTCTACCTTGGAATTAATATATTTTCATATATGCTTAACCGAAGGGGAATTTTTATTAGGCGATAATAGAATTGTCGGTGCCCAGGCGCGAACCCAGGACACCATACAAATCCAGGACATCAGTGAAGCTATTTACCCACTCCACCACCGCAAGAGGCTATAAGTTAATGCCATCTCTCACCCTCAAATACCTTTCGTGCTCAGGTATTCGCTGATTTGGAGCCAGCATTAACCCACCTCGACCTTGGTAGTGTTGTAGTGCTTATGACAGCACGTAGCCATTATATAAGTCATATCACATTACCATGATTCATATACATACATCGAGATACAAATGTACTTTAATATCTAATTTACTCTACCTCGGAATTAATATATTATCATATATGCTTAACCGAAGGGGAATTTTTATTAGGCGATAATAGAATTGTTGGCGCCCGGGCGCGAACCCAGGACACCATACAAATCCAGGACGTCAGTGAAGCTATTTACCCACTCCACCACCGCAAGAGGGTATAAGTTAATGCCGTCTCTCACCCTCAAATACCTTTCACGCTCAGGTATTCGCTGATTTGGAGCCAGCATTAACCCACCTCGACCTCGGTAGTGTTGTAGTGCTTATGACAGCACGTAGCCATTATATAAGTCATATCACATTACCGTGATTCATATACATACATCGAGCTACAAATGTTCTTTAACCCTTAAACGCCGAAGCGGTAAAAAAAAAAATGTCTCCCGTGTGCCGGAGACGTTTCAGAGTGAGCGCGGGAGCGGAAAAAATATTTTTTTCAAAAAATCATAGCGCGCTTAGTTTTGAAGATTAAGAGTTCATTTTTGGCTCCTTTTTTTGTCATTGCCTGAAGTTTAGTATGCAACCATCAGAAATGAAAAAAATTATCATTATCATATATGAATAATGCGATATATGATAGCGCAAAAACGAAATTTCATATATAATTGTATTCAAATCGCGCTGTGCGCAAAACGGTTGAAGGTAACAAGTTACTTTTTTTTTCGTTGTAATGTACACTAAATTGCAATCAGTTTGGTATATAACAAATTGTAAAACAATAAAAGCAACGCAGAGAAAATATTATCACAAAATAATGCATGAATTCGTAACACGCAGACGTAAACACATATTTTTTTCAAAAATTCACCATAAATCTAAATATTGTCCTAGAGACTTCCAATTTCTTTCAAAATGAAGACAAATGATTGAATATTACTATACTGTAAGAATATTAGCTTACAAATGCGGTTTTCGACCATATCTGACGAGTTAAAGTTGACCAAATGTGTAATTTTTTTATATATATATTTTTATATGCAATTATTTCGGAAATAAGAAAAGCTACAACTTTCAAATATTTTTAGTTTTATTCTACATGAAATTGCGCACATTTTAATATATAAAACTCTATGAAATGCCTAATATGAAACGGAGCAAATATTCCGAGAATGGGACTTACGCATTTCGGAGATTTGTGGCGGAGAATCCGCGCGCGGAGGGAAGGAAAGTTTTTTTAAAAATTCACCATAAATTTAAATATTGTGCTAGAGACTTCGAATTTGTTTCAAGATTAAGATAAATGACTGAATATTACTAGACTGTAAGAGTTTTATCTTACAATTGCGTTTTTCGACCATTTCGGTAGAGTCAAATTTGACCGAACGTGGTTTTTTTTCTATTTATCGTGATTTATATGCAAATATTTCGAAAATGAGAAAAGCTACAACCTTCAACTATTTTTTGTTGTATTATACATGAAATTGCGCACATTTTCATGTATAAAACGTTATGTAACGGCTAATTTAAAATGGTGCAAACATTACCACAATCGCACGTATGATTTTTTCGGAAGAGTTACCGCGCGGACGTAAAGAAAATTTTAATTTTTTCATAAATTCACCATAAATCGAAATATTGTGCAAGAGACTTCCAATTTGTTGCAAAATGAAGGTAAATGCTTGAATATTACTAGAATATAAGCGTTTTAGCTTACAATTGCGTTTTTCGATCATTTCGGTAGTGTCAAAATTGACCGAAGGTTGAAAATTTGTCACTTATCATTTTTTATATGAAAATATTTCAAAATGGATAAAAGCTACAACCATGGGTTGTTTTTAGTTGTATTGTGCATGAAATTGCGCACATTTTCATATATAAAACTTTATGTAACGGCTAATTTAAAATGGTGCAAACATTACCACAATCGCATGTATGATTATTTTCGGAAGAGTTACCGCGCGGACGTAAGGAAAAAGTTTTTTCATAAATTCACCATAAATCGAAATATTGTGCTAGAGACTTCCAATTAGTTGCAAAATTAAGTTAAATGATTGAATATTACTAAAATATAAGAGTTTTAGCTTACAATTGCGTTTTTCGACCATTTCGGTAGAGTCAAAGTTGACCGAAGGTTGAAATTTTGTCACTTATCGTTATTTATATGAAAATATCTCAAAACTGATAAAAGCTACAATCATGAGTATTTTTTTGTTGTATTCTACATACAAATGCGCACATTTTCATATATAATAGTCCATGTAACGGCTAATTTAAAATGGTAAAAAAATTATGTCAAAGTGACGAAATAATTTCCGAGATGTGTCACAGATACTTTTTAGTGCGGCAAGAAAGAAATTCGCGCTTGCGCGCCTGCGTAACGATTGTAAACAAAACAACACCTTGATCCGTGAACTCCCAGCATCCCCCAAGGCGCCTGATTCAAGAGTTTTCGGCTGGTAGGCCTAAAAGTATTTTTCCGCGAATTTTTAAAAAAACTTTTGTATGTCGACGTAAAATACGTCCAGTCGGCACCCGAGAGACAAAAAATGTCGACGTAAAATACGTCCAGTCGGCGTTTAAGGGTTAATATCTAATTCACTCTACCTTGGAATTAATATATTTTCATATATGCTTAACTGAAAGTATATATATATATATATATATATATATATATATATATATAGATATATATATATATATATATATATATATATATATAATATAGTTGGTAGACAGCAGAGCCTGAATTGACAGGAGGTGCCAACACAAGAGAGCTGAGCCAAGGGTAAGTGGGGCCTACATTGCTTGTTCATGTACTTACCTAGATGGTGTACAGATCACACATGACTTAAATGGCACTGGATAAGTGATCGGGCTAGGTGTAAGGTGACCGAACCTAGTTGTATCACATATCAATGTGCATATCAGCTTAAGATGGTAAAAGGATAGCCTTTTTGACCTTAGTCAAGAGCTTATAATGGCAAGTATAAATTCAATCACAGGCAAAAGGAAGACTGAGTGGAGCAAATGTCTTGGCTAGGAAGACGAGAAAAAAGAAGGTCTAACTTCACCTTTGGCCTTTGAACATCATAACTGTGAACATGATGGGTAAGTAATGATTTCAACCATTGTGCCACTGCTCCAGGAGATTAGTGAAATGCTGCTTAACTTTGGCCCAGCAAGGCTGGATGAAGGCAGTGGCGTTAGAGCAACACTGCAACAAAACATGACAAAAAATCTCACAAGGGCTGTGGGGTCCTGTTTAATAATGCAAACCTTGATCGTACAAGAAAGCAAAGATCTACTGTTGAAGGTAGTGAACTACAGGAAAAGCTCGCTAAACAGTGTCGAATAAATCATGACAATGAGGCATTTATTATTTGTGAAAATGTGGCACTTGTATCAGATCTTCGACAAGTAATGACCATGAATCTCAACAGAAGACTATGTGAGTGCACTCACACAGTTAATGAATAGTAAATTATTGGCAAAACTAGGTGCAGGTGCTGCAATTGTACAAGATCTGAAATACCATCATGTATGTCTCACTGGCCTTTACAATTGGGAAAGGTCCCATCTTAGAAATTTTGAGAAAGAACAATGTCACAGTGAAAAACCGATGTATATCCACCGGTTCTATCAGAGCTGGATCATTGAAACCAGCTTGAGTTTGGATGGTCCTGCCATATTTCCTCTTGCAGACATATTCCAATTATACCAGCAATGCCTGGAACAATAGAGCATTGCCTCACCCACTGTAAATACAAAAAGATTAAAGGACAAATTGCTAGTAAAAATCCCTGAATTAAAAGCACTCAAGAAAGGAAGGAGTGTGCTTCTTGCCTTGTTGAAAGATGTAGCTTTAGTCCTATCTCAGGCATCTAACTACTCAGGTACATTTGAGATTGCTAAAGCAGCAAAAATACTGAGGAAGCATATTCTGGATCATCAGTCCAGTTTTGACGCCACCTTTTGTGAAGGATGCATCAATGATGCCATGCCTCAAAGTCTGCTTCATTTCACTAGTATGGTCGAGCATGGCACAGATATAAAGTCACAGCAAAGGTTTGGCTCATCAAAGTCAAACCTGGCTATTGCTCAGATCCTGCAGTACAACTGCTTCTCAAAACAGAAGGAAGGAGCAAATGTACATCACCGGTTGCTGTGGTGGGTGCAAGGTGCAGGCTTGGAATTACATGTACAGTTTTGTGTAGCTGCAAATGTGAAGGGTAATCATAATATGAGGTGAAACTATAATATTTCCAATGATGCTTCAGATACATCTGAATGAGAATTTCGTCACACTAAAGGGTGACTCCATGCATCTTTAAAATCTGGTGTTCATTTCAAGCTTTAAAAAAGACACTGAGACAGTGCTCGAACATAGATAAGATACTTTGTTTTCATACTCCATTGTAGTCTTGTGCCTGTATACTTTTCAGTAGTATTATGGGGTCCCTTTCGAAGATGTAAAATTAATAATAGCCCAATAGAAATTCTAGAAATGTAGGCATAGATAAAAAAATTCATGTCTCTATCTTTTTTAGTTGCAGTTATCAAGCAAAATGTTTCATGGTAGTCATTTTGTACACCATCTTTATCACAATGGTAAATATAGTAGTAGGAGCTCTGGTGATATTTTTAATTAACTGTTCTACCCAGGAAGACATTACCTGAATAATGATTGATGTATTTATTTCAACAATGATTTACTCAGAAATCAAAACAACTAGCAGCCATCTTGAAAAATTGCAGCCATATTGAAATTTTGCATGGACATCAAGAATTTTTAAAAGAACGGGTTAAAATTAACACTTGTGCCTAATTTCATGTTTGTATCACAAACTGAAGTATATTCTACTTATCTGCAGCACTAAATTTCTTTTCCCATAGATCACTTTTACCACCAGTGCTTGTTCACGTTTATCCCTCGGCTGTTATTACTTGTCTTCTCTTCATCTCTTATTTTCTGCCCAACTACCTCATTCATCCTTTTGTAAACCTGCAATTATTTTTCTCTAGTCATTCAATTACACTCTAAAATAATCTACTTTTCCCCTAATCATAAGGCTCATCCTACCACTTTATACTTTTATTTACTCTTTGTACATGGCTTTAACCACAAACATTCCCTGTTGCCTATATATGACCTAATCCTGGAATTTTACAAACTCAATATTCTAATCTCTTTTGTGTACCTTTTAATTCTAGCCATTTCTCATACATTTTTTGTTATGTGTCATTCTCATTTAATCTTAAATTTTCTCCATAACTTTTACAGCCATGTTTTCACATTTTCCTCTTATCTCTTTATTTTTCCTTCTCTGCATCATTCATCTGCTCATCCCATCACTCACAGATTTTATTCGCTTTCTTCTAAAGAGTCTCTGCCTACCCCAAATCTTAGTGCGCTCTTATAAAATGATTGAAGCATCTTTATTCTAGCTGTTACATTATATCTTCCTCATCGTCATCCAACAATCCCTTACCTGAAGATGGAAAACATCACAGACAGACATACAGGGCTTGGAAAATCGGTTTTGGCAGCATCACGTTCCATAGCAACATTCTACAGAAAATTAATACTCCACCCCTGTAATGAGCTAGGTCCACTTAGCATCATTATCATCCAATCCTGCTAGCTGCAATATGGTCAGATTCTTCAAGAGATGGGCCGGACTAAGGAGATCCGGCATTTGCAGCAGTTCCTGACTCTTAAGAACTAAATCTTGTTAAGTTGCAAATTAGTAATTTACGACACATTCAAGCCATATGAAGAACTTTCAACGAATTTCATTCAAATACCACACTAGGATATAATGGGACTCACACGAGGATAGTCACACATGAAAGAAAAAAACCAAGATTTACAAAGTTTGCCCAACGGAATGAATCACAAATATAGCGAGGTGACTGAAAGTTATGAAACATTGAAGTAATTAGGATACAGTACGCATAGTGGGATGTAGTAACATAGTTGGAGAAAGGATAAACGAGGTTGGATGATATCAGTACATGTTCTCTTGTATGGGAATAAAATAGATAATATAAAGAGCAATTTTAATACGACCTGTATTGCTGTACAGACATTACTCACTGTATGAAATTCAAATCATACCTAAAAGATTCCGTCAATTCGAAAATAAAGCTTGAAGAAGAATATTAGGAGTCACATCAGATGATGTTCACATAAACCCTTTAAGAATAATACATGATTGTCTCAGCAGGCCACTTGAGGACACTAGACCAATTGGAAAATCAAGATATGTTTGGATGAGAATTACCTGATGGGAAGCGGGAGATCAGAGTGGAGATTTGTGGAAAGTAAAGTCAAGAAAGATACGACTGGCGAAATTCAACAGATGTCATTTGCATCAGCGGTGATGATGATGATGATGATGATGTTGAGTAAGTAGAGCACAAAACTAGAAGCAGCGAATAATGCTGCTGTGGCTCTGTGCGGAGCAGATGCCACACCAATGATGATAATAGTGGTAATGTTAGAAACAAATGTTAATAAGGATACAATAAAAATAGGTTTCTAAGAAAGGAAAAGAACACTCGTAACAGTAAGCACCACGAAGGCTCAACAGGTATTCAACAGGTTTGGTCAACAAGCACAACAGGTGGTTACCATGCCGGAAGCTGCAGACAAGTAAAGGAGAAAGATGATAATAAAAAAGAGCCTTGGAATAGAATTACTGTCTCTTTCGTATCAAAATGGAGGAACAGCCAATGTATTTTTGCCGAGATTTCATAATGGCGCGTTTGGCTTCCATTTTCTATTAAAAATCTAGCTAGATAAATAAAGATGGAAGTTACTTTTCCGTCAGTAATGTAGTCATGAAGTCATTCATTATCGACAAGGGCATAAAGTACATGTTAAGGATTGAACGTTGTGTAACTGCATGAATCAAATAAAAAAATGCAGCAATAAGAATGCATAAAAGAACGATATTTTTAAGACTATTGCCACAGATTGAAGAGCGTGAACATCATATAATGCTTTTATTCACAATAATTCCATTATTCATAATACTATGTGAATTTACATCTACGTTTCTATGGAATATATATATATATATATATATATATATATATATATATATATATATATATATATATATATATATTAATATGAATTATTATCACATCACCCTGATTCATACGCATACATTCAGCTACAAATGCCCTTTAACACCCCAATTAGCTTTACCTCGGAATTGATATATTTTCATATATGTTAACCGAAGGAGAATTTTTTAGTTGATAATTTTGTCCTCACTTGATGGCCGAGTCGGTAAGACGTCACTGTAGTCCTGATTTCTCCTGTGTGTGCTTGTTCAAATCTACGAGGACGAAATTATTATCAACTTCAAAATTTCGCTTCGGCTAACATATATGAAAATATATTAATTCCGAGGTAGAGCGAATTGGATATTAAAGGATATTTGTAGCTTTATATATATATATATATTATATATATATATATATATATATATGTATATATATATATATATATATATATATATATAGCGTAGTTGTTTACAACCACGTCTATACGTATCTAATTATGCATTTGCAAGATATGTCAAAGAGATAACGGAATGAGATAACGATAATTGGAAGAATAGCCGGTCTTCACAAGACGAGATCTGCCCTCACGAAACCATCTAACTTTGGAACAAATGGCCGGACGGTCAGGATCACAGAATTTTTGTCATTTTAGATACCTTCAAGACGTGTATGTATTTGTGGTATCCTTCCATAATTGCAAATCGAAGTGATCCCTAAATATTAAATTAAACCTGCTTCAAGTTATAAAGAATTCTTTAAAACTGTTAATATGCCCATACAAGCGTGCACACAAACATATATAAAGCATAAATGCACAATACACACTCAAGATATATATATATATATATATATATATATATATATATATATATGTATGTATGTATGTATGCGTGTATGCATAAATGTAATATAGAAACCTACATAACTAAGTCTTAAGTCGTGATGGAGATGTTTGTTTGAAATGAGCTTGGCGGAAAGAATTCTGATGACAAAGTCTGGAAGTGTGGTGGTTTTCTGTAAAGGTAGTGAAAGGTAATAACTTTTTAGTCAAAGACTTCTGGTATTTGATCACGTCATCTTTGCTCCCATAATAAGAGTTAAATTCTCTGTCCTCGTGAATGGAAAATAACATTGAGTATTGTTGTCAAGGTCCATAATATCATTTTAGAGAAATACTCTAATAATTTTTTATGACAATTGTGAAAAACCAGAACTGTGTGCCTGGAGTCGAAATTTTCGAGAGGATTCTATGGGAGACGTTGTCGGAGAGAGCAACCCCATATTTTTACCACCTTTTACAATTAAAGAAGTAAAATGGGAAACTGAGTTTTCCTCAAATCCACCATGTAACACACACACACACACACACACACACACACACATATATATATATAATATATATATATATATATATATATATATATATTATATATATATGTGTGTGTGTGTGTGTGTGTGTGTGTGTGTGCATATGTGTGTAACATTAAGGTAATTCAACGGTTTATAGCGAAGTTCAGAACGAAATTCTCCTAAGCATCGTGACTCTAGTTATGACCTGATAGCACTGACGGCCAATTCGATAAAATGAGAGTGAAAGTGAATTCTGGTAATCTATGGGTGTATCTTACATTGTTAAAATATTGTACACTAAATTTCCTACTGATTACATCCAACGCTGGAGACCTTAGCGTCCCACACAACATTTTTTACAAATGTTCACACACTAATGACAGTTTAGCCAGCTTGCAAAGTGACACGATCCACGCGCAGATTTCTAATGATTTGATAAGGTTCTTCTCTTACTTATAATGCGGGTAAGGATCCTTTCGTTCATAACATGTTCAGAAAATGACATAGTCATCATATACAAAGAAATACCTTTTTGTAAGGCTAAGAATCCTATGCCAAACACCACATGAAATGACAATAACTGTACTATATACGTATATCAAAATATGAAAAAGATAACACTGACTGAATGTTGAAGCTCTTCAAGCATAAAAATTAACTTACCTTATTTCGTTAGCAGAAACACAAAGGCCGATCTGAGCAGACAAGAGAGAGAAAGAGAGAGAGAGAGTAAGGACAAAGAGGGGACGAATTGTACCAACCCAGCGACGCTCAGAGCTACACTGTGCGTTGAAAGCTGGTTATGAAAGGGCCCAGGAAAAGAGAGAGAGAGAGAGAGAGAGAGAGAGAGAGAGAGAGGCTGCCTCTGGTTCGATACAGATTAGAGGTCGGGGAGATGCCAGATACCCCTTATCTGGTACCCCAAACGGCCAGCCCCTTCCGTAACCCCCAAACAGTAAAGTCCGTTATCTTATTATTCAGTGTCAAGGGTTTTTCAATGGTAATGTATAACAATATATTTCTTCACATGAATAACAATAATTATGATAATAACTGAGAGGAAAAGGAAGCTTGAATTCTTAAAGTATTTGTAATTAGTGTACACTACGCGCGGGGGGACACACACACACGCACACACGCACACAGACACAGACACACACACACACACACACACACATATATATATATATATATATATATATATATATATATATATAATATATATACATATATATATATATATATATATATATATATTATATATATATATATATTATATATATATATATATATATATATATATGTGTGTGTGTGTGTGTGTGTGTGTGTGTGTATGTATACTTACGTATGTATATACAAGTTTTTACAGTCACTAAAAATCTTTTATAACCCAACTAATGGGAGTCGAAAGCTTGGTACAATAAGGAAAAAGATCTCTCGTATTCAAATGAATCGTTATTTCTACCAGTGGTTTATCGGAATTACGACTCTGATGGCTTTACGACGAGCAGTTAATAGAATATAAATAGACAAATTGACAAAATTAGAGGTTATAAAAAGACATTTCCACTTCCTAACTAACACAAATGATACGACAGATTAGGGACAGTTTATCAAGCGAATAAAAACTAATACAAGCGTGAACTCAGGAAAATGATCGGTTGGATAAAGGTGTCATATCACAGCGACGCAGCCACGGGATCCCCCTTCGTCTTATGAAGGAAAAACATTCGATTCTTATTCGTGGCCGAAGAAGAAGAGAGAAAGAAGGAGAATAAGACTTCGTTTTGAATCACACATTGAACTTTCGTACCTTGCATTTGGATTTTCGTAACCTCTAGCGTCCTTTGTCTTTAGGAGTGACGATTCGTTCCTTGTACTTCACCGCCACGTTTCAAATGTATACGTAGAAGTACATACATGTAAGAGTAACCGATTCGTTATAGAAGTGGGTCTGTGACCAAGTTGCGGTGTCTGCATGACTGTTCGACATCTTGATGGAAAGGGCGATGTGAGAGGCCAGAAGAAATGACATTAGCGTCAGGCGCAAAGCTGTGGGATGAGCAAAAGGAGTCGTACCAAGCCAAAGCACTCTTTTGGAACACTGAATTTCTCGCACTATTTTCCGTAATTTCAATTCAAAGTATTTGTGGGAAGAAGCTGATAGTAAGCAAAAATTAGGAGAGGGAGTTAGAGATGTTAGACAGCAAGCTAAAGAAATCCAGAAAATAAAGGAAATAAAGTATGAAGACCTTAAATTGGCACTGAGAGAAAACTTAAAGGTAACGGTTGGCCCTGATGGACGGCAAGAATGAAGAAAGCAACCAGTGGAACATCCTAGGGCCAGAAGGCGGCTGGAAACCCCATTTGGCAAAGCCTATAGTGCAGCACGTGAGATGCATTCAATGACCTGTAAGATAGTTAGTCTCTATGGGCAAGAAAAGTAGGGATATAAGAAAGCAATGCAGAGGCTCATCTATTTAAGTGCAGTACTAATGTTGAATGCGAATGAGAGAAAAAGGGTCAAGGCTGCTGAGATGAACCCTTTGCATCCTGTCCATGTCGTAGGATGAATTGAAAAGGTAGGAAATATGGAGACACAAGTAGTGAAAAGTTACCTTTAAAAAAAGGATGGATAAGATTACTTTGAGATAGGATAACCATATGGAAACTATTGGATGACGATAAGCTGATAAAGAATGCATAAATCCGAAGAGTTGGGCTTCAGTGGATAAACTGATGAAACCTCTGTTTCCAGAATTTTACTGTGCCATGGACAGTTTTTTATTTTTCTGGAGTCCTCCTTTCAAGATACAGGGCTTTACGTTGAATAACATACACACAAACCTGGACACACACACACACGCACATACACACACACACACACACGCACACACACACACCACACACACATATATATATGATAATATATATATATATATATATATAATATTATGATATATATATTATATACATATATATTGAGAGAGAGACAGACAGACAGACAGACAGAGAGAGAGAGAAAAGCAACAATAACAAAATAACCTAGACGAGTATAAGTCTACATTATTTGTAGGAAAATGTAAAAATGTACACAATAATATCCACACGAATGCATTATGTGAGTACAGAATCTAACTAAAAAAATAAATAAATAAATAAAAAGTCTTTCTGAAAGAATGAAATTCGAGGAAGCTGAGAGGCTTTTTGGTATTCTGGAGTGGTTTGTCACCCACTTCGTCTTCCACTCAGTCGTGTAATGGGGGGCCCCCTTCAATAAACCCGCCACGAAAATGCCTTCGGGTAATAATGGCCTGGCTGCAGTTTCGCATTAGAGGATTATTTTCTTTTTGTATTAGGACTGAAGGGACACTATCCTGAGTCGTCTAGTTCTCTAATGGCACTCGCAAAAGCATAGTGCCAGCCATTAGTGCTACAGATGCCAGCAGCAATAATTATAATCATTATTAGCATTGGTATTATTTTCCTCGTTACCATTAATATTGCGGTTAGGACATAGAATAAAAAAAAAACAATAACCCTGATTAATACCATTATCCTTAGATTTTCTTCGGTAAGTGTTTTATTGACACAATTAAGGAGACTTTATTAGGCATAAAATTCTATCCCATAGATCTTGCTTTAATTTACTTCTTATAAACTCAGCGGTGCCTTCCAGAGTCCACAGCCCACATCCAGAAGGCTATTGCAAGTATTCATTGCTGGCAGACAAAATCGAACCTGCCTCTTGAATCAATATTATGGGTGTGCTGGCGACGCCTGCGTTCCCCAAGTGAGAGCTAACTTTTCTGGATGCCTAGATACCTCATGGGTGCCAGCATATACCATATATATATATACATATGTATATATATATATATATATATATATATATATATAATCTATATATATATTATATATATATATATATATATATATATATATATATATACATATATATATATATATATATACTATATATATATATATATATATATATATATATATATGCTATATATATAATATATATATATATATATATATATATATATATATAATATATAATATATGTGTGTGTGTGTCATTAATGATGTATAGTAGGCCTTCATATGTATGTTGGCCAATTTGACAAAAGTTGTTGGCTTAAGGACCTAAACATTGTGTGAAGTTACTGCACGGCCGCTAGATCGATATGGAAGAGAGGAAAAACAACATTCAGAATACGAGGTAAACAATGCATTTTACTACTTACCATATTTCTTTCGGTCATCTCAAAACCCGGCAACATATGGACGTAGTCTGTTAAAATCAAAATAAACAAGTAAAGAATGCTTCGAAGTGTCATAGGCGCCATCGAGTTCTCTGTCCGGTGGTGGCCTGTAGTTCGTATCTATATCGCTGCCAGAAGTTCGATTTTGGCTAACTTTAAGCTCAAATAAACTATAAAAATATAGCAAATACTGAGGCTAGAGGGCTGCAATTTGGTAAGTTTGATGATTGGAAGGTAGATGATCAACATATCAATTTCCGGCCCTCTAGCCTCAATAGTTTTTAAGATCTTAGGGCGGTCTGACTGCTAAAGCAAACAAATAGTTTTCCTTTTACTGAGGACTAATCAAAAAGACCTTTCTTTAACCCACCTTTCTTCCAACCTTCTTGTAACCTTCTCAAGTCAGGGGGAACGTTTTATTCTGAAAGTGTTGGAGGCTAAGCAGCTTCAGAGGAGAAGACGGCTATCGGAGAATTCTTTCCCGTCCGATCAAATCTGGTAGAGAGACCAGTTGATATCAGAGCTGCACGATCTACATTTGCATGCACAATGAATAAACAAAAACTACTATTTTATCCATGTTATATGTCTAATAGAAATCATGAATAAACTTTAAAAAACAAACTAATATTTGTTTCCATCTTAAATGTCTAAGGAAAACAAATTTGAAAAAGGTAATTACAATCATGCTCTGGTTAAAATCTCAATTAAAGAAGATCACAAACCTAGAAAGCTTACAACTTTTGTCCACACACCAGTGACGATAGGCTTACTGACAAAAACGCAGATGAACAAATAAAAAGAATATTGTAAGGGTGCTTCGAAGACATGACAATTTTGGCACAGGTAACATTTTGTAATGCTTCTGTTTTTCTAGTTTCTGCATGCACCCTTAAGTTATTTTCCCTCAATAATAATCATCTCCAGAAGACTTATCTAACTATCTTCCTTAAGATCAATGGCACCAGAAACGAGAAGAAAAATAAGTACTGAAATTTTGTTAATATTAACAATATTAGTAAGCAACAAATATAACAAAATCAAACCCCAAAATAAATCACAATGAGTGATATTAAAAAAAGACTATAACTTAGCGAACGTCATCAGCTAATGGAGATTTGGTTTCGGTGATAAATCTCCACCAGATGGGAGACTACGAGAAGTTCTCGAGAAGTGGACGCAACAGTTGGGGAGAGAGAGAGAGAGAGAGAGAGAGAGAGAGAGACCCCAATTTTCATCAGTCTTTCTAGGAACCTACAACAGTTTGTAAATGAAGGAATAGTGCTGTCAGCGGGTCCTTGATTTATACGTATATTCAAGGTGTGTGGATCGATTGTTATTACTAAGGTTCCTCATGAAATTATGGATATCGGAATTATCTAAAATCCTGATGCCATTGTACACTTTCTGGCCGTTGAACAATGGTTAGCAAATATACCGTCTAATTTACAGTTACCCTTGACGTTGATGCTTGCAAATCCTATTCATGTATTCATCGTCGTGCTGTTTAAATTTTGGAATACGTATGAGATGTTTTTTTTAACTACTGAACTTGAGCCACTCTGATTTCATTCTTGACAAGAAAATTTTTCCCCAATAAACATCCCCAGTCACTTTGCTAACATTACTTTGATGAACTCCTGTCTCCTCTTCTATACAGCTTTGGTAGTCTAGATCTGTCACATACCTCAGAAAAATTTCCAACCGATCACTATACTTAACATAGCAACTCAACATGTTTCTTCAGATTCACCCAAAATAAAAAATAAATAAAATGCTATGCTAGCTTCTCCACATTTCAGTATTGAAACTACTGTTTTTTGCAATCACATGCGCTCTTTCGGCGAGTCTTTTTCAAATTCGAAGAGATGCTGCAATTACTTGGTGTTCACAGAAGTTTCAAGAATCTCCTGGGCTGCCTTTTGATTTTTGAACTAGATGCTTTGAAGTATGTACCGGCAATTGAGGTGCTTTGTTCACTGGAAATGAAACAAATGCTGATCATTATAAGCTTTAGCTTGCACTTGAGTCAGGCACATCATATTCAAAAATAACTGATGATAACAAAAGACTTTGCTTTGCTTTCTATGCAAAGAAACCGAAGCATATGCTTGAATGATATATTGAATATTAGCTAGAATCTTATTCATGAAACCCAAATGTCGAATCAATTCAAATTGTCTATATTATCTACGCCTGAAATAACTGCAAAAGGTTTTACATAATTTTATTTAGTATAAACTGCTTGTCCTTTCTCTAACAACAATGCCAACAAGCATTGCGTTCTTTTCATGTGTCAATTCCAACCATATTACTGCATCAGTTTTTCCTTGTTGTCTATAGGTCACATTTCTAACTGGAATTTCAATATGAATCGACGTGTCTTGTCATACATTAAGGCGATGCTTTACACATAATTGAAATATCGATCAAAGCCACCTCTCAAGAACCTCCGGCTCCTGTGATCACATTACCCATGTCAGATGAAAGGAAAACACTTAACGAATACAATACTGCGAACCCAACTCTTTAAACAATAACCTAGGGCTCGTAGATGCCGGAGGTTCTGAATTCTTACTCAACTGACGATAGATGCTTTTTTAAACTCCATCGTTGGGACGTTATACAGATGAGAAAAAGATCGAGATATTATAAGGACTCGAATACCGCTCTTCGAAAATTCTTTACAGTTCGGAGTCGCCGTAAGTAATATGAGGTCGCAGCTAACTGGTATTCCATGCTTCTAAATATTCTACGGCATTGCTTCCTAGAAATAAGATCTCTTGAGGTTTAAAGTTGATTAACATAAGAGCTTCATTGAAAGCAACGGACTACTGTCATTTTTTTCTTTCATTTAAAGGGACTTTTTTCTATTAAGCTAATCTCTTACGTATGCTGGAACATTAAAAGTATACAATAGTTTGAAATATAATTTCCCTTCCTAGTCTATAGTGTAAATATATGCGTGTTCTCTCTCTCTCTCTCTCTCTCTCTCTCTTCTCTCTCTCTCTCTCTCTCTCTCTCTCCAAATATGCTTACATTCACGATGTCATACGGACACTGGGGAGTGAGTGTTGGCTTAAGAGAGCTTAAGAAGGAATAAAAACCCGAAAGTGATAGAATGAAGACAAAAACTTTGTGAAGAAAATAGAATCATTCCAGAGCAGGAGCAATTCAAAGAGAGAATAAAAGCTCGTTTGCGTGGATACGTGACAATGTCTACAGCAGTCAAAAGCAAAGTGAGAGAAAGGAGTGAGCAATAGAAATACAGGGTATAAGGCAAGAACTTTAGGGAGAATAAGAATCCGTTCTACTCGGATGCAAATACTCTGATGGATGGATAAGGAGAGATGCTGTCTGAAATAAAGGCAATCCTGGGTTGATGAAATGAGTATTCTGAAGTTCTGTTGAATGTAGAACACAGAAGAGAGGCAGGTTCTGTTGAGCCAACTCTCCTTTACGATTGTGAAATATGGATTCTGAATGCATTGTACGCATCATATCCAGGAGAAGTGGTGTGAATTCTTATGAATAGTAAAACATAAGTGTCATTTGCATTTAATTTTGCATACCATTATCTGCTTTAAATGATTTACTCTCTCTGCCTTCAGCTCTTCCCATTTAACGGTACTGGCTTAAGCAATCAAGTTTATATTGCATTCCTGCATTGCAGATTAAGTGACCATGTTTGCTGTGCAGTACTAGTCTGTGTTTCCACGGTGCCATTTTTCCCTCCACTGCCATCATTCACCAAGTTCTACGGGATGGAAGATTGAAGATGTATTTTATGCTATATGTATAGAATTTGCAACATCCTATATCCCTCAGCATATCCCTTAGAGGTTTTCCCAATAGTTATTTGCTTTGCTAGTGGCACTACTTGCTCTGTTACTTAATTGCAATGCCACGAAGTCAGTGAATTTGGTTCCCGTGTACATATCTCCTGATGTGAATGATAATGATTTATTAAGTGAAACATTAATTTCCATTTAATTTAACTATAACGTAGTTTATCGTATTCTGGTTATTAGTGTGTGGCTCACTGTTAATTGCCCTATTTATCCCATGTAAGCTTAATGTAACTTTGCATGGACTCGCCTGTCATAAAGGAAGTAGAGTATTATGAATATTTTTTATGCGGATATAAATAACTTCAGTGATATATATATATATATATATATATATATATAATATATATATATATATATATATATATATATATATATATATATATCCTTAAATCCATGGTAGAAAGATGAGAGGAGAAACAAGTACTTTCGTAATGTATTTCTACATTCTCAAGTTCGCACTGAATCAAAGAGAGGTTGAGAGACATATTTATACAAATGGAGGGCGGGGTTACAGTTTGATAAATCTCTAAGTGTCCTTAATTCTTGATCTTCTTTCCATTCCTTTTTTGCTCAAGGAACATCCTGCCAAGATTAACAAACTGTAACCCCGCCCTCCCTTTGTATAAATAGATCTCTCAATCTCTCTCTGATTCCGTGTGAACTTGAGAATCTAGAAATACACTACGAAAGCACTTGTTCCAAAGTCCCGTCTCACTCACCTTTCTACCGTGCATTTAAGGTTATACACACACACACACACACTCACACACGCACGCACGCACACACACAGACACACACGACACAACACACACACACACACACACACACATATATATATATAGATATATATATATATATATATATATATATATATATATATATATATATATATATATATATGGTCATCATCAACACGGTAAAAGTTCGACTCGGACCTTAGATTGGCTGCTCCGAAGCAGCTAGAATATTGATCTCTTTACAAACTACAATTCTACAGAATGCACATAGTCTGAAAGGACATAATCTAAATAGCGTATGAAGAACTGTAGGTCACATTTTCAAAATAGTGGTACGAAACTTCGAAATCTTCCAAAATGTTTCAGCATCCCATAGAGTTACTGAAGACATGAATTAATGCAAGGGACAAGGCTGTACATTGACGAAGATCAAAGCGATTCGGTGTAATTCCTTTCCCAAGTCAGACGTAATCTAATGATATCAGAATATCTGCATAAAATAAATGTCAGTACCTTGGTACTCTACTGAAATTTTCATTTGAGGCATATTGCAGTAAATTTAATATCTAAGTAATTTGTTGCATGAAAATTGATAAAATACAAGAATCGGTGAAGATTTTCTATTGCCATATCAAATCAGGGAAGATTGCCTATTGCTTTCAAGTGTAAAAACACGTTATCAAAACCATCCAAGTACGTATAACTGTTACAGGTACTAAAAACAGAAAAAAATTGGTTATTTTTTTCAATATCAATAATACTACGTACTGTTTTGTGTCGACAGTACCTATAGAAGAGGGGAACATCATAACTTTGGGAAAAGATTATATAAACAATAACAGGTTCTGTTACATTTAACAGAAAAAAAAAAGACAATCTTCAACCGAAAAGAACGACCCCGCGAAACAATACTTATCCTCATACGTCACTACCGAGCGATCCCCAGTGAGAAACTCGAACGGAAAATCTCGGAAATTCACTCACTACCGGGGGGAGAGAAACTACCAATTTTCGGCCAAAAGAATCACATTTATCCTTAAATTCGAGGACATTTGGAGAAACGAGCGAACTGAGGAATTTTGTGGAGAGAATTTTCCATCCAAGTGACGGTGCTTGAAGTTGGGGACATCACACTCTAGTGGACGAGCTAATCTGGGAAGCATTTGACTCGTGAGCACTCGAGGAGAAAAGGAGGGCGAGTTTCCCCTCCTGAAATGTCCGGATCGATCCATTCTGCCCCACGTCCCTAAGATCAACCACACGCCCGCACCTCCACTAACCTTCCACTGGAGTGGAATATTTGTTCTAGTTTCACACAAATTACGTTAAAAAAAATTATGCAACAGGTTTCTCTGAGTTAGAGAATGTTACTTTATTAAAATTAACTAAGAATTTCATTAATTTGATTGCTATTACTGCTCTCGGTCTTCAAGGACTAATAATTACTATAGATTTGATCAGATTCGTCTTCATGTGACATAAAAATATACACTAATATCGGTCTTGAAAATGAACGAAAGATCAATAAAATAAATCTTGAATAATGACAACACTTCATATGTAGGTACCGTATAAATATTGAGCACAGAACTGTTGTCAAACTTCCAGAGTAATACTCACGTCACTTGAAAGAAGGGGAAACCACAAGGGAAAAAACAAAAAAAACTACTAACAAAGCGTGAAGTTGGTGTCCATAGTTAAGATCGAAGCTTAACTTCATGTGACTTCGAGAAACAAGATCTAGGACCTGGTTGGGGGTCGGGACTCAGGGTTTGGTATGGAAAGGGCATGAGGAGGTTATTCGTTTGAAGGCACCGACGCGTCGGGCCATAAGCCTCCGAACCCACCCGGGAACTTGTTCCTAATTGACGAGCCCTCGAATGCTTCAAGGTCTGTCTTAGTCTGACAGCCGAGGGAAATTCGTCTTTGTGCCCATGGTACTTAAGGGGCATAATGCTGGTGGCCCAGTTGGGTTGAGGCCTTTTGTCAGGACGTCATATACGCCCTTTCAAGAACTGGAACTTACTAATGAAAAAGACTTCTCTTCGGCTGAGTTTACTTAATGTCTTCAATTAGCCTTATTAATCAAAATTGCACTATGGTGATAGAATCTTTTCTTTTTGGATACAGATAGTATGGTACCGAAAAGTAAATGCGCTCGTACAGAATTTACTGATAATTTCACCAGTATATATATAGTATTATATATATATATATATATATATATATATATATATATATATATATATATATGTGTGTGTGTGTGTGTGTGTGTGTGTGTGTATGTATGTATGTATATTATATATATATATATATATATATATATTATGATATATATATATACATATATATTATATATATATATATTATATATATATATATATATATATACTACATACGCACACACACACACACACACACACACACACATATATATATATATATATATATATATATATATATATATATATATATATATATATCACGAAGCATTCCAAATACTTGGTTATTACGCTTACCAATCATAGAATTCATAGTTACCTCACAGCACCCAGATACTTGAATTTTCATAACAAATACATATAATACGACTGAGTACTCTAAAGGCAACAGTGATTCCTTAATAAAAAAGCTTATTAATCATATGAGGTCTCAACATTTAAATACACTAAAGTATATCAAATATGTGACATATCAGACTAAGTTTGTCAAAATAATTGTGAGGTATTTATGTAGGCTTTAGTTAATAAATGGTATCACTCCAGCAAACAGCTTTAACAGCCTCCCTGGTCTTAAATCGCTTCAAGAAAACTGAAGGAACAGCAAAGTCTGTCACTTTAGCATGAACGCATAAAAATTCATATCATTGGTGGTTAATAAATGAAACAGTTATAAAATCTTTATATACAAAAATTTATTTCTAAATTCAAACTTTTCAAGTAGAATTCATAATCTTATTTTGAAGTAAAAATTTACTATAAATAGAAACAACACAAAATGTTTATTAATTCTTGACTTACATTATTAAGCAAAATAAAATCAAAATTGTTAATTTATAAAGAAATTGAATCAATTAATCAAAATTTCAACTGTTAAGAAACACATAAGATTTGAAAAGAAAATCTAAGTAAATTAAAATTAAATAAAAATTGTTAATGTGTGAAATTAAATCAAGTATGCAATATTACATCATTAACAAGCATTTAAGAAAGCTAATCAAGCAAATTGTGAATGTAAAAATATAACAAAACAAAAACTGCAAATGTATCAAAATCACCAAATTAAAAAAATTAAAAGAATTAAACGAAGAGTTCGGATGAAAATAAAGTGCATACATGAAATACAACATGTAAAATAATGTATCAATGGTATTTTTCAGTCAAGACTTTAATTTTATAAATATCACTTGTATACCTCAAATTTTGTCTTTTGCTACAACTTCAAAATTATACAAATGCAGTTCCATAAGAATATTTACCAAACACTAAGAGTGATCATTACAAATTAATTGTGCTAATTGTCTTAAAACCGCACGATTGGAAGAGAGAGAGACCGATGAAAGCTTAGAACATCTGGACTGGTTGACTAAGAATCTTTCTCTACTTTTACGTTGTTTAACCCTTTCGAGCCGGCCTAAAAAAAATCATATGCAGCACCCCAGACTGAGCAAACTTTGAGATCGGCCAATTTAAGAAAAAACACATCAATGGAAAGAGGAAGATATGCAAATGCACATGTAAGAAAAAATTCTAAAAGATTCTTCCTACCTTCCACGAAAAGTTGAAAATGACCATTAGAACGCCTTGTTGGGCCTACTTTACAAGACAGTAGTATATTTTACCAAGTTATACTTGTTTTTTCTAATAATTAATTTATTTCATTTCATAAAATTATAACAACAACTGGTATAGCATTCAGTTATCGCACATACCCATGGTGATATTTGCAGTTTTGTGACTGTCATCCATCTTATTATTTCCAGGTTAGTGCCACTAGCATTTTACCCCTGAGAAAATGGCCAGCAATGCAACACTGGAGGAGGTTAAGGCCTTCACTGAAGCCAGAAAAGCAATGGGGCTGGAGGGCACAAAACTGGTAAATTGGGTGACCAAGAAGATGAAAGAAGCTGCAGAGAAAGTTTCCCAGTCAGCCGAAAGGGAGAAAAGGGAGAAGCACAACAGAAAAGAGAAGCAGCTGAGAGAGCATTCCAGGTAGCCAAAAGGGAGAAAGAAAGAGAGAGAAGAGAAGCTGTAAAGAGAGCACATCAACTGCTTATGGAAGCCCAGAGTGCCACTCTGGCACCCGCGAGTGTGACTCCCCCTGCGCCCCCTCCTTTACATTCTCACTTCCACAGCATGGGTACCCTTATTAGGACTTGGGACGAAAGCAAGTCCGACACCTGCCTCAATCATGTCAAGCAGGTGTCCCTCAGGAAGTGGCCCCTCTCCTTGGCAACCATCTTGCTGGCAAAGGCTTACTGCATTCAAGGCCATCCCCTTAACAAGCAACAAGACCTCACCCTCGTGTGAGAGGCAATCCTTGGGGTTTACGAGCTGACCTCAGATCGGTGGAGGCACAAGTGGAGGAGCATGCACAAGGAGGCTAACCAAACATGGACAGAGTGGGTAGCCAAGAAGACACCAGCACTGCAGAGGTGGACAAAGGACTCCAACGCAAAATCTATTGAAGAGGTCTTAGAACTCTTTCCACTGAGACTAGCGTCTGCTACATCGGGAAGTAACGTTGTTTCATGCAAAACATCCCCTAGCTAATCAAACAACGCAATATTCCTTTCTGTATAAGCTCCCAATCATTCTATGTCCCTGTGAATGAACTTTGATGTGGAATAATAAGAGAAAATCGACTTTAACGTTCCCCACGTGTCAATCGCCTTAATACTGGTCCTAGAATGCAATCTCTTTGCAGACTCAAGTATTGTGCCTGGTTGTGAGAGGAAATTTAGAATCCCCTTGGAAAACATCGCCTAGACTAAATAACAACCCATTCTTATTTCTGTGCCAGGATCATTTCCCAGGCATGTGTACCAGTTGACATGCAACCAACCATCTTCATTTTCATTTCTGAACCCATTCGAGTCCCTGTCTACCTTAAGGTATAATTTGCTACTCACATAATTTAAATGTAAATATAGATCAGTTAAACTAAATCTCAGGAGCTTTATATAAATTCTTCCCTCCATAGAAACTGGCCAACAGCAGTTGATTGTTTATTATGGTCTTGTTCTCTTGCAAAGCCTTTCAGGAGTGACAGAAAGTCACTTCCATAGTTTTGAGAGTCCAAGAACAAGAGATTTATAACAATACGTATATATATATTGTTATAAATCTATTATTCTTGGGCTCTCAAAACTATATATATATATATATATATATATATATATATATATATGATATATATATATATATATATATATATATATATATATATATATATATATATATAAAGATAAATGCCACGAAGGAAAAATAAACGAAGGAGTCTGCGAGATCTTTCGGCTTAAAAGCCCTTTACTGAAGCAGATACTGACAAAAATACAAGAAAAGACAATACAAGAAGGTTCGTATAACTGACAGATAGGTATTATAAAAGGATTAGTGCCTAGAATCCGACACACCTGGAAGATAAGAAACCTTCCCAAACAAGCATAAACAAAGGGTGCAATTAAAGGTTTAAGAAAAACATCTCAGATACAATCTCCAGACAATTAAAGGATTATAGGTGACAGCTATACGGAACCTGTAAACAAAACCATATTCACAAACATGACAGAACATACATTACAATAAAAATTTTTTAATAACTCTAGGCAACTGATTTTTATTTAAGTCAGTAATTATATATTTGTTTGAGGTCATTCTTAAACATGTTACAGATAAAAGGGTCTAAATGAAAAAGGCCACGACTAACATTGAAATTACAATGAAAAGTAAGTTGTATTAAAGCAGATTCTAAAAGATTTCGTGATAAGACATCTCTTGACCGTGCAATTACTGAACTGTCAATCCAATTAATTCGGTGGTTGTTTTCACTTAAATGAATAAATAATGCATTAGATTTTTGCCCAGTTTTTACAGAGTATTTATGCTGGCTTAGCCTTACTTCTAAGCCCTTGCTGGACTGTCCGAGATAGAATGAGGGACAATCCATACATGGAATTTTATATATTATGTTGTTGCTTTCTCTAGGGCCATTTTTTATTAACATTCTTTTTAGTGTGTTATTATAGTAAGAAACAAGGTTGACATTAAAAGCTTTTAACAATGGTTTAATGGTTTAAAATCCGTTAAAATAAGGCAAACTGAGAATGTTCTTAGAATTTTCTTTCTGTGTGTTGTTTTCAGTATAAAACTTTTTGTGGGCTTTATTATAACAAATGTCTAATATATGTGAATAGCAGAGTTCTGTTGTCCATACCTAACTGACCGTTTGTGGTTGTATAATCTCTGGGGAAGGGATTTACCTGTAAATCCGATGTTAAGATTGGTCACAGTCCTGGCATGGGATTTCGTATACCCAGAGTCTTTGGAGATGTCTTTTGTTGGACGTTAATCAGGGATTTGGCTAAGGTGTTTGGGTAAAGTAATACAAAAGGGTTCGATTTTTCCCAGGGGGTTGGTTATTCTCTTAATCGTGTCCAGGTGGGGAGCTAAAGTAGTGAATGTATGAAAGTGAGAACGTTGGTTTCTGTATATGGTAAATTTGTATTTCTGTCGTATCTCTGATTATTAAAACATCAAGAAAAGGAATTTGTTGTCTGTTTCCATTCAACTTTAAATTTGATGCTGGGCACTAATGGTGTTTAATTTCGAGAGGAATTCATTGAAATTGCCCCACCTATTATCCCGAAAAAATGTTAGTGCCCAGCATCAAATTAAAAGTTGAATGGGAAATAACAGACAACAAAAATTCCTTTTTCTTGATGTTTTAATAATCAGAGATACGACAGAATACAAATTTACCATATACAGAAAACCAACGTTCTCACTTTTCTTACATTCACTACTTTAGCTATCATGACGTTCTATCAAGATAGGTGTAGCTAGTAACTTGTTCTTAAGAGCTTACGAATTTGTTCCCCAGAATTCCTGGAAAAGAATTTGAACTAATTCGCAAGCAACTTTCATCTTTAAAAATCCCTGACCATATAATTGAGAAAGCAATTCACAAGCAAACGTAATTTTCTACCGACCCCTAAGACAAGACCAGAGATACACCCAGACAATAAAATAATAATTCCCCACCTGGACACGATTAAGAGGATAACCAACCCCCTGGGAAAATCGAACCCTTTTTGTATTTACTTACCCAAACACCTTAGCCAAATCCCTTGATTAATGTCCAACAAAAGACATCTCCAAAGGACTCTGGGGTATACGAAATCCCGCATGCCAGGACTGTGACCAATCTTACATCTGGATTTACAGGTAAATCCCTTCCCCAGATTTAATACAACACAAACGGTCAGTTAGGTATGGACAACAGAACTCGCTATTTTCAACCATATAAATGAACATACAACCATAGAATAAACTGGAATTTGTCACGTGAATAATAGCAGCAACTGCCGTACAAGAGTCAAATGATGGAATCGGCCTTAATAAAAGAGAGGCAGGTAATGAACATCTCAAAAGGAGCATGGATTTCGGACACGATCGACAACGTTTTCATTCAACCAACCCTTAAGAAGATTAAAGGAAGATTATCATCGGGAGGTTGACATAAAATGGCTTGTTTGTGGATGACCCGCTCTTGGTATAAATCCACCCCTTTTCTGTAAACTTTTCTCATTCATCTACCTGAAGAGGGAGACAGCAGTCTCTGAAATATAGTACTTTTTTCTCTATATTTTGGTGTTTTTTTTATGGGCTCCTTTTATCAGATGGAATTCTGTTGTTACAGAACATTTTACCAGTCATATATATATATATATATATATATATATATATATTATATATATATATATATATATATATATATATAAATACTATAGATATATATATATGTATATATTATACTAGAGATTATCTTATATTTATATATATATATATTTCTATTATATTCTAGTATAATATTAATTTATTTATATCTATTATTGTATTATTATATATACATATATTATGTATTATTATATATATATATAATTATATATATATATATATATATATATTATATATATAGACTATATATCATAGATATATAAGTCTCATAAATGTTTCTGCCACGTCGTAAAAAACGCAAATAAAAGGTTTTCCCTCTTCGCTTTGTTGTAGGAATATTAAAGAAAATTGTGCTAAGTCAAAAATATTCTCAAGGGGTTTTTGAGACTGGTCATTTCAAGGGAAAGGGGGAACACATGTACAGGATCCTTTCCGAAATTTACATTACTCCCTCAAAATTATTTCCTCAAAACTGTTTGGCTGCAGAAAAGAAAGGAGTAGAGGATCGAAAATGGATACTCGTGATAATATATATATATATATATATATATATATATATATATATATATATATATATGTATGTATGTATATATATATATATATATATATATATATATATATATATATATATATATATATATATATATATATTGTGAAAAAAGAGCTTCCAAGCAACCAGGCCTATCCATAAAGTCAATTTAGGTTTATTGCTTAATGCTGAGCACTCTTATTGGGCAGTCGCCCCATTTCAGTTCCTTTTATAATTTTCATTTCATGAAAAGCAGTGAATCTTACTTCTACTGTCTTAAATAATATGTTATTAATCTTCTAGATTAAAATAGATGGTACTGTTTAACTAATTGATAGTCAAAAAATTCTCTGTTTTTAGTGAAATTTAAATAATTTTGCACCTTTAGGTGTGAAATTTCATACCTATTAATGAGGTGTTAATTACTTTTACCATAAAGGGTTTCCCAAAGTTGTGTCTGTGCCGCGCAAAACTCTACGGAAGTAAAAACCCATTGAACCCTTGAATTTCCCCCCCTCCCCCCTCCCCCAAAGATCCTCATCTCTATGGAGGTAGAAACTCAGATTTCAACCCTGACCCCAAAGTTCCTCATATTCTAAGGAGGTAAAAAACACTGAATTCAACTCTGACCCCAAAGTTCTTCATACTCTAAGGAGGTAAAAAACCCAAATTTCAACCTTGACCCCAAACTTCCTCATACTTTAAGGAGGTAAAGACCCGCATTTCAACCCTGACCCCAAAGTCCCTCATACTCTGAGGAGGTAAAAACCTGAATTTCAACCCTGACCCCAAAAATCCTCATACGCTACAAAGGTAAAACCCTGATTTGGTTTTTCAAAATACAATGAATACCAGTCCTATTGAAGTGTTTTTTTCAAATGTAACAGTCCTATTAACGTGGTTTTTTTTTAACAATGAATGAGAGTCCTATTGAAGTGGGGTTTAGATGCATAAAGAATGACGATCGTATTGAAGTGATCTTTCAAAATATAGAAAATGACATTCTTATTGAAGGTTTTCTAAACTTAATGAATAACAGCCCTATCAATGTGAGTTTCTCAAAACGTAATGAAGGACAATACCATTGAAGTTGTGTTGAAAAACATAAATGACAGTCCTATATAAGTGGTTTTTCAAAATATAATGAATGATAGTCTTACTGAAGTGATTTGTCAAAACATAAAGAATGACAGCCTTACTGAAGCAGTTTTTCAAAATCCAATGAATTACAGTCCAATTGAATTGATTTTTCTAAACTTTTGCCCGCACGTAGTCATTATATAAGTCTATCACATTACCGTGATTCATATACATATATCGAACTATATAATGACTACGTGCGGGCAAAAGCACTACCACGCAACCGAGAACGAGATGGGTGTATGCAGTCTCCAAAACAAAAAATACCTACGCGCGGGCAGGTATTCGAGGTGGGAGGCGGCATATACTTATATCTCTTGCGGTGGCGTGGTGGTTTGGGGCTTTACTGCCAGTCCTAGAATTGAGAGGTCGGTGGTTCGCGTCTGTCGATCGCCAATTCTATTATCGCTTAATAAATTCCCCCTCGGTTAAACATATATGAAAATATATTAATTCCAATCAATAGAAAATAATTCAAACTCCTCTAGATCCATCTACGGGAGGGGGAGACTCCTATAACAGAAAAAAAGAAGAGAACAAACTTTGATAAAAAAAAATTAGAAAACAAAGATAGATGAATAAATACTTTTAAATAAGGAAATACCAGACTTTTTCTTACAAACTAGCTCACAAACCCATTGCCTTTAATCACAACCCATTTCTTTCCCTTTACTGAAAAAGTAAATTTCTTTTCCCTTTCTGCATATTAAAAATGTCTACCACAACAATCCTATTGAAGTGGTTTATTCAAAATATAACAAGAGACAGGCTTATTGAATTGGTTTTTCTAATTGTAATGAAATACAGTCCTTTTGAAGTGGTTTTTGAAAGCGCAACGAAGGACAGTCCTACTGAGTGGTTTATCAAAACGTAACAAAGGATGGTCAGTTCAACTAAAGGCAACTAATTACCAAATAGAAAAATTGCTAAGAATTAGCAAAGATGCAATTGACGAAATACTGACAAATTACATTTAAAAATAGAGAAAAATGAGTGTTTGATTAACCAATAATATTAGTATGGCTAGGGCGTCCCCTGAAAGCGACGCGCGTCGGGATCCCCACTGGCGTGATAGATGGGCGAGGTGTACCGCAGGGTTCAAGACTGCGGCCAAAGGAGTTAGTGAAAGAGTGGAAGATAAGAGCAGGTACGTGGAACATAGGTACTCTAACAGGTAAACTGAGAGAGATAGTAGATGTGATGGAGGGGAGGAGGATGGATTTCTTGTGTGCAGGAGACTACTATGGGTTTCAGAGACAGTGCAAACACGTTTTTTGCCAATAACTCTGTAACGAACACTCGTATTAGAACGAGATTTTGCTATAGTGTACTACACCCAGTGCCGTAATTTATAAGGGTATCGTGAATCACTAATTGTAAAGAATAACGACACTTGTTCCTGAACCAAGAAGCAAAAACTTCATTAGCCAGAAATGGATACGAACACAACAGTAAAAAGCTCTGCCTACCTTCTCCCCCAACCTCCACGGCCACCCCTGTCCTTCCCTCCCTCACCTTCCCTTCTCTCTCTCTCTGAAAGTTGTTTCAGTTTAAACTTATTTTGTATGATTTTTTCTATCTATCTATCTATAAATCTAATAATAGTTTACATTGGTGTATATTCTAACTAAGGGCCTAGATAAGGTAAGATTCACGCCCCCCCCCCCCCCCCCCCCCCCCCCCGGCCCCCCCCCCCCCCCCGGTGTGAAATCATTTATAAGATATTACCTCACAAACCTTCTTGGTAACAAATCAACTCATCTGGATTCTCTCTCTCTCTCTCTCTCTCTCTCTCTCGCTTTGTGCGCGCGTGTGTGTGTGGTAGTGGTACCTACTGTAAATGGTTATTAGAGTGAGAGATATCTGAATGTATGGTGGAGCAGTAGAACGATAGACATTATGATTTATGGTAAAGCGACTGTTATACTTGTGGTTTGTTACCTTCTTCGTAATCCTCATACGGACTCGGGTATCGGCAATATAGTACTTGTATCATGAAGGTGAAGAAGAGATGGCCACCACCGAACTTAACTGTCGGCACGGTTTCAGAAATTCGTTTTTCACGCATCTTTTCAACTTTTTTAGCCATGAGAAAGCCGCCAATTGCCTTCAGATTGGTTTGAACAGGTAACTGGTTATAGTTACTCTGTGTTACAAATAAAAATTGAGCCTTTCTACCGGACATTCATTATACCGATGCACACATAACAGTCGCTTTACCACACACACACACACACACACACACACAGAGAGAGAGAGCAGAGAAAGAGAGAAGAGAGAGTGAAGAGAGAGAGAGAGAGAGAGAGAGAGAGCGGATCAGTGCATAAATAAATCAGTCAACAGACAAGTAACAACCGAGTGAACCGTTAGATGCACCAATGTAAACTATTATTAGGTGGATATAGAAAAAAAATCATACAAAATATGTTTAAACTGAAGTAACTTTTAGAGAGAGAGAGATCAATGCATAAATAAATCAGTAAACTGTCAGCTAACAAACGACTGGATCGTTAGATATATGCAACAATGTATATTATTAGATAGATAGATAGATGGATAGAAAAATCAAACAAAATAAGTTTAAACTGAAGCAACATATGGAGAGCGAGAAGGGAAGGTGAGGGAAGGAAGAAGGACGGGGGTGGCGGTGGAGGTGGGGGGAGAGGGTAGGCGGACTTTTTACTGCTGTGTTCGTATCCAATTTTGGCTAATGGAGTTTTTGCCTCCTGGTACAGGGACAACTGTCTTTATTCTTTACAATTAATGATTCACGATACCCTATAAATTACGGCACTGGGTGTAATACACTATAGCAAAATCTCGTTCTGATACGAGTGTTCGTTACAGAGTTATTGGCAAAAAACGTGTTTGCACTGTCTCTGAAACCCATAGTAGGTGGAAAGGGAGTGCAACTAGAGAGATAGGAAATGGGTATAAGCTGTATTATAGAGGGGAGAAATGGAGTTGTAATTTTAGTAAGTAACAAATGGAAGGAAAAAGTGGTAGAAGTAAAGATTGAAAATGATAGGCTTTTAAAGATTCCAATAATAATAGAGGATAAGGTAGCAAATGTAATATCAGCATGCGCTCCCCAGATGGGTTGCTAAAAGCAAGAGAAAGAATTACTTAGACAAGAGTTTGAGGCTGCCATTAGAACAGTGAAAGAGGAGGAGAAGCTAATAATTAAATAGGAACTGATATAAATGGCAGGGTGGGAAAGAGAAGAGATGGGTATGAGGAGGTTACACGGAAGCCATGGGTTTGGAATTAGAAATGAAGATGGGGATTATTTACTGGATATGGCCCAGAGTTTTGAACTGGCCTGTATAAACACATGGTTTCAGAAGTTAGAAAAGTACTTGATAACTTATGAAAGTGGAGGAATGCAGAGTTAAATAGATTACATCCTGGTTAGAGGAGCCAAGAAAAGCAATGTGACAAACAGCAAAGTGATCTTGGGAGAATCATGTGTTAAATACCATAGGTTGGTGGTGATGGATTTTAAAATGAGAGGTAGGAAACCCATGAAGAGAAAGAGAAGATCTAAAATTAAGATTTGGGACCTTAAGGGAGGAAAGGGGGAGCAATTTAGGAGGACTGCGAGAGAGAGACGTCTTGAAGGAGGGGAACATAGAATTTGGACAGGGTAATAGAGTGGAAAATATCTGGGCAGACATGAGAGAAATATGTGTGGGGGAAGCAGAGGAACTGGTGGGAAGAACCAGTGGATATGGATTGTTGAGCGGAGAAAAGTGGTGGTGGAATGGAGAGGTGCAAGAATCAATTAACCTTTAATGGAGGATTGATCCTCGGGAGTAGTAATAACAGGTTTGGAGTGGTGGACGGATTGATCCTGTAGTTAAACAATATTACACGCCATTAATTTGGAAAGAATTGGGCAGGAAAGAAGTGCGAATACTTTTATAGCCCATAAATTCCATTATGACAACTTTTATACTGACTAAGATCACGTGTGTGGGCATCTCAGAACTTCAGTAGTGCTTGTGACTTGAAGTTGGAATCTTCTGCATCTCTCTCTCACATGTTGTCTTTTGTAAATTTGCTCGTAAATATACCATGGGGTTGCTGTTGTTTTTTGTTCTTGTCTTTCTCGATAGTATGTCGGTTGTAAATGTAATTTACAAAGAAATGTGCAAAGAAATATTAGTAAAAACATGACCCATAAATACTAGTTTTTCCATAGCAAATTTACATTTATCTGGATTCAGAGTTAGAGATCCACTACACAATGTTGCCGATATCTTTTCCAACCTCTTGTCATGCTCTTTAACATTAGTACCATATACAATTATGTCATCTGCTAACACTTTAACTTCTTCACAATCATATAATACTTGTTGTAAAGTATGTTGATAAACCTCAGGAGCACAGTTAACTCCAAAACGTAACCGTTTGTACCTAAACAAACCTTTGTGAGTTACAAAAGTGGTTAAATGTCTACTCTCAGGGTCTAACACAATTTGATGAAAACCCCACTTCAAATCAAGCTTAGAAAAAACAACAGCACCATTCATATCAATCAGCAATTCATCAATAGTAGGAATTGGATGTCTAGTTCTCAAAATAACCTCATTTACTCTTCTCATATCAACACAGAGTCGCAATTCCTTACTATTCCCAGGCTTTGGGACAAACAAAGGAACCGCTACCCATCCAGTAGGTCCCTGTACTGATCAATAATATCCAAACACAACCAATCATCAAATGTTTTTTCCACTTGTCCCTTGATATTAAAAGGAATTCTTCTCATAGGTTGTGTTACAGGTTTCACATTAGGGTTAACATGTAATTTTCAGTGAAAAATCAGTCAACTTACCCAGACCTGAAAAACAAGTTTTATATTTAACTTTCAAACTGGAATACTTAACATGTGCAGTAATAGTACTTATTGCATTTACATCCTCACCAATCCTTAACATATTTAGTGCTACGGCAGTAATTTTGCCAAGTAGATTATCATCAATGACATCATTTTTCTCTACCACAATAGAATCTACCTCGACACAAACTCTCCCAGATGGAGATTCAATCTTACTGCTGAATTCTCCTCCCCTTTAATGGAGTTGTGACACCTTAAGGATACAAATTCTTATTAGAGTTTCTTAAACATACATACTTACTCAACATCTCAAAATCACTTGCAGTAATAACATTACAAGTAGCGCCTGAATCAATAAAAAATTTAATCGGTACATTACTAACATTAAAATTACATAAAGTAGATGTTTCACAAATGCCTCTGACATTAAACAAATAATGATCTTCATAGTGATCATCATCATCATCATCATAAAAAGTTTCACTCTGAGAATCTTTAACAACAATGTCATGCTGGTTTGGCCCAGAATGACCTCTTGGACCTCTGGAATAATTTCCAGAACTACCACTTCCTCCCCTGGGATTTTTCATTCCAGGTTGTGACACTGATGCTTTATACTTATGATCTGACTCATGATTTGTATGAGAAACACTACTAAGGTTGGACTGGCAAACACGGGCCAAATGTCCAATCTTACCACACCTTCGGCATGCCTTATCCCTGGCAACAACACAGTCATTATGCCAATGACCTTGCAGACCACATCGCCAACAACTTTGATTTACACTCAAGTTAGGCCTACCATTCCTCGGCCTATTAGAATGCACAAAATTTCCTGTGCTTCCTCCTCTTTTTCCTTGAAATGTACCTTTACCATGGGCTTGATATCCTAACTTATTCACTTTAAGATTATCTGGCCCAGGCCTAACAGAATCCTCTTCGATTTGCCTAGCCTGGCTCTCAGCCATTTCATGAACTCTTGTCATTTCCACAATATTATCTAAAGTCAGATTTCTTTCCCTTAAAAACCTTACTCTTAGTTTCTTAGAAAAACACTTCTCTATGATCTGATCCCTTAGATTAAAATTTACCTCAGCTGCAGGGTACTCAAATTTCTTAACCAAGTTAAGTAAGCATCCATACTTTCGGATGGACCTTGGCAAGCTTGCCTGAAAACATTCCTCTCATATGCCACATTCTTTTTAGGCATGAAATGGTTATCTAAAGCTGCAACTGCATCATCAAACATATCTTCAGCAACAGTTAATGTTCTAAAAATACATTGTACTTCCATACCTGCTTGGTGAAGCAATATACCTTTTTTTGGGGAATCCTCTGTTATACCACTACCTTGTATATAGTATGAAAAAGAATCCTTCCAGTCTGCCCACTTCTGTGAAACATTTGCAGACTCCTCAGGGGAAAATGCTGGTAAGGGCGTTAACTGCAACGGGGTAGCCATCGTCGCCGGTAATCTAACTTAGGCCAAGTTACTCACATATCCAGTAGGGTAAGCTAACTAAGGCTACCGTAGCCTGGCCAAGGTTATATGCAAACTCGACTGCTCCAACACAAACCAGTTTTCTGGATGAACAGGCTCTTGACACCTCATAACTTCTTTGCAGACGCCTCTTCACAAGTTATCCTAGGCGCCATTTGTAATATAGGTGTGGAGAATGGCATAATAATAAGAAGCATCTTGGCAGCAACATAACTTTATTTCAATCCTTGTTCTGACATCGTATCAACGACCAACAACCTGGTTTAGATGGCACAATCTTTTTAATACATAGAATGTTCCTAAAGTTAAGGTACATAGTGCATTATAAAAATGTTTTTTTACGGACACTATATATATATTTATATATATATATATATATATATATATATATATATATATAATACATATATATATATATATATATAATATATATATATATATATATATATATATATATATATATATATATATATATATATATATATACTATATATACATTAACATACACACACACACACACACCACACACATATATATATATATATATATATATATATATATATATATATATATATATATATATATATATATATATATATATATATAATATATATATATATATATATATCTCACCACAACCATCATCATCATCAGCCGTTGCTAGTCGTCTGCAGGACAAAGGCCTCAGACATGTTCTTCTGCTCTCGTCTGTTTATAGTCTTTCTATGCCAGTCTATACCCACAAATTTTCTTAGCTCGTCAATCCATCGTCTTCTCTTCCTTCCCAGGCTTCGTTTGCAATCTCTAGGGACCCATTCTGTTATTCTTTTCGTCCATCTATTATCTGGCATTCTCATTATGTGTCCTGCCTACGTCCATTTCTTTTTCTTACTTGTTGTTAGAATATCCTCTACTTTAGTCAGCTCACTTATCCATGTTGCTCTTTTTCTGTCTCTAATTTAGAGTTAATCCCATCATTGTTCTTTCCATAATTCTTTGAGTTGTAACTAGCTTATGTTCTCCAAGTTTCTGATACATAAGTTAATACTGGTAGGACCATCTAATTGAATACTTATCTTTTTAGAGAAAGTGGCATTTTACTTTTCATAATCTCATTTTGTTTACCAAATGTTCTCCATCCCATACTTATCCTTCTTTTAATCTCGGTCTCACACTTACTGTCTGTCCTAGATACGTATATTCATAAACAATCTCTAGAGGTTGGTCCTTAACCCTTATTTGTTGTCTCTCTGTATTTTCATAGAACATTAACTTAGTTTTACTCATATTCATTTTCAGTCCTACATTTCTGCTTTCTCTATTCAAATCTTCTATCTTTTGTAATTCCTCTCCTGATTTACTGAGTAGTGCTATGTCATCTGCAAATCTTAAGTTGTTTAGGTATTCCCCATATATGGTTATTCCTATATTTTCCTAATGCAAATTCTTAACAACTTCTAGGCACGCTGTGAATAATTTAGGAGAGATGGGGTCTCCCTGTCTAACTCATTTCTCATTCTGAAATTTTTCACTGTTTATGTAGTTTTAGGATTGCTGTACTACCCGTATAGATATCTTCAAGTGTTCTAACATAAGATTCATCTACTCCTTGCTTTTGAAGGGCTTTCATTAATGCTGAAGTTTTGACAGAATCAAAAGCGTTCTCATAGTCTACAAACGCCATACTTAGTGGTTTGTCATACTCTGTTGAATACCCGCTTCTAAAAACTGCCTGCTCTCTAGGGTGATTAAAATCTAGCTTTCTTTCTATTCGGTCTAATATAATCTTTGTAAATATTTTATATATTACTGAGAGTAAACTTATTGGGCGGCAATTTTAAAGGTCTTTTGTGTCTCCCTTTTTGAGAATTCATATAATGATAAAGTTTTTCCAAACTGAAAGTATAGAGCATTCGTGCAGACATTTTGTGTAAAGCTCAGTATCTGACCCTATCATGAATTCCATTAATGACACATACTAGGCTTATTTGCTTGACTGCTTATATAAAATTTCCTGAATTAGACTGGCAAATTTCACGTCTATTTGTGTAATTCATACAATATGTATAATCGCTCTTTTGTGCACACACACACACACACACACACACACACATATATATATATATATATATATATATATATATATATATATATATATATATATATATATATGTATAGTATACATATATATATATATATATATATATATATATATATATATAAAATATGTGTGTGTGTTGGTGTGTGTGTGTGCGTGTGTCGTTATCATGTGTATATTTCTCATTTCTTTCATTGCTACTTAGACCTATCATTTTAATACCAATTACAAGATTAACTGAAAATATAGCGCCCACTTTTGTATTTCTTATTTTCTAAGCTTCTAAAAAATTAGAATTAGCAAATTCAGCATTAACTTAGTTAATGCTGAACTCCCACGCTCATCAGTGGAGGGTGTCTCCTCCTCATCGCAAAAGATGACTTTCTTCCAGAAATCATCGTCCACTCGATAATATTTTAATGCAAACCCTCGCCTACCTACTTTGTATTTATCTGTTAAGAAGGATTTTTTGACAAAAATATGAATGTCTTGGCCTCATGTAGCCTGTTACGGATGATTTGGGGATGAACTTGAAGAGCAAGCATAATGTTCTCTCTTTATAGCAACACTGATTGTTAGGGGAGTCAGGGAGGAGATCCTTCAATGACCATCCGATGATGATCTTCAGAAGGAGGCAACCATGGAGATCTCCTCCATTTTTTTTTTTTATTTATATATCTCTTTCTTTCTGTGGCCGTATCCATCTGTACACGGTTGTTCTATTTACACCAAGCTTCCGAGCAATGTATACGATAGAAGCATTAGTCTCTTATCTGTGCAAGTGACGAGACTGTTTAACTTTCCTGCCCTAGTGTGGCGTCACACTATAACATCCGAGGTTATGAGATTTTTGTACTTGTTCGTGTTTTTGGCAACGATTATGGCGGAATTATTTATATCTCTATTTATATAATTTCGTTGATGATTATTGAACACCATTTGATTGGTTGATCTGCTTTTATTTGGATTCGAAATATAGTTTCGTCTTTGACTCTTTTGCCCAATCATCTGACAAGATCTCTTTCAAAATGTTTCATCTTTTTCGTAATATCAATTTTTCTCTCACCATTGTTTTTATATTGTTAACCGTATGATCAATAACGAAAATAGGATCAGAAAAGCACATTTCATTGCGTATATCAAAAGAATGAATTATTGTTAGGTGAACATAAACTTCTTGAACATGCTGCATAATATTTTTGACTGAGTGTACTTAGAAGATGAGCAATGAATGACAGTATGAATGGTGGATTTATATTGGCATTTGGGTATAAATTAAATGGATAGTGTGAGTGAATCCTGCCATGATAGTTCAAGTATGTAGAGTCGAGTTCTCTATGGAAGAAAAAAGGGAAGTACACGATGCGATGTGTTAAGGTAAGTGTGGATGTTAAATGTGAAAGGAATGTAAAAATATAACTGTAAAAATGTCTTATTCAGATATTGCATAGTGTCTATGAAGAGTTAAATAATAAGAGGAATATTAGAAAATGGTTGACTTAGGTGCAGGTAGAATGAATAAGCCAGCCTTGTGCTAGCAAGGGCTCTAGGTGTAAAGAACGATTATGTTATAAGGTATGCTATGTCCCACAGAGAGATTGGTAAGAAAGGGCTTTTAATTTCGAAGGAAGGAACAAACACCAATCATTGGTTGTCTAGAACATGTCAGCGAGGTTTTAGAGTTTAAGGGCTTTAATATCGTTGAAATGCAAGTTTTATAAAAAAAAAAAATAAATAAATAAAAAGTCGTGTGGCTCTGTGTATGTTGGAGGGTTATTGCATTGCTGATGAACCCTCTGAATAGGTGAAGTGAGCTTCTCATGTTGTTGCAGTATTCTTCATTTGGGATTCGTCCCCTTTTTGAAGTTGAAAGAAAAGAATGACAATGACTTTTGTCTCTAGAGGGATTCTTAATTAAGAGAGGAAACGGGATGTTGATTAATATTACGGTCTGGTCAGTAGTAAGCTCTCATTTCTCAAAAGAAATCTCGCGTTCAAATTCTGCTCTGTTGACCGGTGAATTTAGCATAGATCTAGCGGTCTCAGGACAACATATAAACTGAAAACATGTAGGAGCCTCTGAATATCAATTCATCTGATATTGCTCTGAAAGATTATCTCGGCCATTCAGCCTTATACCATTCTGTACACGGGGACTTAAACTAATTAAGAGAGGACAGAAACTTCAATTGAAACAATCATGTTTTATGAAATCGTGCACAAGTGTGTCTAGAACGTGGAGCACGTAAGAAACAGGCGTCGAAGCCTCCCTTCGACAGGTGTTCAGCCCACACTGGTCCCTAGGAACTTGTGAGAGCCTTCGAGCCTCACGTGAATTATTCCAGTCAGAAGTCGCCAAGCGAGGGCCGCTGTCGGTTCCCTCCGGATTTTGTGCTATGTCTTGCGTTTTCCGTTCAGGTATTCAGTGACTGCGCCTTGTGCTGATAGTGGAATTTCTTTAATCTCTACCTACCGGGAATCGCAGAAGAGGACGCTGCGCCTACTTCAGGCGTCCACCCTGCAAGTTTTAAGGTAAGTCGGAGATGACCAATAAGTCATAAGTGCCTTCGATTTCATAAATTCTAGACTTAGATGCTTAGCTGCTGAAGTTTAGCTGAGCATTTTTTTTCTATGATCTTGATTCAACGTTTCATTTTGTGTAAGTGATAGTTATCACTCGGCTCGTCAGTCTTCGAGTCAGACCACGAACGAGGAAAGTCATTTAGATCAGTTCGTGAGAAGCATGTATCAATAAAGAAATTTCCCACAAGAAAAGCGTAATCAAGTTGGACAGTCTCTCTCTCTCTCTCTCTCTCTCTCTCTCTCTCTCGTCTCTCTCTCTCTCTCTCTCTCTCTCTCTCTCTCTCTCTCGTCTCTCTCTCTCTCTCTCTCTCTCTCTCTCTCTCTCTCTCTCTAACAAGATAGATTGCGTTACTAAGTTAGAATCTTGAATCGGGTTTTTTGATTTTCCTGGTATCTGAGGATCCGTAACTCGCTCAGATTTCTTCTTTCCAGTTTTCAGTTGAGTGACTATCACATAGGTTAAATGATGGTGAAATTTTACATTATTCTCCTTGCGAACTACTTACATCGTTCATAGGCCTTAAGTACTAATCTTATTGAGTTTAATTTTTGATAGTAGAGCCAGCAAAGCATTTATAGCTCCACAAATTAAGCTCATTGTCTTGCTTTCTTTTGCTAAATATTTCGTTAATGAGGAACCTTTAGAGGTGAGTCATATTGTCGTGTTTTCTTGGTTTCCAGAAAGAGATTTCAGGAAACGAAAAACAAGAATGCTGTAATAGGGTACTATTAATATGCAAAGTCAAATATACTTAGTAAAGAAGGAGCTCAAGGAACCAAAACAGATGTTCAGGAAGTTGCATAAGAAAGCAAAATAAATATCTGAGGACGGATGCTAAATTATAGGAGCTATGAAAACTGAACTGGGCATTTCATTAAAATATTACCTTTAATGACAACCTTGAACTCTTTCAACTACAGGACTGCGGTATGCCTAGGTTTTATTAGAAAAAGAAATATTCGCAAACTATTGGTGCAAGTTTCTAATGGAGAAAGATTTTAAGTAAAAAGCCATTTTCGAAAGACATGGATTTATGAAGGTGGACAGAAATGTTAAGAATGAGGAGTAAGTAAAAAGAAATTGCTACTTTTAAGGAAGAATAAAAAAAGTTAGTAAACGCAATAGGACAGTAGTATACATGAGCTCATAGAAATTAAATAAAATCTGGAAGGAGATGGAGATACAAGATGTTTTCTTAATTAAGAAATTTGAAAAAAAACATTTGAATTACATAAAGAACTCACAAGAAAGGGACGTATAAAAGTAACCATAAGTCTTAGATCAAACCTTGATGCAAAGTCTGATATGTTTTAAAATATGAAGGGGACTTCAGGAATAGAAAATGTCCTTTAAAAACTGACTGGGTCCTAAAATTCGGTACTGGAATACTTAAAGATTAAAAAGGGAAACTTAAAAACAATGTACTGGCGCTTATACGAGCTTTTGAGGTAGAATTTTTTCAGACAGAGGGAAATATATAATATGTATATATATATTATATATATATAATATAATATATATTATATATATATATATATACATATATATATATATATATACCAGATATCAAAGCATTGAAGTAGTATATGAAAATAGTGATGCTTAGCTGTCAATGATTGGGCTTTGTCACTGAACTGATGAACTGCTCCTCTTCATCTCTTCGTCTCATGTTTATAAACTGCTGTAAGATGACACCATGATTTTTGTTATATTGTAAACACATTCATAGAACTATAGTGAAACTGATGCCGCTGGGTCCAAGTGATCCAAAACTTCTAAATATTCAATTCTACATACAGCGCTGGGTATTTGGTTCCATCGCTCCTACGGAAGTGGTTTGTCTCGAATTGTAAGGGACGAT